>NC_141877.1:236012063-236329876 GCF_056163025.1 Triticum urartu
ATAAACGTTGTATTCTGCACATGCTCTATTATCCGTGGAACCCCATTTGGTTGCAAATTCAAGAAAATAAGGCGATTGTAAGCCTTATTCTCCTTATTTTTGCAGTGTGGCATGCCGTAACGTACGTGTGTTACAACAATAATAGGAGGGCATTCATGTCATCGATCAATATATATGTGGAAACAATATCTCCACTATGGAGGACACAAAATTTTGGGGCGGCGCGCCAGAACGCATCACGAGAAAATGAAATTCTTTCAATGACTGCCATATGAAGGACCAGTGTTCCAAAAAATGGCTATAACTTTGTATTCGGTGTCCGTGTTGGACCCCCAAGTACTGAAAAGGCTCGCGACGAGTGTGGGAATCTAGAAAATACTTCCGGCTTGCGCAGGAGGCCCGGAGGACCCTCCAATTCGGCCCCTAAGCAAGAATTTTTGCCCCTGATAGTCACAGAACATCATTCGCCATCGCTTTTAAGGCAAGTTTCTGAACCCATTGGCACTCCTTCGAAATGAAATCCGAGAGATTATGGTCAGTATAAACATTAGTCCTCCTGGAAAGGACAAACGTTGCATTCTGCACATGCTCTATGATCCGGGGAATCCCATTTGGTTCCCAATTCAAGAAAATAAGCCATCACAAGAAAATGCTGTTCTTTAAAAGACTGTCATATAAAGGACCGGTGTTCACAAAAACGGTCATAACTTTGTCATTCGGAGTCCTTTTCAGACCCACAAGTACTCACAAGACCCGCGGTGACCTTGGGAATCTAGAAAAGACTTTCGGCTTGCGCAGGAGGCCCGGAGGACCGTCATTTGGCCCCTAAGCAGGACTTTTTGCCCCTGAAATTCAAGGAACATCATTTGCCATTGCTTTTCAGATAAGTTTCTGAACCCATTGGCACTCCTTTGGAAGGAAATCCGAGAGATTATGGTGAGCATAAACACTAGTCTGCCTAGTAAGGGCAAACATTGCATTCTGCACATGCTCTGTGATCCAGGGAATCCCATTTGATCCAGGGAATCCTTATTCTGCTTGTTTTTGTCGTGTGGCATGCTGTAATGTACATGTGTGACAGCCAATAATAGGATGGCATTCCTGGCATCAGTCCATATATATGTGGAAACAATATTTTCACTATGGAGGACCCAAATCTTTGGGGTGGCGCCAGAACGCGTCACAACAAAATGAAATTCTTTTAAGGACTGCCATATAAAGGACCGGTGTTCACTAAAACGGTCATAACTTTGTTATTCAAAGTCTGTTTCGGACCCACAAGTACTCAAAGTGCTCGCGCCGAGCGTGGGAATCTAGAAAATACTTCCATATTGGGCAGGAGTACCCTCAAATTTAGCCCCTATGCAGGACTTTTTGCCCCTGAAAGTCAAAGAACATCATTTGCCGCTAATTTTTTGACAAGTTTCTGAACCCATTGGCAAACCTTCGGAAGGAAATCTGAGAGATTATGGTGAGTATAAACATTAGTATGCCTGGTAAGGACAAACGTTGCATTCTGCACATGCTCTATGATCCGGGGAATCCCATTGGGTTATAAATTCAAGAAAATAAGGCGAATGTAAGCCTTATTCTCCTTGTTTTTGATGTGTGGCATGTCGTAACATACCTATACTAGAGCCAATCATAGGAGGGCATTCCTGGTATCGGTCAACATATATGCGGAAACAATATCTCCACTATGGAGGACACAAATTTTTGGGGCGGCGTGCTATAATGCGTCATGAGAAAATGAAGTTCTTTCAAGGACTGCCATATAAAGGACTGGTGTTCAGAAAAAGGTCATAACTTTTGTCATTCGGAGTCCGTTTCGGACCCACGAGTACTCCAAATGCTCGCGACGATCATGGAAATCAAGAAATACTTCCGACTTGCGTAGGAGGCCCGGAGGACCATCAAATTCGGCCCCTAAGCAGGACTTTTTTCCCTTGAAAGTCAAAGAACATCATTTGACGTCGGTTTCAGGCAAGTTTCTGAATCCATTGGCACTCCTTGGGGAGGAAATCCGAGAGATTATGGTAAGTATAAACTTTAGTCCACCTGGTAAGGACTCGCATTGCATTCTGTGCATGCTCTATAATCCAAGGAATCCCACTTGGTCGTAGATTCAAGAAAATAAGGCGACTATAAGTATTATTCTCCTTGTTTTTGCCATGTAGCATGCTGTAACATAAGTGTGTTACAGGCAATAACAGGAGGGCATTCTTGGCATCGGTCAATATATATGTGGAAACAATATCTCCACTATGGAGGACACAAAATTTTGGAGCAGCGTGCCAGAACGCGTCACGAGAAAATGAAGTTCTTTCAAGGACTGCCATATAAAGGACTGGTGTTCACTAAAACGGTCATTACTCTGTCATTCGCAGTCCGTTTCGGACCCATAAGTACTCAAAATGCTTGCAACATGCGTGGGAATCTGTAAAATACTTCCAGCTTGCATTGCAGGCCTATAGGAACCTCAAATTCGGCCCCATGCAGGACTTTTTGAGCCGGAAAGTCAAATAATATCATTTGCCGTTGCTTTCCAAAAAAGTTTCTGAACCCATTGGCACTCCTTTGGAAGGAAATCTGAGAGATTATGGTGAGTATAAACATTAGTCTGCCTGGTAAGGATAAACATTGCATTCTGCCCATGCTCTATGATTCGGGGAATCCCATTTGGTTGTAAATTCAGGAAAATAAGCCGACTGTCAGCCTTATTGTCCTTGTTTTTGCCGTGTGGCCTGCCATAACGTACATGTGTGACAACCAATAATTGTAGGGCATTCCTGTCATCAATCAATATCTCCACTATGGAGGACATAAAATTTTGGGCCGGGGTGCCAAAATGCGTCACGAGAAAATGAAATTCTTTCTAGGACTGCCATATAAAGGACCGGTGTTCAAAAAAAGGGCGATAACTTTGTTATTCAAAGTCCGTTTCGGACCCACAAGTACTCAAAATGCTCGCGCCGAGCGTGGGAATCTAGAAAATACTTCCATCTTGTGCAGGAGGACCCCCAAATTTAGCCCCTAAGCAGGACTTATTGCCCCTGAAAGTCAAAGAACATCATTTGCCATTGCTTTTCAAACAAGTTTCTGAACCCATTGGCACACCTTTGGAAGGAAATCCGAGAGATTATGGTGAGCATAAACATTAGTTTGCCTGGTAAAGATAAACATTGCATTCTGCACATTCTCTATGATCCGGGGAATCCCATTTGGTTGTAAATTCAAGAAAATAAGGCGAATGTAAGCCTTATTCTCCTTGTTTTTGCCGTGTGGCCTGCCGTAACGTACATGTGTGACAACCAATAATAGGACGGCATTCTTGTCATCGGTCAATATATATGTGGAAACAATATCTCCACTATGGAGGACACAAGATTTTGGGGTAGCGCGCCAGAAAGCGCCACGAGAAAATGAAATTCTTACAAGGGCTTCCAAATAAAGGACCGGTGTTCAAAAAAACAGCGATAACTTTGTCATTCGGAGTCCGTTACTCAAAATGCTTGCGACGAGCATGGGAATCTAGAAAATACATCTGGCTTGCGCAGGAGGCCCAGAGGACCATCAAGTTCGGCCCCTAAGCAGGACTTTTTGCCCCTGAATGTCAAATAACATCATTTGTTGTTTCTTTTCTGACAAGTTTCTGAACCCATTGGCACTCCTTTGGAAGGAAGTCCGGTGGATTATGGTGAGTATAAGCATTAGCCTTCCTGTTAAGGATAAACATTGCATTGTGCACCTGCTCTATGATCCGAGGAATCCCATTCGGTTGTAAATTCAAGAATATAAGGCGACTATAATCCTTATTCTCCTTGTTTTTGCCGTGTGGCATACCGTAACGTACATGTGTGACAACAAATAATAGGATGGCATTCCTGTCATCGGTTAATATATATGTGGAAACAATATCTCCACTATGCAGCAAACAAAATTTTGGGGCGGGGAGCCAGAACGCGTCACGATAAAATGAAATTCTTTCAAGGACTGCCATATAAAGGACCGATGTTCTAAAATACGGCCATAACTTTGTCATTCGGTGTCCATCTCGAACCCACAAGTACTCAAAATGCTCGCGACGAGCATGCGAATCTAGAAAATACTTTTGTCTTGCGCAGGAGGCCCGGAGGACCCTCATATTCGCGCCCTAAGAAGGACCTTTTGCCTCTAATAGTCAAAGAACATCATTCGCCGCCGCTTTTCAGACAAGTTTCTGAACCCATTGGCACTCCTTTGGAAGGAAATCTGAGAGATTATGGTCAGTATAAACATTAGTCCACCTGGAAAGGACTAACGTTGCATTCTGCACATGCTCTATGATCCGGGGAATCCCAATTGGCTGTAAATTCAGGAAAATAAGGCGTCACAAGAAAATGAAGTTCTTTCAAGGACTGCCATATAAAGGACCAGTGTTCACAAAAACGGCCATAACTTTGTCATTCGGAGTCCGTTTCACACCCACAAGTACTAAAATGCTCACGGCGAGTGTGGGAATCTAGAAAAGACTTTTGGCTTGCACAAGAGGCCCGGAGGACCGTCAAATTTGGCCCCTAAGCAAGACTTTTTACCCCTGAAAGTCAAAGAACATCATTTTTCGCTGCTTTTCAGACAAGTTTCTGAAACCATTAGCACTTCTTTGGAAGGAAATCCGAGAGATTATCGTGAGTATAAACATTAGTCCGCCTGGTAAGGGAAAACGTTGCATTCTGCACATGCTCTATGATCTGGGGAATGCCATTTGGTTGTAAATTCAAGAAAATAAGGCCACTATAAGCCTTATTCTCCTTGGTTTTGCCGTGTGGCTTGCCGTAACACAAGTGTCTTATAGGAAATAATAGGAGGGGATTCCTGGCATCGGAAAATATATATGTGGAACCAATATATCCACTATGGAGGACACAAAATTTTGGGGCGGTGTGCTAGAACGTGCCACGAGAAAATGAAGTTCTTTCAAGGACTGCCATATAAAGGACCGGTGTTGAGAAAACGGACATAACTTTCTCATTTGGACTCCGTTTTGGACCCACAAGTGCTAAAATTGCTCGCGACCAGTGTGGGAATCTAGCAAATACTTCCGGCTTGCACAGGAGGCCAGAAGGACCCTCAAATTCGGCCCCTAAGCAGGACTTTGTGCCCCTAAACGTCAAAAAAACATCAGTTGCCGCTGCTTTTCAGACAAGTTTCTGAACCCATTGGGACTCCTTTGGAAGGAAATCCAAGAGATTGTGGTGAGTATAAGCATTAGTCTGCCTAGTAAGGACACATGTTGCATTTTGCACATGCTCCATGATCCGGGGAATCCCATTTGGTTGTAAATTAAAGAAAGTAAGGCGTCATGAGAAAATGAAGTTATTTCAAGGACTGCCATATAAAGGACCGGTGTTCAAAAAACGGTCATAAGTTTGTCATTCGGAGTCCGTTTCGGACCCACATGTAATAAAAATGCTCGCGACGAGCGTGCGGATCTAGAAAATACTTCCGGCTTATGGAGGAGTCCCGGAGGACCCTCAAATTCGTCCCCTAAGCAGGACTTTTTGCCCCTAAAAGACAAAGAACATCATTTGCCGCTTCTCTTCAAAAAAGTTTCTGAACCCACTAACACTCCTTTGGAAGGAAATCTGAGAGATTATAGTGTGTATACACTTTAGGCCGCCTGGTAAAGACAAACGTTGCATTCTGGACATGCTCTATGATCTAGGGAATCCCATTTGGTTGTAAATCCAAGAAAGTAAGGCGACTATAAGCCTTATTCTCCTTGTTTTTGCCGTCTGTCAAGCCGTAATGTACGTGTGTGAAAAGCCTAAAAATAGGATAGGGTAATAATATTTTTGCGTGTGAAAATTTTGCCTAAAAACTGCCCGAGGGTCTCCTACTCAGGCAAGGAAACATGAATCAGAAATTAGACAGATCTTGAAAGCAAACCTAATATGAATGGACTCAGATTGGTGGTGGATATATGGTGGTAGGATATGGCAGCGGTGGTGGTATATGGATACAAATTGGTCGTGGTATATGGATACGGATTGGTGGTGGTATGTGGCAGGGGCGATGAGGATGGTGCGGCGGCGGCATGACAACTTATGACCAGAACTCGAAACTCTAAAAGACTAGACTCTAAGACCAGCAACTAGACACGATGATGCAACCGGAAATTTAACAAAGCAAAATACTGTAAAGACTATGCAAATGCTCAGACTGGTTCGCAGATGATGAACTAACCCTAATTTTTTTTGGCTTTTTTGTGGACTGTAGGTATGAAGAACAGACTCGATCTAAACTACGAAAAACTGTAAAATCTCACCGAGCAACCTGGAAATCTGATACCACTTGATAGAGGCAAAGGTGTCCCGTCTTTCAATGACATGGTGGCTATCGTTTTGGAGGAAGTCGACTTTGATGATCCGACTATGAACGTGCGAGGACGTCGCACCTTAGCAATCGCTAAAGCAACTCTGAGAGGTTATTGACCATGCCGGAGCACGATCAACCTGACCACGAAGGTCTGTTTCCTGCAGGCAAACAAAGATTGCAATCTGGATATTGCGAATATAAGAGGAAAGCTTTATTGATCAAGGTGGGGTTCTGTGATGCCTTTGTCTAGTCGTTGAACACAAATGAAGTACGAGAAGTTGCAGCTATGGAAAACTTTAATCTAAACAAAAACCAAAGTCTAAACGACACCCTAAGGGCTGTATATATGGAGGAAGAGGGGGGAATTTCGGGGCCCTTGGAGGAGGGGTCCGAAACCAACCCTATCTCTTGTTTCCACACACATACGGACTCTAAAAACAGCCTATACTTAAGTATTTCGAAAATACATGGGCTTGGCCCAATAATAAGGTGACACAGCACCTAGAATAGCATTTGGACGAAATTTATGAAGTGGCATCTTGTATATTTCATCCAAGGCTTCATGCACTCCTTATGGTGGCTTCAAAGTCCTGAAATCGTCACTTGTAACTTCATTCTTGATCCCCTTGCGCATGCCATCATCTCCATGCTTCACCTTGCTCCAAGGTTCATCTTTCTTGTCCAAGCTAGGCCCTTTATTTGTAAGAAAAACAAATGTATCCAATTTAGGCAGCATCATATTGTCATGAACTTAAGAATCGTTACCAAGAAACGAGAGCACAAGATAATTCAATTAGCGTGCGCGAGATCTAGTAATTGGTCCAGTATGTATAGCGGCAGGGGTTGTGGGTTTAATAATAGTATTGATGTCCTCATCAGCCAATTTATATGCGGAAACAATATCTCCACTATGGAGGACACAAAATTTTGGGCGGCGCGCCAGAACATGTCACGACAAAATGAAGTTCTTTCAAGGACTGCCACATGAAGGATCGATGTTCACTAAAATGGTCATAACTTTGTCATTTGCAGTCTGTTCTAGGCCCACAAGTAATCAAAATGCTCGCGACGAGCGTGCGAATCTAGAAAATACTTTTTTCTTACGCAGGAGGCCCGGAGGACCCTCATATTCACGCCCTAAGCAGGACCTTTTGCCTCTAATAGTCAAAGAACATCATTCGCCGCCGCTTTTCAGACAAGTTTCTGAACCCATTGGCACTCCTTTGGAAGGAAATCTAAGAGATTATAGTCAGTATAAACATTAGTCCGCCTGGATAGGACTAACGTTGCATTCTGCACATGCTCTATGATCTGGGGAATCCCAATTGGCTGTAAATTCAGGAAAATAAGGCGTCACAAGAAAATAAAGTTCTTTCAAGGACTGCCATATAAAGGACCAGTGTTCACAAAAACGTCCATAACTTTGTCATTCGGAGTCCGTTTCAGACCCACAAGTACTAAAATGCTCACGGCGAGTGTGGGAATCTAGAAAAGACTTTCGGCTTGCACAAGAGGCCCGGAGGACCGTCAAATTTGGCCCCTAAGCAGGACTTTTTACCCCTGAAAGTCAAAGAACATCATTTGTCGCTGCTTTTCAGACAAGTTTCTGAAACCATTAGCACTTCTTTGGAAGGAAATCCGAGAGATTATCGTGAGTATAAACATTAGTCCGCCTGGTAAGGGAAAACGTTGCATTCTGCACATGCTCTATGATCTGGGGAATGCCATTTGGTTGTAAATTCAAGAAAATAAGGCCACTATAAGCCTTATTCTCCTTGGTTTTGCCGTGTGGCTTGCCGTAACATAAGTGTCTTATAGGAAATAATAGGAGGGGATTCCTGGCATCGGAAAATATATATGTGGAACCAATATATCCACTATGGAGGACACAAAATTTTGGGGCGGCGTGCTAGAACATGCCACGAGAAAATGAAGTTCTTTCAAGGACTGCCATATAAAGGACCGGTGTTGAGAAAACGGACATAACTTTGTCATTCGGAGTCCGTTTCACACCCACAAGTACTAAAATGCTCACGGCGAGTGTGGGAATCTAGAAAAGACTTTTGGCTTGCACAAGAGGCCCGGAGGACCGTCAAATTTGGCCCCTAAGCAAGACTTTTTACCCCTGAAAGTCAAAGAACATCATTTTTCGCTGCTTTTCAGACAAGTTTCTGAAACCATTAGCACTTCTTTGGAAGGAAATCCGAGAGATTATCGTGAGTATAAACATTAGTCCGCCTGGTAAGGGAAAACGTTGCATTCTGCACATGCTCTATGATCTGGGGAATGCCATTTGGTTGTAAATTCAAGAAAATAAGGCCACTATAAGCCTTATTCTCCTTGGTTTTGCCGTGTGGCTTGCCGTAACATAAGTGTCTTATAGGAAATAATAGGAGGGGATTCCTGGCATCGGAAAATATATATGTGGAACCAATATATCCACTATGGAGGACACAAAATTTTGGGGCGGCGTGCTAGAACGTGCCACGAGAAAATGAAGTTCTTTCAAGGACTGCCATATAAAGGACCGGTGTTGAGAAAACGGACATAACTTTGTCATTTGGACTCCGTTTTGGACCCACAAGTGCTAAAATTGCTCACGACCAGTGTGGGAATCTAGCAAATACTTCCGGCTTGCACAGGAGGCCAGAAGGACCCTCAAATTCGGCCCCTAAGCAGGACTTTTTGCCCCTGAACGTCAAAAAAACATCAGTTGCCGCTGCTTTTCAGACAAGTTTCTGAACCCATTGGGACTCCTTTGGAAGGAAATCCAAGAGATTGTGGTGAGTATAAGCATTAGTCTGCCTAGTAAGGACACATGTTGCATTTTGCACATGCTCTATGATCCGGGGGATCCCATTTGGTTGTAAATTAAAGAAAGTAAGGCGTCATGAGAAAATGAAGTTATTTCAAGGACTGCCATATAAAGGACCGGTGTTCAAAAAACGGTCATAAGTTTGTCATTCGGAGTCCGTTTCGGACCCACATGTAATAAAAATGCTCGCGACGAGCGTGCGGATCTAGAATATACTTCCGGCTTATGGAGGAGTCCCGGAGGACCCTCAAATTCGTCCCCTAAGCAGGACTTTTTGCCCCTGAAAGACAAAGAACATCATTTGCCGCTGCTCTTTAAAAAAGTTTCTGAACCCACTGACACTCCTTTGGAAGGAAATCTGAGAGATTATAGTGAGTATACACTTTAGGCCGCCTGGTAAAGACAAACGTTGCATTCTGGACATGCTCTATGATCCAGGGAATCCCATTTGGTTGTAAATCCAAGAAAGTAAGGCGACTATAAGCCTTATTCTCCTTGTTTTTGCCGTGTGTCAAGCTGTAATGTACGTGTGTGAAAAGCCTAAAAATAGGATAGGGTAATAATATTTTTGTGTGTGAAAATTTTCCCTAAAAACTGCCCGGGGGTCTCCTACTCAGGGAAGGAAACATGAATCAGAAATTAGACAGATCTTGAAAGCAAACCTAATATGAATGGACTCAGATTGGTGGTGGATATATGGTGGTAGGATATGGCAGCGGTGGTGGTATATGGATACAAATTGGTCGTGGTATATGGATACGGATTGGTGGTGGTATGTGGCAGGGGCGATGAGGATGGTGCGGCGGCGGCATGACAACTTATGACTAGAACTCGAAACTCTAAAAGACTAGACTCTAAGACCAGCAACTAGACACGACGATGCAACCGGAAATTCAACAAAGCAAAATACTGTAAAGACTATGCAAATGCTCAGACTGGTTCGGAGATGATGAACTAACCCTAATTTTTTTGACTTTTTTGTGGACTGTAGGTATGAAGAACAGACTCGATCTAAACTACGAAAAACTGTAAAATCTCAACGAGCAACCTGGAAATCTGATACCACTTGATAGAGGCAAAGGTGTCCCGTCTTTCAATGACATGGTGGCTATCATTTTGGAGGAAGTCGACTTTGACAATCCGACTATGAACGTGCGAGGACGTCGCACCTTAGCAATCGCTAAAGAAACTCTGAGAGGTTATTGACCATGCCGGAGCACGATCAACCTGACCACGAAGGTCTGTTTCCTGCAGGCAAACAAAGATTGCAATCTGGATATTGCGAATATAAGAGGAAAGCTTTATTGATCAAGGTGTGGTTCTGTGATGCCTTTGTCTAGTCGTTGAACACAAATGAAGTACGAGAAGTTGCAGCTATGGAAAACTTTAATCTAAACAAAAACCAAAGTCTAAACGACACCCTAAGGGCTGTATATATGGAGGAAGAGGGGGGAATTTCGGGGCACTTGGAGGAGGGGTCCGAAACAAACCCTATCTCTTGTTCCCCACACATACGGACTCTAAAAACAGCCTATACTTAAGTATTTCGAAAATACATGGGCTTGGCCCAATAATAAGGTGACACAGCACCTAGAATAGCGTTTGGACGAAATTTATGAAGTGGCATCTTGTATATTTCATCCAAGGCTTCATGCACTCCTTATGGTGGCTTCAAAGTCCTGAAATCATCACTTGTAACTTCATTCTTGATCCCCTTGCGCATGCCATCATCTCCATGCTTCACCTTGCTCCAAGGTTCATCTTTCTTGTCCAATCTAGGCCCTTTATTTGTAAGAAAATCAAATGTATCCAATTTAGGCAGCATCATATTGTCATGAACATAATAATCCTTACCAAGAAACGAAAGCACAAGATAATTCAATTAGCGTGCGCGAGCTCTAGTAATTGGTCCAGTATGTATAGCGGCAGGGGTTGTGGGTTTAACAATAGTATTGATGTCCTCATCAGCCAATATATATGCGGAAACAATATCTCCACTATGGAGGACACAAAAATTTTGGGCGGCGTGCCAGAACATGTCACGACAAAATGAAGTTCTTTCAAGGACTGCCATATGAAGGATCAATGTTCACTAAAATGGTCATAACTTTGTCATTCGCAGTCTGTTCTAGGCCCACAAGTAATCAAAATGCTCGCGACGAGCGTGCGAATCTAGAAAATACTTTTGTCTTGCGCAGGAAGCCCAGAGGACCCTCATATTCGCGCCCTAAGCAGGACCTTTTCCTCTAATAGTTTCGGGAATCTAGAAAATACTTTCGGGTTGCACAGGAAGCCCGAAGGACCCTCAAATTGAGCCCCCATGCAGGACTTTTTACCCCTGAAAGTCAAAGAACATCATTTGTCGCTGCTTTTTCAAACAAGTTTCTGAACCCATTGGCACTCCTTTGGAAGGAAATCCAAGAAATTACGGTGAGTATAAACATTAGTCCGCCTGGTAAGGAGAAACGTTGCATTATGCACATGCTTTATGATCCGGCGAATCCCATTTGGTTGTAAATTCAAGAAAATAAGGCAACTATAATCATTATTCTCCTTCTTTTGCCGTGTGGCATGCCGTAACGTACGTTTGTGGCAGCCAATAATAGGAGGGCCTTCCTAGCATCGGTAAATATATATGTGGAAACAATATCTCCATTGTGGTGAGTACAAACATTAGTCCTCCTGTAAGGACAAACTTTGCATTCTGCACATGCACTACGATCTAGAAACCCCATTTGGTTGTACTTTCAAGAAAATAAGGCGACTATAAGCCTTATTCTCCTTGTTTCTGCCGTGTGGCATGTCGTAACGTATGTGTGCGATAGCCAATAATATGAGGGCATTCCTGGCATGAGTAAATATATATGTGGAAACAATATCTCCACTATGGAGGACAGAAAACTTTCGTGCAACGCGCCAGAACGCGTCATGAGAAAATGAAGTTCTTTCCAGGACTGCCATATGAAGGACCAGTGTTCACTGAAACGGTCATAACTTTGTCATTCGGAGTCCATTTCAGACCCAATAGTATTCGAAATGCTCGCGATGAGCGTGGGAATCTAGAAAATACTTCTGGCTTGCGCAGAAGGCCCAGAGGACCCTCAAATTCGGCCCCTAAGTATGAATTTTTGACCCTGAAAGTCAAATAATATCATTTGACGTTGGTTTTTAGGCAAGTTTCTAAACCCATTGGCACTCCTCTGGAAGGAAATCCGAGAGATTATGATGAGTATAAACATTAGACTGCCTGGTAAGCACAAATGTAGCATTCTACATATGCTCTATGATCCGGGGAATCCCATTTCGTTGTAAATTCAAGAAAAACAAGGCGACTATAAGACTTATTCTCCTTGTTTTTGCCGTGTGGCATGCCGTAATGTACGTGTGTGACAGCTAATAATTGGAGGGCATTCCTGACATTGGTCAATATATATGCGGAAACAATATCTCCACTATGCAGGACACTCGATTTTGGGGCGGTGCGCCAGACCGCGTCACAAGAAAATGAAGTTCTTTCAAGCACTGCCATATGAAGGACGGGTGTTCAGCAAAACAGCCATAACTTTGTCATTTTGAGTCTGTTTCGGACCCACAAGTAATCAAAATACTCGCGACGAGCGTGGGAATATAGAAAATAATTCTGGCTTACGCAGGAGTAATGGAGGACCCTCAAATTCGGCCCGTAAGCAGGACTTTTTGCCCGTGAAATTCAAAGAATATCATTTGCCGCTGCTTTTCAAACAAGTTTGTGAACCCATTGGCCAACTTTAGAAGGAAATCCAAGAGACTACGGTGAGTATAAACATTATTCCACCTACAAGGACAAACTTTGCATTCTGCACATGCTCTATCCTCCAGAAATCCCATTTGGTTGTAAATTCAAGAAAATAAGGCGACTATAAGACTTAATCTCCTTGTGTTTGCTGTGTGGCATGCGATAAAGTACATGTGTGACAGCCAATAATAGGAGGGCATTCCTAGCATGCGTCAATATATATGTGGAAACAATATCTCCACTATGGAGGTCACAAAATTTTCGAGCAGCGCGCTAGAACGCGTCATGAGAAAATGTAGTTGTCTCAAGGACATCCATATGAAGGACTGGTGTTCACTAAAACGGTCATAACTTTGTCATTCGGAGTCGTTTTCGGACCGAATAGTATCTCAAATGCTCGGAACGAGCGTGGGAATCTAGAAAATACTTCCGGGTTGCGTAGAAGGCCCGGAGGACCCTCAAATTCGGCCCCTATGTAGGAATTTTTGACCCTGAAAGTCAAAGAACATCATTTGCCGTTGCTTTTCAAACTAGTTTCAAAACCCATTGGCACTCCTTTGGAAGGAAATCCGAGAGATTATGGTGAGTATAAACATTAATACGCCTGGTAAGGACAAACGTTGCATTCTGCAAATGCTCTATGATCCGGGGAATCCCATTTGGATGTAAATTCAAGAAAATAGGGCGACTATAAGCCTTATTCTCCTTTTTTGGCTGTGTGGCACGCCATAATTTACCTTTCTGACAGCCCACTATGGAAAACACACAATTTTGGGGTAGCGCACCAGAAAGCGTCTCAAGAAAATGAAGTTCTTTCAAGCACTGCCATATGAAGGACCGGTGTTGACACAAATGGTGATAACTTTGTCATTTGGTGTCCGTTTCGGACCCACAAGTACTCAAAATGCTCGCGATGAGCGTGGGAATCTAGAAAATACTTCCGTCTTACGCAGGAGGATCCTGAAATTCGGCCCTAAGTAGGTCTTTTTGCACCCGAAAGTCAAAGAACAGCATTTGCCGCTACTTTTCAAACAAGTGTCTGAACCCATTGGCACTCCTTTGGAAGCAAATCCGAGATATTATGGTGAGTACAAACATTGGTAAGGACAAACTTTCCATTCTGCACATGCTCTATGATCCGGGGAATCCTACTAGGTTGCGAATTAAGGAAAAATAAGGTGAGAATAACCCTCATTCTCCTTCTTTTTGCCGTGTGGTATGCCGTAACGTACATGTGTGACAGCCAATAATTGGAGGGCATTCCTGGCAACGGTTAGTATATATGTGGAAACGATATCTCCACTATGGAGGACATATAATTTTGGGGTGGTGCGCCAAAATGCATCACCAGAAAATGATGTTCTTTCAAGCACTAAAACGGGCATAACTTTGTCATTCGGAGTGCATTACGGACCCAATATTATTCAAAATGCTCGCGATGAGCATGGGAATCTAGAAAATACTTTCGGCTTGCGCAAAAGGCCAGGAGGACCCTCAAATTCGACCCCCAAGAAGGAATTTTTGACCCTGAAAGTCAAAGAACATCATGTGTCGTCGCTTTTTAGACAAGTTTCTAAACCCATTGGCACTCCTTTGGAAGGAAATCCGAGAGATTATGGTGAGTATAAACATTAGTCCATCTGGTAACGACAAATGTTGCATTCTGCACATGCTCTATGATCCTGGGAATCCCATTTTGTTGTAAATTGAAGAAAAGCAAGGCGACTATAAGCCTTATTCTCCTTGTTTTTGCCGTGTGGAAAGCCGTAATGTAGATGTGTGAGCGCTAATAATAGGAGGGCATTCCTGACATCGGTCAATATATATGCGGAAACAATATCTCCACTATGTAGGACACAAAAGTTTTGGGCGGTGCGCCAGTACTCGTCACGATAAATTGAAGTTCTTTCAATCACTGTCATATGAAGGATCGGTGTTCACCAAAACGGTCATAACTTTGTCATTCGGAGTCTGTTCTGGACCCACAAGTACTCAAAACGCTCGCAACGAGCGTGGGAAGCTAGAAAATACTTCCTGCTTGTCCAGGAGGCCCGGAGGACCCTCAAATTTGGCCCCCATGTAGGACTTTTGCCCCTAAAAGTCAAAGAACATCATTTGCCCCTTCTTTTTCAAACTAGTTTCTTAACCCATTGGCACTCCTTTGGAAGGAAATCCGTGAGATTATGGTGAGTACAAACATTAGCCCGCCTCGTAAGGACAAACGTTGCATCATGCACATGCTCTATGATCTAGGGAATCCCATTTGGTTGGAAATTAAAGAAAAATAAGGCGAGAATAAGCCTTATTCTCCTTGTTTTTGCTATGTGGCATGCCGTAACGTACGTGTGTGATAGCCAATAATTGGAGGGCATTCCTGGCATCGGTCAGTATATATGTGGAAACAATATCTCCACTATGGAGGACACATAATTTTGGGGTGGCGTGCCACAACGCATCACGAGAAAATGGTGTTCTTTCAAACACTACCATATGAAGGACCGGTGTTCACTAAAACGGTCATAACTTTGTCATTCGAAAGTCAAAGAACATCATTTGCCGTTCCATTTTAGACAAGTTTCTAAACCCATTGGCACTCCTTTGGAAGGAAATCCGAGGTATTATGGTGATTAAAACATTAGTCCGTCTTGTAAGGAGTAATGTTGCATTCTGCACATGCTCTATGATCCTGGGAATCCCATTTCATTGTAAATGCAAGAAAAGCAAGGCGACTATAAGCCTTATTCTCCTTGTTTTTGCCGTGTGACATGTCGTAACGTACGTGTGTGACAACCAAAAAGAGGAGCATTCCTAACATCGGTTCATATATATGAGGAAACAATGTTCCAGTATGGAGAACTCAAAAATTTGGGTCGGCACGCTAGAACGTGTGACGAGAAAATGAAGTTCTGTCATGGACTGCCATATAAAGGACCAGTGTTCACAAAAACGGTCATAACTTTGTCATGCCGAGTCCGTTTCGGACCCAAAAGTACTCAAAATATTCGCAGAGAGCGTGGGAATCTAGAAAATACTTCCAGCTTTCATAGGATGCCTGGAAATACCTCAAATTCGACTCCTCAGCAGGACTTTTTTCCCCTGAAAGTTAAAGAACATCATTTCCCGCTACTTTTCAGACAACTTTCTGGACTCATTGGCACTCCTTTGGAAGGAAATCCGAGAGATTTTGTTGAGTATAAACATTAGTCTGCCTAGTAAGGACAAACGTTGCATTCAGCGCATGCTCTATGACGCGGGGAATCCCATTTGGTTGTAGATTCAGGAAAATAAGGCGACTTTAAGCTGTATTCTCCTTGTTTTTGCAGTGTGGAATGTCGTAACGTACGTGTGTTACAGGCAATAATTGGAGGGCATTCCTGGCATCGGTCAATATATATGTGGAAACAATATCTCCACTATGGAGGACACAAAATTTGGGGGCGGCATGCCAGAATGCGTCACGAGAAAATGAAGTTCTTTCAAGGACTACCATATAAAGGACCGGCGTTTACAAAATGGTCATAACTTTGTCATTTGGAGCCCATTTTGGACCCACAAGTACTCCAAATGCTCGCGGCGAGTGTGGCAATCTAGAAAATACTTCCAGCTTGGGCAGGAGGGCCGAAGAAACCTCAAATTTATCCCCTAAGCAGGACTTTTTGCCCCTGAAAGTCAAAGAACATCATTTGCTGTTGCTTTTCAGACAAGGTTCTGAACCTATTGGCACTCCTTTGGAAGGAAATCCGAGAGATTATGGTGAGTATAAACATTAGTCCGCCTGGTAAGGATAAACGTTGCATTCTGCACATGCTCTATTATCTATGGAATACCATTTGGTTGCAAATTCAAGAAAATAAGGCGATTGTAAGTCTTATTCTCCTTATTTTGCAATGTGGCATGCCGTAACGTACGTGTGTTATAGGAAATAATAGGAGGGCATTCCTATCAGCGATCAATATATAAGTGGAAACAATATCTCCAGTATGGAGGACACAAAATTTTGGGGCGGCGCGCCAGAACGCCTCACGAGAAAATGAAATTCTTTCAATGACTACCATATGAAGGACCGGTGTTTCAAAAAACGGCCATAACTTTGTCATTCGGTGTCCGTTTTGGACCCACAAGTACTCAAGAGGCTCACGACGAGCGTGGGAATCTAGAAAATACATCCGGCTTGTGCAGGAGGCCCGGAGGACCCTCCAATTTGGCCCCTAAGCAAGAATTTTTGCCCCTGATAGTCACAGAACATCATTCGCCATCGCTTTTCAGGCAAGTTTCTGAACCCATTGGCACTCCTTTGGAATGAAATCCGAGAGATTATGGTCTATATAAACATTAGTCCTCCTGGAAAGGACAAACATTGCATTTTGCACATGCTCTATGATCCGGGAAATCCCATTTGGTTCCAAATTCAAGAAAATAAGCCGTCACAATAAAATGCAGTTCTTTAAAGGACTGTCATATAAAGGACCGGTGTTCACAAAAATGGTCATAACTTTGTCATTCGGAGTCCTTTTCGGACCCACAAGTACTCACAACACTCGCGGTGACCGTGGGAATCTAGAAAAGACTTTCGGCTTGCGCAGGAGGCCCGGAGGACCGTCATTTGGCCCCTAAGCAGGACTTTTTGCCCCTGAAATTCAAGGAACATCATTTGCCATTGCTTTTCAGATAAGTTTCTGAACCCATTGGCACTCCTTTGGAAGGAAATCCGAGAGATTATGGTGAGTATAAACATTAGTCCGCCTAGTAAGGGCAAACATTGCATTCTGCACATGCTCTTTGATCCGGGGAATCCCATTTGGTTGTAAATTCAAGAAAGTAAGGCGATTATAAGCCTTATTCTCCTAGTTTTTGCCGTGTGACATCCAATAATAGGACAGCATTCCTGGCATCAGGTAATATATATGTGTAAACAATATTTTCACTATGGAGGACGGAATCTTTGGGTTGGCGCCAAAACGTGTCACAAGAAAATGAAATTCTTTCAAGGATTTCCATATAAAGGACTGGTGTTCACTAAAACGGTCATAACCTTGTTATTCAAAGTCAGTTTCGGACCCACAAGTACTTAAAATGCTCGCGCCGACCATGGGAATCTAGAAAATACATCCATCTTGTGTCGGAGGACCCTCAAATTCAGCCCATAGGCAGGACTTTTTCCCCTGAAAGTCAAAGAACATCATTTGCCGCAACCCATTGGCACACCTTTGGAAGGAAATCCGAGAGATTATGGTTAGTATAAACATTAGTCTGCCTGGTAAGGACAAATGTTGCATTATCCACATGCTCTATGATCCGGGGAATCCCATTGGGTTATAAATTCAAGAAAATAAGGCGAATGTAAGCCTTATTCTCTTTGTTTTTGTTGTGTGGCATGCCATAACGTACGTCTGTTATAGCCAATCATAGGAGCGCATTCCTGGCATCGGTCAATATATATGCGGAAACAATATCTCCACTATGGAGGACACAAATTTTTGGGGCGGCATGCCATAACGCGTCATAAGTAAATGAAGTTCTTTCAAGGACTACCATATAAAGGACTGGTGTTCAGAAAAAGGTCATAACTTTGTCATTTGGAGTCCGTTTCAGACCCACAAGTACTCCAAATGCTCGCGGAGATCATGGAAATCAAGAAATACTTCCGACTTGCGTAGGAGGCCCAGAGGACCGTCAAATACAGCCCCTAAGCAGGACTTTTTAACCCTGAAAGTCAAAGAACATCATTTGTCGTTGCTTTTCAGGCAAATTTATGAACCCATTGGCACTCCTTGGGAAGGAAATCCGAGAGATTATGGTAAGGACACGCATTACATTCTGCGCATGCTCTATAATCCAAGGAATCCTATTTGGTCGTAAATTCAAGAAAATAAGGCGACTATAAGCATTATTCTCCTTGTTTTTGCCATGTGGCATGCCGTAACATAAGTGTTTTACAAGCAATAATAGGAGGGCATTCTTGGCATCGGTCAATATATATGTGGAAACAATATCTCCACTATGGAGGACACAAAATTTTGGAGCAGTGTGCGAGAACGCGTCATGAGAAAATGAAGTTCTTTTAAGGACTGCCATATAAAGGACCGGTGTTCACTAAAACGGTCATTACTCTGTCATACGGTGTCCGTTTTGGACCCAGAAGGACTCAAAATGCTCGCGACGTGCGCGGGAATCTAGAAAATACTTCCAGCTTGTGTAGGAGGCCTGGAGGAGCCTCAAATTCAGCCCCATGTAGGACTTTTTGCCCCTGAGAGTCAAATAACATCATTTGCCGTTGCTTTTCAAAAAAGTTTCTGAACACATTGACACTCCTTTGGAAGGAAATCTGAGAGATTATGGTGAGTATAAATATTAGTCTACCTGGTAAGGATAAGCATTGCATTTTGCACATGCTCTATGATCCGGGGAATGCCATTTCGTTGTAAAGTCAAGAAAATAAGGCGACTGTCAGCCTTATTCTCCTTGTTTTTGTCGTGTGGCCTGCCGTAACATACATGTGTGACAACCAATAATTGGAGGACATTCCTGTCATCAATCAATATATATGTGGAAAAAATATCTCCACTATGGAGGACACAAAATTTTGGGACGGGGTGCCAAAATGCGTCACGAGAAAATGAAATTCTTTCAAGGACTGCCACATAAAGGACCAGTGTTCAAAAAAACGGCCATAACTTTGTCATTTGAAGTCCATTACTCAAAATGCTCTTGACGAGCGTGGGAATCTATAAAATACATCCAGCTTGCGCAGGAGGCCCGGAGGACCATCAAATTCGGCCCATAAGCAGGACTTTTTGCCCCTGAATGTCAAATAACATCATTTGCCATTTCTTTTCTGACAAGTTTCTGAACCCATTGGCACTCCTTTGGAAGGAAGTCCGGTGGATTATGGTGAGTATAAACATTAGTATGCCTGTTAAGGATAAATGTTGCATATTGCACATGCTCTATGATCCGAGGAATCCCATTCGGTTGTAAATTCAAGAAAATAAGGCGACTATAATCATTATTCTCCTTGTTTTTGCCGTGTGGCATACCGTAACGTACATGTATGACAACCAATAATAGGATGGCCTTCCAGTCATCGGTCAATATATATGTGGAAACAATATCTCCACTATGGAGGACACAAAATTTTGGGGCGGCGTGCCAGAACGCGTCACGAGAAAATGAAATTCTTTCAAGGACTGCCATATAAAGGACCAATGTTCTAAAATATGGCCATAAGTTTGTCATTCGGTGTCCATCTCAAAACCACAAGTACTCAAAATGCTCGCGACTTGCGTGCGAATCCAGAAAATACTTCTGTCTTACGCAGGAGGCCCGGGGGACCCTCAAATTCGCCCCCTAAGGACTTTTTGCCTCTGATAGTCAAAGAACATCATTCGCCACCGCTTTTCAGACAAGTTTCTGAACCCATTAGCACTCCTTTGGAAGGAAATCCGAGAGATTATGGTCAGTATAAACATTAGTCCGCCTGGAAAGGACTAACGTTGCATTCTGCACATGCGCGATGATCCGGGGAATCCCAATTAGCTGTAAATTCAAGAAAATAAGGCGTCACGAGAAAATGAAGTTCTTCCAAGGACTGCCATATAAAGGACCGGTGTTCACAAGAACGGCCATAACTTTGCCATTCGGAGTCCGTTTTAGACCCACAAGTATTCAAAATGCTTGCGGCGAGTGTTGGAATCTAGAAAAGACTTTCGGCTTGCACAAGAGGCCCGGAGGACCGTCAAATTTGGCCCCTAAGTAGGACTTTTTACCCCTGAAAGTCAAAGAACGTCATTTTTGGCTGCTTTTCAAACAAGTTTCTGAAACCATTGGCACTCCTTTGGAAGGAAATCCGAGAGATTATGGTGAGTATAAACATTAGTCTGCCTAGTAAGGGAAAATGTTGCATTCTACACATGCTCTATGATCTGGGGAATCCCATTTGGTTGTAAATTCAAGAAAATAAGGCGATTGTAAGCCTTATTCTCATTGTTTTTGCCGTGTGGCTTGCTGTAACATAAGTGTGTTACAGGAAATAATAGGAGGGTATTCCTGGCATTGGTCAATATATATGTGGAAACAATATATCCACTATGGAGGAACCAAAATTTTGGGGCGGCGTGCCAGAACGCATCATGTGAAAATGAAGTTCTTTCAAGAACTGCCATATAAAGGACCGGCGTTGACAAAAACAGTCATAACTTTGTCATTTGGACTCTATTTTGGACCCACAAGTGCTGATATTGCTCGTGACCAGTGTGGGAATCTAGCAAATACTTCCGGCTTGTGCAGGAGGCCAGAAGGACCCTCAAATTTGGCCCCTAAGGAGGACTTTTTGCCCCTGAAAGTCAGAAAAACATCATTTGCTGCTGATTTTCAGACAAGTTTTTGAACCCATTGGGACTCCTTTGGAAGGAAATCCGAGAGTTTGTGGTGAGTTTAAGCATTAGTCTGCCTACTAAGGACAAATGTTGCATTTTGCACATGCTCTATGATCCGGGGAATCCCATTTGGTTGTAAATTAAAGAAAATAAGGCGTCACGTGAAAATGAAGTTATTTCAAGGACTGCCATATAAAGGACCGGTATTCACAAAAATGGTCATAACTTTGTCATTTGGAGTCCATTTCGGACCCACAAGTAATCAAAATGCTCGCGATGAGCGTGCGAATCTAGAAAATACATCCGGCTTATGGAGGAGTATAAACATTAGTCCGCCTGGTCAAGAGAAATGTTGCATTCTGCACATGCTTTATGATCCTGGGAATCCCATTTGGTTGTAAATTCAAGAAAATAAGGCGACTATAAGCCTTATTCTCCTTCTTTTGTCGTGTGGCATGCTGTAATGTACGTGTGTCACAACCAATAATAGGAGGGCATTCATGTTAGCCGTGAATATATATGTGGAAACAATACCTCCATTATCAAGGACACTCAATTTAGGGGCGGCGCACTAGAACGCATCATGAGAAAATGAAGTTCTTTCAAGCACTGCCATATGAAGGATCGGTGTTCACTAAAACGGTCATTACTTTGTCATTCTGAGTCCGCTTCAGACTGACAAGTAATCAAAATGCTCGCGATGAGCGTGGGAATGTATAAAATTCTTTCGGCTTATGCAGGAGTCCTGGGTGACCCTCAAATTCGGCCCCTAAGGAGGACTTTTGGCCCCTGAAAGTCAAACAACATCATTTGCCACTACTTTTCAAACAAGTTTCTGAACCCACTGGCACTACTTTGGAAGGAAATCCGAGAGAGTATGGTGAGTATAAACATTAGTCTGCCTGGTAAGGACAAATGTTGCATTTTGCATATGCTCTATGATCCGGGGAATCCCATTCGGTTGTAAATTCAAGAAAATAAGGTGACTATAAGCCTTATTCTCCTTGTTTTTGCAATGTTGCATGTCGTAATGTACGTGTGTGACAGCCAATAATAGGAGGGCAATCCTGTATGAGACAATATATATGTGGAAACAATATCTCCACTATGGAGGACACAACATTTTTGGGGAGTGCGCCAGAACGCATCATGAGAAAATGAAGTTCTTTCAAGGACTGCCATATGAAGGACCGGTGTTCACTGAAATGGTCATACCTTTGTCACTCGGTGTGCTTTTAAAATGCGCGCGACGAAGGCCCGGAGGAGGCCCGGGAATCTAGAAAATACTTTCGGCTTGCGCAGAAGGCCCGGAGGACCCTCAAATTCGCCCCCTAAGCAGGAATATTTGACCCTGAAAGTCAATGAACATCATTTGCCGTTGCTTTTTAGACAAGTTTCTGAACCCATTGGCACTCCTCTGGAAGGAAATCCAAGGGATTATGGTGAGTATAAACATTACTCGCCTGGTAAGGACAAATGTTGCATTCTGCCCATGCTCTATGATCCTAGGAATCCCATTTCTTTGTAAATTCAAGAAAAACAAGGCGACTATAAGCCTTATTCTCCTTTTTTGCCGTGTGTCAAGCCATGACATACGTGTGTGACAGCCAACAATAGGAGGGCATTCCTGACATCGGTCGATATATATGCGGAAACATATCTCCACTATGGAGGACACAAAATTTTTGGGCGGCGCGCGAGTACGCTTGATGAGAAAGTGAAGTTCTTTCAAGGACTTCCATATGAAGGATCGGTCTTCACAAAAACGGTCATAACTTTGTCATTCAGAGTTTGTTCTGTGCCCACAAGTACTCAAAATGCTCACAACAAGCGTGGGAATCTAGAAAATACTTCCGGCTAGCACTTGAGGCCCGGAGGACCCTCAAATTCGCCCCACTTGCAGGACATTTTTCCCCTGAAAGTCGAAGAACATCATTTGCCCCTACTTTTTCAAACTAGTTTCTGAACCCATTGGCACTCCTTTGGAAGGAAATCCGATATATTATGGTGATTATAAACATTAGTCTGCTTGGTAAGGATAAACATTGCATTCTGCACATGCTCTATGATCCGGGGAATCCCATTTGGTTGTAAATTCAAGAAAATAATGCGACTATAAGCCTTATTCTCCTTTTTTGCCGCGTGGCATGCCGTAACGTACGTTTGTGACAGCCAATAATAGGACGGCATTCCTATATTGGTAAATATATATGTGGAAAGAATATCTTCATTATGGTGAGTATAAACATTAGTCCGCCTGTAAGGACAAACTTTGCATTCTGCACATGCTCTATGATCCGGGGAATCCCATTTGGTTGTAAATTCAAGAAAATAAGGTGACTATAAGCCATATTCTCCTTATTTTTGCCGTGTGGCATGTTGTAACGTACGTGTGTGACAGCCAATAATAGAAGGGAATTCCTGGCATGAGTTAGTATATATGTGGAAACAATATCTCCACTATGGAGGACAGAAAACGTTCGGGCAACGCGCCAGAACGCCTCATGAGAAAACAAAGTTCTTTCAAGGACTGCCATATGAAGGACCGGTGTTCCCTAAAACGGTCATAACTTTGTCATTCGGAGTCCATTTTGGATCCAATTGTATTCGAAATACTCGCGGTGAGCGTGGGAATCTAGAAAATACTTTCGACTTGCACAGAAGGCCCGGAGGACCCTCAAATTCGGCGCCTAAGCAGGAATTTTTGACCTTGAAAGTCAAAGGATATCATGTGACGTTGCTTTTTAGACAAGTTTCTGAACCCATTGGCACTCCGCTAGAAGGAAATCCGAGAGATTATGATGAGTATAAACATTAGTCCGCCTGGTAAGGAGAAACGTTGCATTCTGCACATGCTCTATGATTCGAGGAATCCCATTTGGTTGTAAATTCAAGAAAAACAGGGCGACTATAAGCCTTATTCTCCTTGTTTTTGCCATGTGGCATGGCGTAAGGTACATGTGTGACAGCTAATAATAGGAGGGCATTCCTGACACGAGTCAACATATATGTGGAAACAATATCTCCACTATGCAGGACACTCGATTTTAGGGCGGCGCACTAGAACACGTTATGAGAAAATGAAGTTCTTTCAAGCACAACCATATGAAGGGCGGGTGTACACCAAAACAGTCTTAACTTTGTCATTCGGAGTCCGTTTCGGACCTAATAGTATTCAAAATACTCGCGACGAGCATGGGAATCTAGAAAATACTTATGGCTTGCGCAGAAGGCCTAGAGGACCCTCAAATTCGGCCCCTAAGTAGGAATTTTTGACCCTGAAAGTCAAAGAACATCATTTGCCATTGCTTTTCAAACTAGTTTTTGAACCCATTGGCACTCCGTTGGAAGGAAATCCAAGAGATTATGGTGAGTATAAACATTAGTCCACCTGGTAAGGACAAACGATGCATTCTGGACATGCTCTATGATCCGGGGAATCCCATTTGGTTGCAAATTCAAGAAAATAAGGCGACTATAAGCCTTATTCTCCCTTTTTTGCCGTGTGGCACGCCATAATGTACCTCTGTGACAGGCAATTGTAGGAGGGCATTCCTGGCATCGGTCAATATATATGTGGAAACAATAGCTCCACTATGGAAGACACACAATTTTGGGGCGGCGCGGTAGAATGCCTCTCAAGAAAATGAAGGTCTTTCAAGCACTGCCATGAAGAACCGGTGTTCACTGAAATGGTGATAACTTTGTCATTCGGAGTCCGTTTTGGACCCACAACTAACCAAAATGCTCGCGGCGCCCCTAAGTAGGACTTTTTACCCCTGAAAGTTTCTGAACCCATTGGCATCCTTTGGAAGGAAATCTGAGTGATTATGGTGAGTATAAACATTAGTCGGCCTGGTAAGGACAAACGTTGCATTCTACACATGCTCTATGATCCGGGGAATCCCATTTGGTTGTAAATTAAGGAAAAATAAGGCAAGAATAAGCCATATTCTCCTTATTTTTTGCCGTGTGGCATGCCGTAATGTATGTGTGTGACAGCCAATAATTGGAGGGCATTCTGGCGTCGGTCAGTATATATGTGGAAACAATATCTCCACAATGGAGGACACATATTTTTGGGGCAGCGCGCCACAACGCATCACAAGAAAATGATGTTCTTTCAAGCACTACCATATGAAGGACCGGCGTTCACTAAAACGGTCATAACTTTGTCATTTGGAGTGCATTTCGGACACAATAGTATTCGAAATGCTCGCGATGAGCGTGGGAACCTAGAAAATACTTTTGTCTTGCACAAAAGGGCCGATGGACCCTCAAATTCGACCCCTAAGCAGGAATTTTTTACCCCAAAAGTCAAAGAACATCATTTGCCGTTCCTTTTTAGACAAGTTTCTAAACCCATTGGCACTCCTTTGGAAGGAAATCCGAGGGACTATGGTGATTAAAACATTAGTCCATCTGGTAAGGAGAAATGTTGCATTTTGCACATGCTCTACGCTCCTGGGAATCCCATTTTGTTGTAAATTCAAGAAAAGCAAGGCGACTATAAGCCTTATTGTCCTTGTTTTTGCCATGTGGCAAGGCATAATGTACGTGTGTGATAGCTAATAATAGGTGGGCATTCCTGACATCGGTCAATATATATGCGGAAACAATATCTCCACTATGGAGGACACAAAAATTTCGGTCGGCGCGCCAGGACGCGTCACGAGAACTGTTTTGCTGAACACCGATCCTTCATATGGTAGTCCTTGAAAGAACTTCACTTTCTCGTGTAGGATCTGTAAATTCTAGAAAATAAGGCTATTATAAGACTTATTCTCCTTGTTTTTGCCGTGTGGCATGCCATAACGTATGTGTGTGACAACCAATAATAGGTGGGCATTCCTGGCATGAGTCAATATATATGTGGAAACAATATCTTCACTATGGAGGACGCAGAATTTCGGGGCAGCGCCCCAGAACGTGTCATGAGAAAATGAAGTTCTTTGGAGGACTGCCATATGAAGGACCGGTGTTCACTAAAACCGTCATAGCTTTGTCATTCGGAGTCCATTTCGGACCCAATAGTATTTGAAATGCTCGCGATGAGCGTGGAAATCTAAAAAATACTTCTGGCTTGCGTAGAAGGCCCTCAAATTCGGCCCCTAAGTAGTAATTTTTTACCCTGAAAGTCAAAGAACATCATTTGTCGTTGCTTTTCAAACATGTTTCTAAACCCAATGACACTCCTTTGGAAGGAAATCCGAGATATTATGGCGAGTATAAACATTAGTCCGCCTGGTAAGGACATACGTTGCATTCTGGACATGCTCTATGCTCCGGGGAATCCCATTTGGTTGTAAATTCAAGAAAATAAGGCGACTATAAGCCTTATTCTCCTTTTTTGCTGTGTGGCACGCCGTAATGTACCTGTGTGATATGCAATAATAGGAGGGCATTCCTGGCATCGGTCAATATATATGTGGAAACAATATCTCCGCAATGGAAGAAACACAATTTTGGGGTGGCGCGCCAGAACGCCTCTCATCAAAATGAAGTTCTTTCAAGCATTGCCATATGAAGAACCTGTGTTCACTAAAATTGTGATAACTTTGTCATCCGGAGTCCGTTTTGGACCCACAAGTAATCAAAATGCTCGCGACGATCATGGGAATCTAGAAAATACTTCCGGCTTTTGCAATAGTCCCGATGGACCCTCAAATTCGGCCCCTAAGTAGGAGTTTTTCCCCTGAAAGTCAAAGAACATCATTTGCCGCTGGTTTTCAAACAAGTTTCTGAACCCATTGGCACTCCTTTGGAAGGAAATCTGACAGATTATGGTGAGTATAAACATTAGTCGGCCTGGTAAGGACAAAGGTTGCATTCTACACATGCTCTATGATCCGGGGAATCCCATTTGGTTGTAAATTAAGGAAAAATAAGGCGAGAATAAGCCTTATTCTCCTTGTTTTTTCCGTGTGGCATGTCGTAACGTACGTGTGTGGCAGCCAATAATTAGAGGGCATTCCTGGCATCAGTCAGTATATATGTGGAAACAGTATTTCCACAATGGAGGACACAAAATTTTAGGGCGGCGCGCCACAATGCATCACGAGAAAATGAAGTTCTTTCATGGACTGCCATATGAAAGACCGGTGTCCACTAATACGGTCATAGCATTGTCATTCGGAGTCCATTTCGGACCCAATAGTATTTGAAATGCTCGCGACGAGCGTGGGAATCTAGAAAATACTTCTGGCTTGCGCAGAAGGCCCGGAGGACCCTCAAATTCGGCTCTAAGTAGGAATTTGTGACCTTGAAAGTCAAAGAAAATCATTTCCCGTTGCTTTTGAAAGTAGTTTCTAAACCCATTGACACTCCTTTGGAAGGAAATCCGAGAGATTATGGTGAGTATAAACATTAGTCCACCTAGTAAGGACATGCGTTGCATTTTGCACATGCTCTATGATCCGGGGAATCCCATTTCGTTGTAAATTAAAGAAAAGCAGGGCGGCTATAAGCCTTATTCTCCTTGTTTTTGCCTTGTGGCAAGCCGTAATTTACGTGTGTGACAGCTAATAATAGGAGGGCATTCCTAACATCGGTCAATATATATGCGGACACAATATCTCCACTATGGAGGACACAAAATTTTTGGGCAACGCGCCAGTACGCGTCACGAGAAAGTGAAGTTCTTTCAAGGACTACCATATGAAGGATCAGTCATAACTTTGTCATTCTGAGTCTGTTCTGGACCCACAAGTACCCAAAATGCTCACGGCGAGTGTGGGAAGCTAGAAAATACTTCCGGCTTGCACTGGAGGCCCGGATGACCCTCAAATTTGGCCCCGGTGAAGGACTTTTTGCCCCTCAAAGTCAAAGAACATCGTTTGCCCCTGCTTTTTCAAACTAGTTTCTTAACCCATTGGCACTCCTTTGGAAGGAAATCTAAGAGGTTATGGTGAGTATAAACATTAGTCCACCTGGTAAGGAGAAACATTGCATTTTTCACATGCTCTACAATCCGGGGAATCCCATTTGGTTGTAAATTCTAGAAAATGAGGCAACTATAAGACTTAATCTCCTTGTTTTTGCCGTGTGGCATGCTGTAACGCACGTGTGTGACAGCCAATAATAGGAGGGCATTCCTGGCATGAGTCAATATATATGTGCATACAATATCTCCACTATGGAGGAAACAAAATTTTGGGGCAGCGCGCTAGAACGCTTCATGAGAAAATGAAGTTCTTTCAAGGGCTGCCATATGAAGGACCAGTGTTCACTAAAACGGTCATAGCTTTGTCATTCGGAGTCCATTTCAGACCCAATAGTATTTGAAATGCTCGCGATGAGCGTGGGAATCTAGAAAATACTTCCGGCCCCTAAGTAGGAATTTTTGACCTTGAAAGTCAAAGAACATCATTTGCCCTTGCTTTTCAAACTAGTTTCTGAACCCATTGGCACTCCTTTGGAAGGAAATCCGAGAGATTATGGTGAGTATAAACATTAGTCTGCCGGGTAAGGACAAACGTTGCATTCTGCTCATGCCCTATGATCCGGGGAATCCCATTTGGTTGTAAATTCAAGAAAATAAGGCGACTATAAGCCTTATTCTCCTTTTTTTGTCGTGTGGCACGCCGTAATGTACCTGTGTGACAGCCAATAATAGGAGGGCATTTCTGGCATCGGTCAATATATATGTGGAAACAATATCTCCACTATGGAAGACACACAATTTTGGGGCGGCGCGCCAGAATGCATCTCAAGAAAATAAAATTCTTTCCAGCACTGCCGTATGAAGGACCGGTGTTGGCTAAAATGGTGATAACTTTGTCATTCGGAGTCTGTTTCAGACCCACATGTAATCAAAATGCTCGCGACGAGTGTGGGATTCTAGAAAAATACTTCAGGCTTACGTAGGAGTCCCGGAGGACCCGCAAATTCGTCCCCTAAGTAGGACTTTTTGCCCCTGAAAGTCAAAGAACATCATTTGTCGCTGCTTTTCAAAAAAGTTTCTGAACCCATTGGCACTCCTTCGGAAGGAAATCCATGAGATTATGGTGAGTACAAAGATTAGCCCACCTGGTAAGGACAAACGTTGCATTCTTCACATGCTCTATGATCCAGGGAATCCCATTTGGTTGTAAATTAAGGAAAAATAATGCGAGAATAAGCCTTATTCTCCTTGTTTTTCCGTGTGGCATGCCGTAATGTACGTGTGTGACAGCCAATAATTGGAGGGCATTCCTGGCATCAGTCAGTATATATGTGGAAACAATATCTCCACTATGGAGGACACATAATTTTGGGGTGGCATGCCACAACGTATCACGAGAACATGATGTTCTTTCAAGCACTACCATATGAAGGACGAGTGTTCACTAAAACGGTCATAACTTTGTCATTCGGAGTGTATTTTGGACCCAATAGTATTGAAAATGCTTGCAACGAGCGTGGGAATCTAGAAAACAATTTCGGCTTGTGTAAAAGGCCCAGAGGACCCTCAAATTCGGCCCCTAAGCGGGAATTTTTGACCCTAAAAGTCAAATAACATCATTTGCCGTTGCTTTTTAGACAAGTTTCTAAACCCATTGGCACTCCTTTGGAAGGAAATCCGAGAGGTTATGGTGAGTATAAACATTAGTCCATCTGGTAATGACGAATGTTGCATTCTGCACATGCTCTATGATCCTGGGAATCCCATTTCGTTGACAATTCAAGAATAGCATGGCGACTATAAGCCTTATTCTCCTTTTTTTGCCGTGTGGCAAGCCGTAACGTACGTGTGTGACTGCTAATAATAGGAGGGCATTCCTGACATCGGTCAATATATATGCGGAAACAATATCTCCACTATGGAGGACACAAAAATTTTGGGCAGCGCGCCAGTACACGACATGAGAAAGTGAAGTTCTTTCAAGGACTACCATATGAAGGATCGGTGTTCACCAAAACTGTTCTGGACCCACAAGTACTCAAAACGCTTGAGACGAGCGTGGGAAGCTACAAAATTACTTCCGGCTTTCCTGGCATCGGTCAGTATATATGTGGAAACAATATCTCCACAATGGAGGACAGAAAATTTTGGGGCGGCACGCCACAACGCATCACGAGAAAATGAAGTTCTTTCATGGACTGCCATATGAAGGACCGGTGTTCACTAAAACGGTCATAGCATTGTCATTCAGAGTCCATTTTGGACCCAATAGTATTTGAAATGCTCGTGACGAGCGTGGGAATCTAGAAAATACTTCTGGCTTGCGCAGAAGGCCCGGAGGACCCTCAAATTCGGCCCTAAGTAGGAATTTGTGACCCTGAAAGTCAAAGAAAATCATTTCCCGTTGCTTTTGAAAGTAGTTTCTAAACCCATTGACACTCCTTTGGAAGGAAATCCGAGAGATTATGGTGAGTATAAACATTAGTCCACCTGGTAAGGACATGCGTTGCATTCTGCACATGCTCTATGATCCGGGGAATCCCATTTCGTTATAATTTCAAGAAAAGCAGGGCGACTATAAGCCTTATTCTCCTTGTTTTTGCCATGTGGCAAGCCGTAATTTACGTGTGTGACAGCTAATAATAGGAGGGCATTCCTAACATCGGTCAATATATATGCGGAAACAATATGGGGTTCGACGTCTAGTGGTCCGCCTATTCACGGTTGGTTTTATAGTGGTCTCGTTGTGTCTTAAAGAGTCCTTGGCTATGCCGACTCGGGGACGCTTCGTATGTCATGTGCACTGCCTTGTACATGATGGTGCTGTACGATCAAGCTCGTGTAGGCCCCACCACGAAAACTTCAGACGAAATCTCTATCATATGTTTGTTCCGGCTTATTCTGCAAGCCAATCCTTGTTTTGTTTTGAGTTGTGGTATTCGAGTTGCTTTGAAGTCAAATGTTGATTCCATACCTTTCCCAAATGGTGTTCTCATACTCCGATGTGGATACTAATCCCTCTTGGCAATCAAGATTGTCATGTCAACCCTTTTCAACCGGCGTGTTTTCTCTTCAAGTGGATCCGATCATTTCAACATCAGTAAGATCAAGTATCAGTCTCTTCTGAACGGTGTTTGTTCATCCGTCTCCATGTTGCCTTTGTTTTCCCTCCCTCCCACCCTTTTCTTCAAGGAAACAGATTTCTTATTCAAGTATCATTTTATTGTTGTGAAGCCTCTCCATTCCTTTTCCGTCAATGTTCTTATCCGGTGATTCTCATGAAGATTCTAATGGAGCTTCAAGTTTGTCATTCTTCATTCTTTTCATCTCCGGTGGTTTCAAATCAAGCTTTCAGTGTTGATCTCATATCCCTTTTTCCTCGTTTCAAATACCTTCTCATGCCGGTGCAATTCTTTATCATTGACCTCTCGCTATTCAATTGTTCCGGAGTGCTCAAGATATTTCGAAGATTCATGTTACCACTCTGCTTTCGTTCAAACTCTTTTGAGGGTGTTATATCATTTAAGCCTTTTAATTCAACTGGTGCAATCTCTCTTTTCAAGTAATCGTTCAACGGTGTATCTTTTGATTGGGTCCTAACCCACAGGTCTTTCCCCAGGATCTTACCTGACTCTTCTTATTTTCTCGAAGCTACCATCAAATTCTTTTTAAAGTTTGACGTAAGAATGATTCATCATCTGTCATATGTTTTTCTCCAAGATCTTTCAAATTCTTTTCATCTTTGGCTCAACCTCTCCTCTTTTAATCATTCTGGAGTGTCTCAACGATTCATGGTGGTGTTTCTCGTTGTCATTCTTAGATTTCGAAGACCGAAGAAGAGTTTCTCTTAAATCTTCCTCCATTCTCTTCAAGATTCGTGATTCTAGCTTGTTGCCATCCTCTCATAATTGTTTTCGATCATGAGAATTCTTTTCACCCATCCGAAGCAACTCAGGAGTCTCCTCAGTTTGATTATCCCGAGTCCATCAATTCAGGTTTATTCATTCTCAGCTTTCATTTGTGATCCTCCAATCTTACCGGTGTCTAAATCAAGGATTCTCTAATCAGCTCGTAATCTCTTCGTTCTCTTGGATCTAAATTCTCTCAAGCATCTTCGTTTAATTGCTAATCCTTCCCGGTGTTTCTTCATGTTTTAATCGTTCTTTTTCAATTCTGAAGGTGGTTCGCTCAAGATTCTTCTTCCTTCATTTATCATATCAATTTATTCGTTGTTTCAATTCTTACGGTGGTTCGTTGAAGACCTTCTCAAGTTGGCGCCGTGTCTATCCTAATCCTTTCTTTGAGAATAAGTTGTATGCAATCCGTTTGCTCGTCATCAGTTTAATTGGTGAAGGATAAGCATAATGTAATCCTTATTCTATTTCATCCAAGTGATTAATTCCGTATTCCGGAGGCTCATCAAATTCTCGGGTTCATTTGCTTATCTTTTCTTTTCTGGAGTTCCATGTTTTCCGCATTATATCATCACGAAGATCCATCTAAATCATTGCAAGGATTCACCTTGTGTTTTCAATTTCTCTTTCTTTTTATTCTTTTGTTGCTGGAGTTTCTTCATGGAGGCTATACATGATGGTTCATCAAGGATTTATTTCCTTCTCGAAGTGTTCATCAAGATTCTTGTCTAAGGAGCTTAAGTTTCTTCATCTTGCAATCTGGAGTGCAATTCTTTCTTCTGTATCATTGGAGGTGGTATTATGTCATTCTTGATAATTTGAGTTCATGTTTTCATGATTCACAAGTTATCAAGTATGAGATATTTTAAATCCATCAACCTCTTCGTTGGAATTATCTTGGGTTATATTTCACCAAAAGCCTTCCCTGAGGATTGTTGCTATCCATGGTGCTTATAAAGGACCCAACTTCTTCTTTATCCTCCCGGTGAAATACTTTCTCGTCTCCTTGTTCATTCCAATCCAATTCTTCTTCCCGTGAGTGGCAGGTTTTCACCTCATAATTTTGAGATGTATTCCATAAGACCATATCAAGATTATTCCTTTCGTTGTTGGTTTTCCAACAACTCCGTTCTAACATTTGTTGTAAGCGTGCTCCCTCGAGATCTTGTTTCCCTTCATTCATCCCATTCCATTCTTACTTTTGTTCCGGAGGCATTGTGTTGCTGCTCTCTTCAAACCTTGTTCTTTTCCTTGTCATGCTTATCCTTTTAACCGGAGTGTTGTGCCCCTTTGCTCAAGCTCTTTCATTTTTTATCAAGTCTTTCATCTCTTTTCAACCGAATTCTGTCCGAATTTGTAATTCCTTGCTCCTCTTCCCTACCGGAGTGCTTTCAACTGTGTTCTTCTTCGTTGCATTCTTTATTTATATGGTTTAATCTTTGCAAGGTTCGTGGTTTCACTCGTTTGTCAAAGAAGAAACTTAGTTTTACCTCTCCTCTTTCTCTTCCTTTGTCCCTCCGGTGCCATTCTAGATCTCGGGACGAGATCCTCTCGTAGTGGTGGAGTGTAGTAATGCCCCGAGACTGATGTGCCAGGTGTCTTCCAGTTATTCGCTGTTGTTGCCATGTCTTTGCATCGTGTGCATTGCATCATGTCATCATGCCATCATGTCATTTTTTTAATTCAACTAAATAAATTGCATAGATCTGTTGATCTATTTAAATTGAGGGAACACACATGGTGACTTCTCTATATAACATATCCTCCCAATATTTTAGGGAGCTCTATTAAATATTCCATTAATTTGGAATCATCATAACACACGTGCAAAATAATTCCCATGTCTATTCCTCTTCGAGTTTGACCTTCAAACCTTGCTAATATTTCTCATCTCTTTTATCGAGGCTCCTCTAAAAATCTCAGCCCTTTTAGAGTCCTTTCGAATGGGTTTCAAAATCCAAACATGTTGAATTAAATTCAACATGTGCGAATCTATTGTTCTCCAAAATCCCTCTTGCCATTTTATTTAAATTCCGCACATTTTTGTGAGTCCAAGGAAATTATCCGCATGTCCAACTTCTTCCCCTTTCACCTCCTTCCTTTTTCTTCTCTTCTTTGTTTTTTTTATGTTTTAGAAATGAGAGAAAGGAGTTCAGCCTAGCCTAGCAGCCTGGGCCTCCCTACCCCCTACGCTGGCCCAAGGCCCAGCCGCACCCACCAACCCTAGCGCTAACCCTAGCCCGTTCCCTTTCGCTCCATCTCTCCCCTCGCGCCGCCAGAGGGAGACCAGCAGCCCGACTCCCTCTCCCCTCGACCCGATCCCCATCGATCTCCTCTCTCCTCTCGTTCGACCCCGCACGCAAGAACCCTGCGTCGGCCTCTCTTTTCCCCTCGACCAGCGCCGCCCCTTGCGGTCGTCGTAGCGCTGCACCGGTCGCCGTCCGTCCCCTCACCCGCGCCCAGGGTCCTCTCCCTTCTTCCTTGTGCTGCAGCTCGCAGGAGGCGTGAGCTCTCGCAGGGAGGAGCCCTGACGCCTGCGCACCCCTGCGTTCCTCGCGACCTTGCTCCGCGGTTCTTCCTCCTTGCCAGCGTCCAGCCCGAGGAGCTCCGCCCAAGCCTAGGCCTAGCGTCGCCTCGTCTCCTGTGCTACTTCCGCACCTCGCCTGCGACCTCCATCGAGCCCCCCTGCTTCGTCCGGCCGCCGTGCCACCATGCTCCAGCGCCGCCTCGAGCTCTTCTTCCTCAACCTCCATGCCGTCCCGGAGCCCCTCGCCTGCTGCTGCATGGTCCAGCCTTTTGCCTCTCCTTCCGCTGCCATGGACATCCACCTCGCCTGCCTCCTCCCGTCGGCCCTCTGCCTGCTAATGATCTGCCATCTCCGGCCGCCTGCTGTGCTCCACTTCCCTGCTCAAGCTTCCTCCTTCGCTGCCTATTCTCGTTGATGTGAAGACTGCAACTACAACACCCTTGGTCGCCAAGTTCCTCTTCCGGACCCGTCAAGTGTACGAAGACTCGGGTGCAACCACATGCATTTGTCAAGTACCCTGGAACCACCGCCGCCTTCAAGACCGGCAAGTCCAACTAGCAACGATGCCCCAAGGACCATGAGGATGACTACGCGATGATGCGTCAAGTACTTATACTGCATCTCCGGAATCGCCAAGACCGTCCCGGATATTGCCAAGTACCACTCCGGTTCCAGAACGCGACAAGTACCACAACACCCATGCCCCGTCAAGTTCGAACACGTGACGACCCTGGAGATGGAATTGCAAACGCAAGTACCCCTACGAGTGTATGAGATCGGCGAGTCCGAAGACCCCAAGTACCACGACAACCCCGAAGGGTTTCAAATTCGTCAAGTTCACCTTCGAAATGTGTACCCCTACACTGCAACGAAACACCGAGTTCCTCTCCGAACGTGTGTGCCCCTACCGTCGACCCCGTGGATGTCAATTTCCTCGCCGCGACCCCGATCCTCTACGGAGTGTGTACGACTACGGCCTGTGTACCACTACTTCCACTACCGTCGTGAGAACGTCTACTTCCAATACTTCCTCTACGAACTCGAACCGCTCTGAGAATGCTCCTTTCGGAAGGTATAACTGTGACACTCCAAAAAATTTCATTTGGTTTTCAGCAAAAACCTTGTTGGATTTGAAGAAGGTCATTTAAATTCTTCCTAAAACCTCTCTCTCAAAAATTTTTATTTTCCTTGGCAAGGATTTTTTTTACTTTGTATCTTCTTCAACTTTGGTGTTTGAATTATGAAAACTTCCTTCTGATTATTCCCTTCTCAAATAAATTCTTGGGATTTATTTATTTCTTCAAAAAGAAACCCTAGGAGTTTTGGGACTTCTCTCATTTTGAAACCACCCATGGTTTTACCATGCCTCATGTGATAAAACCTCCCAAAACCCCTCCCTCCATTTTGGGGCAATTAAAACTTTCTGTTCCAACAAGTCCAAACCATTTTTTGGATTTTATTTCATTTATTTTATCTCCCAAATCAATTCTGTCATTTATTTTGAGCCTAGGTGATTTTCAAAGCAAGTACCTAATTGCCGTTGAGTTTTGATCTCAAAACAACTCCTCTGGATAGTCCTTAGCACCCACAACCTAGAACCATCAAGATCCACTCTTCTTCTTTTCGAATTTTTCAAATTTCAGCCTCTGCAAGTTTGGACCAGATTTGTCGAATTTGATGAAATTCATATCTTCTCTTCTCCAAAAATTCCACCAAAATTCAGGCAGCCCCCAGATGCACTGAGAGGCCACCCCACCAAAATTCAGCTCAAGGAGAGCCTCCCACATACCAAAATCATTCTGTCGAACACCTGGCCAGCACTGTTACTATGCACTTTCAGAAAAATTCAGAGTTCCAGAAGATTTCAGTGTCGTTTCTTCGTCAGTGTTCGGTCACCTGTCAACTGTGCGCCTGGCGCGTTGTGCACGGCCCCTCCTCCCTGTCCAGAGCGCCGCACGCGCACTTGGCTGGTTCCAGGTGTCGGTGGCGGCGAGCATCGCCGGAGTTGGCGGCTTCTGCGGTGGCAGCACCACCCGTGGCGGCCAACAGAATACAGCGCCAGCTCGCAACGCCGTTCGGCGCCGCCCAACGCACCCCTGCCCTCCGTGTGGCCTCATGCACGCCAGCACACCCCGCTGCACCGTCGCCGTGGCCTGGCACGCACAGGGCGCGCTCTCTGCCGCCGACGTGCCGCACGGCCGTTCCGTTGGGGACAGGCCGTAACCGCCCCTGCCTTGCGGAGTTAGGCACCAGGATGGAGTAAGTGCTCGGTCTAAACGTTGCTCAAGCCCTAAACCAACCATCCAGCCACTGCGCCGCCGTAATCACTCGCCGGACTTATCCCGTTCACGGCAACCGCCTGGGACCGGCTATAAATAGCGCCCCCGAGCTCGCTCTCGACCCCGCACATTTCCACCACCTCACTAGACCCCGCTCAGCCACTTGAAGAGCCTCGAGGGGCCCTTCTTCCCCAAGTCCGGCCGCCCCGATCCTCCTCGGCCTCCAACTTGATCCACTCCGGTGAGGCCATCCCCGGCGCCCAAACCTCGCCAGTAGCCTCCTCGAGCACCCAGTGATCTAACCCAAGCTTCAATTTGACCTCCGCAGCCCTCCCCGACGAGATCCAACTCCACCCGAGCCGCCGTCCGCCGGAGCAAGGACCGCCGTCGACGTGGTGCTCGCCGACGACCACAACCACCACCCACCGACGCGGAAGAACACATTGAGCACGTAGGTACCTTCCGATCCTCCTAACTCGCCGTGGATCGACGCCGGCGACCACCGCAGCTCTCTGGCACCGACGCGCTCTGTTACTCCCCCCGTTTGAAATTTCAAACCTGACGGGTGGGACCCCCTCGTCAGTCTCTCTTTTCTTTTAAACGAAACGTTTTCTGAAGGCGCCTTCTACCAAAGTATGTCTCCCCTCTGGGCCGGCGTATTCTCAAACGAAGCGTTTTCTGTTTTTATAAGTTGGCCCCTGGAAACTTTCTGTTTCATCACAAATGAGTCCCTGTACTAAAACCTTTATAACTTTTAAACAGAAAATGATCTTTGATTGATTCTTTTTCTGCCCTCTTTAAATTTTTGTCTAGTTTTTTATCAAATTTATTCGAAAAATATTTGGAATATTTTTTGTACACCTCACGGTATTTACGTTAGCGCGTATGTTTCTTTACACCGTAGATACCGAAGGAGGTGACGGAACCGCGAACTTCACCGAGCTAGGCTCCGACTACTCTGAACCAGGAAAGCATGTTTGAACTTTTGATATGATGAGTGTCATTGGCATGTTTGCATTAAGTAGTTTCATGACATGTTTATGAGCATTTCGATGAATGTCATATTACATGCAAAGTTGAGGCAAGTGAGTTTCGAAAATCCATTAGTTGTTGGATGTGAGTTTGCATGGCCATGTGTTGGCATGAGAATGGGTAAGATGGCAGTGTTGTAGCATGCCAGTCTTATGCCAGACTATTTGACTCCAGTGTCAACATGAATCAGTCCAGTTCCCATCCGTTTTCCCTTCCTGTACTACCACATGTTTTCCGCAAGGGATATGGATTAGTAAGTTGCAAACCGCTTTCCTGGTACACACCAAATCGAGAGGCCGTGATGATGGTTACATGGCCCTGGATTAAAGCCAGTCATCCGGTCAGGGAGCATGGGTGTTTCCGGTTGGGATCGAGAGGGGGGCACCCCTTAGAGCGCGCGTATATAAATTTGATCCCATGCTATTCGAGATTGTGATCTCCCCGTCTCAAAGTTTTTCTTGAACGCGGTCTAGGGTGATTCCTGGCATCGTGAGGTGGGATGGGTGTGTACTGGTTAGATGTGTTTCTTCCGAAATACCGTAAACGGAACTAGTCCTTCGTGACTACGGAAATCCGTTGGATGTGGGAAATTTAGTACAAATCTGCAGAGTCAAAAATCCTTGAATCATCTTATCCATGTCCAAGTACTGTGTTCAACTTATCTTGTCCAGTGTCAGTCTCAGTGACAGAAACTCCAGTGAACCACATGAGTGTTAAGTCCGGTTAAATGCTTATTCCTGTGGATGGACTAACCCGTTTATTATTATGTGTTGAATATTTCCTATGAGTATTATATCGTTGTGAGCTTAACAGTTATGAATAATGAAATTTAAGCCCTTTCTGCGATGTCGCATAGACGTCCGACTGTGGCACAATTGTCCTTTACTTTTGATATAAGCCCTTTATGTGATGTCGCTCAGACGTCCGACTGTGGCACGCTTGTTATTTACTTTTCAGTATAAGCCCTTTCTGTGATGTCGCTCAGACGTCCGACTGTGGCACGCTTGTTATTTACTTTTCAGTATAAGCCCTTTCTGTGATGTCGCTCAGACGTCCGACTGTGGCACGCTTGTTATTTACTTTTCAGTATAAGCCCTTTATGTGATGTCGCTCAGACGTTCGACTGTGGCACGCCTGTTATTTACTTTTCATTATAAGCCCTTTCTGTGATGTCGCTCAGACATCCGACTATGGCATGCTTGTTATTTACCTACGATATAAGCCCTTTCTGCGATGTCGCTCCGACGTCCGACTGTGGCACGCATGTCATTTTCTTCTCAATATAAGCCCTTTTCGTGGTGTCGCTTAGACGCCCGACTGCGGCATGATTATTTATTTGTTCACCCTTCGAGGCATCGCTCCAGACACCCGTTCGGCTTTTCAATTAATTTGTTGGGATTTCGGAAAGACTACCGCCCGACTCCTTTTTTTACTTACCATGTTGTTCCAATAATTATTAATTTGAATGTGCAACACCAATTACTAATGACGCATTCATGCATGCATTTGTTATATCTTATGTCTGAACTGTCTTGCGAGTACTTTCAAAGTACTCACCTGGCTTGTTGATTTGGCCAGATGTTGACGAAGGCGATCTCATGGATGAAGAGTTCGATAGCGAGTCCAACGCCTAGAGGAGTCCCAGTCAGTCTCGAGTGATCCTGGATTTGGTTGTTGTATTACATCCGCTTCCGCTACCCGAATAAATTCATCGAGCCTCACCTCGACGCTCGATGAGCTGCCAGTTTAGGAGTCATGTTATCCACTCTCCACTGTGATATTCCACCACCACTTTTATCTCGAGTCAGTAGTATGCCACCACACCACTGTGTCATATCCGCCATTATGTATAATTATTGGCGTGCTTGTAATAATTTGTTGAGCAGCCTTAGCTCGACCTTGTAATATATTATATGCTACTGGCTTATTGTATCAAGATTTTGTCTACCAGTAAGGAGGATTTTCCTCATACTGGACTCAAAAGGTCGGTTTCTCAATAAACATTTTTATTGGAAAACCGGTCGTGACAAGCTTGGTACCAGAGCCAGGCTGACTGTAGGAAGCCACTAGGTGCGATCGCTAATCGGTTATTAGCATAAGAGCTAATTCGTGTTGCTCCACCTCTGGCGCCCGCTCCATCTACTCGGCGTAGCACTTCACGTCTGGAGCCTATTAGTGAGGAGGAGGTCGAGTCCCCAGCCTCGCTGCGCCTCACCCTCGGCAGGGCAAAGGAGATCGTCAACATCTCCGACTGAGTACGCTTAGTCGCCATGCGATGTACCGCTTTGTACGATATGTTTATATGTACATAGGTTGTGAGGAGTAGCTTGTTTGCGCATCATGTAGGAACTGGGAGAAGTGCACTAGCCTAAATAACATGTCAGGAATATGTACGCATATCCTGAGTGATGTAGTGTATAATTACCGCCTGCGTGTAAGATATGTAATGAGCAGTCCTTCTCCGTGCGCAATCGATCTTTTATCTTGAGTAATCCTGGAGCATTTGATTTATTTCCCATCTTTGTGCATTTATTGATTTTTGTGACTCTTTTCCCTTTCTTATGAGTTTTACAAAATATATCCCCAGAGTGAAAAATGTCTCATCCTTGGACGCGCTCCATGCCAACTCCGCCAGAGGAAAATTATGGCACTCAACCGGGCAACAATTTCACACAGGGACAGTCGAGTCAACAGGACAGTGAAACAGCATTTTTCCAAATGTGCCGCCTTTATGAGCAAAGTCAGCAACAACACCAGGAAATGATGAACCAAGTCATCAATATGAGAAATCACCATGGACAGTATCAGCAGCAATCCAAGTTATCTGAGCTACAGAAGACGCGTCCCCAAACATTTTCTCATACTGACAAACCTCTTGAGGCCGAGGATTGGCTCCGAGACATGGAAAGAAAATTAATTATTTCACAATGTTCAGACCTCGAGAAAGTACTATATGCTCCGCACTATCTCACAGGAGCAGCTGCATCATGGTGGGAGAATTTCCTGCACATGCACCCCAACGAAAATGATATAACCTGGGAGGATTTCAAGGAAGGTTTTCGCGGGGCACACATTCCTAAAAGTCTTATGAAGATCAAGAAGAGAGAGTTCGATGACCTCAAACAAAGGGCCATGACGGTGTCAGAATACAACGGTCAGTTTACTCTATTGTCTCGCTACGCCAACGAAGAGCGTATGACTAAAAGCAAGAAGATGGAGAAATTCCTAGACGGTCTGGTGCCCACGCTTAAATGCCAGCTGGTTGTGTACACTTTTTCAGATTTCAAAACGCTAGTGGATAAGGCCATTACCTTGGAAAATGAGAGACGCAGCTTGGAGGATTTCCGCAAGCGAAAAACGGACCAGACTACTCTTGCTCGCAACCACCGAAGCAAGATGGATTTTCAGAAAGGTGGGACACACAAACCCACGACGAACGTCTCACGCTCAATCAAGAATTTCCATGCAAGGGACAAGGAGTTCACATATCGCCCAGGCGTTACTTGCTACGCATGTGGAGAAGAAGGGCACTATGCCAAGCAGTGCCCCAAGCCAAGGAACTCGACCCCAAAGCCGAACAACGGTGGCAATAATTCAGCACCCAAGAGAAACAATTTCAACCCCAATAACAACCACAGGAAGGGTCATCTGAACCACGTGACCAAAGAAGAAGCACAGAAAGCCCCGGATATCGTACTCGGTGCGTTTCCTGTCAACACAATACCTGCCATGGTTTTGTTTGATTCTGGAGCTTCTCACTCATTCATCTCGAAAAGTTTTGCTTTGCAAAATAATTTTTCGACGTTTCCCTTGGAAAAATCCATGATCATCAAGTCCCGTGGGATTGAGCAAGTTACTCAGAGTTACTGCCAAGGTGTGGTTATTGAGTTTGAAGGATTGAAGTTCATGCCAATCTTATTGTATTGGAAAATAAAGGACTGGATGTCATCCTAGGGATGGATTGGTTAACCACCAACAAAGGTTTTATTGACTGTTTCAACCGGACCGTAATTCTCACCCACCACCACGGGAAGACAATAAGAGTTTCAGCCAAAGAGAGAAAAATATCCCGGCAACCGAGATTGAACAAGGTGGACGTTTCTGAATTAAGCAAGGTTCCAGTAGTGTGTGAATTTCCAGACGTACTTCCCGAAGAAGTACCAGGCATGCCACCAGACCGAGAGATAGAATTCAGCATTGAGCTAGCACCCGGAACCACCCCCATATACAAGAAACCATACAGAATGGCACCATCCGAGTTGGTAGAATTGAAGGAGCAAATAAAAGAATTACTGGACAAAGGATATATTCAAGCCAGCTCCTCACCTTGGGGTTCACCAATTTTATTTGCCAAAAAGAAGGATGGAACACTGAGATTGTGTATAGACTATCGAGCACTTAACATGGTCACAATCAAGAACAAATACCCGATGCCACGGATAAATGATTTATTTGATCAGCTTGCTCAGGCCAAGGTATTCTCAAAGATTGACTTAAGGTCGGGATACCATCAGTTAAAAGTACGAACAGAGGATATCCCCAAGACAGCCTTCACCTCCAGATACGGACTGTATGAGTTCACAGTAATGCCATTTGGACTAACGAACGCCCCCGCATATTTTGTTCACCTCATGAACAAAGTATTTATGAAGTTTATGGACAAGTTTGTTGTGGTATTCATCGACGATATTCTGATATACTCCAAGACACCAGAAGAGCACGCGGAACATCTCAGAATTGTGCTAGGACAACTCAGGAAACATCAATTGTACGCCAAGTTCAGCAAGTGTGAATTTTGGCTAAAACAAGTTGGGTTTCTGAGCCACATACTGACCCAAGAAGGTATTGCCGTAGACCCGGAAAAAGTCAAGGCCGTACTTGGCTGGAAACCACCAGCCAGCGTAACGGATGTACGAAGTTTCTTGGGAATGGCAGGATACTACCGGAGATTTATTGAAGGATTCTCCACCATAGCCAAGCCAATGACGTAGTTACTCAAGAAAGACAAGAAGTTTGAATGGACGGAAGTTTGCGAGAAAAGTTTCCAAGAACTAAAGAGGAAATTAACGACAGCACCAGTACTAATTGTGCCTGACATACACAAAAAATTTGAAGTGTATTGTGACGCATCCCGAAGGGGTCTCGGATGTGTATTGATGCAAGAAGGCAAAGTTGTTGCATACGCGTCGAGGCAACTTCGCAAGCATGAAGAAAATTATCCCACTCATGACTTAGAATTGGCAGCAGTCATTCATGCACTCAAGGAATGGAGGCACTTCTTACTTGGAAATCGTTGTGAAATATATACTGACCATAAAATTCTCAAGTATATTTTCACACAGCCGGAACTCAATTTACGGCAACGACGCTGGTTGGAATTGGTAAAAGATTATGATGTGGGTATCCACTATCATCCAGGAAAAGCAAATGTAGTGGCAGATGCTCTTAGTCAGAACCCCAGCTCGGACGACAACAGTCTACAAGGCTTGAGACCTGAATTCCAACAAGAATTTGCCAAACTCAACTTAATGATGGTCGCAGAAGGCACCATAACAAATTTGGAAGTGCAACCCAACCTTGTGGAAAGAATTAAAGAAACTCAGCATGGGCACCTCAGCATCGAAGGCATAAAAAGAAAGGTGAGAATGGGCAAGGCCTCGGAATTCTTCATAGACGATGAGGGAACATTATGGTACGGAGACAGACTCTGCGTGCCAAATATAGAGGACCTCAAGCAGCAGATTCTAGCTGAAGCCCACACCGCTCCATATTCGATCCACCCTGGAGGAACCAAAATGTATAAGGATATCCAGGAAAGATTTTGGTGGCACGGTATGAAGAGGGATATAGCCACTTTCATTGCATGTTGCGATTCTTGTCAACGCATAAAAGCTGAGCATCAAAGACCAGCCGGACTACTGCAACCAAACAAAATACCTGAGTGGAAATGGGATGAAATAGGGAGGGATTTCATTGTCGGACTACCTCGGTCAAGACACGGGAATGATGCCATATGGGTCATCACCGATAGATTAACCAAGGTGGCACATTTCATTCCAGTAAAGACAACCTACACCACTCAGAGGCTTGCCAGGATTTATCTCTCCCGTATAGTTTGTCTGCATGGAGTCCCGAAGACTATAATATCCGACAAAGGCACTCAGTTCGTCTCGAGATTCTGGGATCATTTACAACAGGCTCTGGGAACTCAACTGGCCTTCAGTACAGCCTACCATCCCCAAACTGATGGACAGGCTGAACGCGTAAACCAAATTCTAGAAGACATGCTAAGAGCATGTGTCCTCACCTATGGGACCAGTTGGGAAGAAAGCCTGCCATATGCCGAGTTCGCATACAACAACAGTTAGCAGGCCAGCCTGCAAATGGCACCTTTTGAAGCCCTATACGGACGGAGATGTCGTACCCTGCTAAATTGGCCAGAAACCGGAGACAGCCGTATCTTCGGCCCAGACATGCTCAAAGAAGCCGAGGAAAAGGTCAAGCTAATCAGGGACCAACTCAAGACCGCTCAAAGCCGACAGAAGAGTTATTACGATCGGAAACATCGTGAGGTCAGATTCGAACCCGGTGAATTTGTATACCTACGAGTATCACCTATGAGGGGCCTGCAATGATTCAAGATTAAGGGAAAGCTAGCACCAAGATTCATCGGACCATTCTGTATAGTGGCACGAAGGGGCACTGTAGCCTACCAGCTAGACTTACCCGAAGAATTATCCGATGTCCACGACGTGTTCCACGTCTCGCAATTGAGGAAGTGCGTAAGCAACACAGAAAAGCATGTATCCCATGAGAACATTGACGTACAGCCAGACCTCACCTATCGGGAACATCCAGTAAAAATATTAGAGGAGTCTGAAAGGAGTACCCGACAGAAAACCATCAAGTTTTTCAGAGTTCAGTGGAGCAATCACACCGAGAGTGAAGCAACTTGGGAAAGAGAGGATTTTCTTCGGACAGAACATCCACACTTATTTGAGGATCAGCTGAAATCTCGGGGACGAGATTTTTCCTAAGGGGGTAGGTGTTGTGACACTCCAAAAAAATTCATTTGGTTTTCAGCAAAAACCTTGTTGGATTTTAAGAAGGTCATTTAAATTCTTCCTAAAACCTCTCTCTCAAAACTTTTTATTTTCCTTGGCAAGGATTTTTTTACTTTGTATCTTCTTCAACTCTGGTGTTTGAATTATGAAAACTTCCTTCTGATTATTCCCTTCTCAAATAAATTCTAGGGATTTATTTATTTCTTCGAAAAGAAACCCTAGGAGTTTTGGGACTTCTCTCATTTTGAAACCACCCATGGTTTTACCATGCCTCATGTGATAAAACCTCCCAAAACCCCTCCCTCCATTTTGGGGCAATTAAAACTTTCTGTTCCAACAAGTCCAAACCATTTTTTGGATTTTATTTCATTTATTTTATCTCCCAAATCAATTCTGTCATTTATTTTGAGCCTAGGTGATTTTCAAAGCAAGTGCCTAATTGCCATTGAGTTTTGATCTCAAAACAACTCCTCTGGATAGTCCTTAGCACCCACAACCTAGAACCATCAAGATCCACTCTTCTTCTTTTTGAATTTTTCAAATTTCAGCCTCTGCAAGTTTGGACCAGATTTGTCGAATTTGATGAAATTCATATCTTCTCTTCTCCAAAAATTCCACCAAAATTTAGGCAGCCCCCAGATGCACTGAGAGGCCACCCCACCAAAATTCAGCTCAAGGAGAGCCTCCCACATACCAAAATCATTCTGTCGAACACCTGGCCAGCACTGATACTATGCACTTTCAGAAAAATTCAGAGTTTCAGAAGATTTCAGTGTCATTTCTTCGTCAGTGTTCGGTCACCTGTCAACTGTGCGCCTGGCGTGTTGTGCACGGCCCCTCCTCCCTGTCCAGAGCGCCGCACGCGCACTTGGCTGGTTCCAGGCGTCGGTGGCGGCGAGCATCGCCGGAGTTGGCGGCTTCTGCGGTGGTAGCACCACTCGTGGCGGCCAACAGAATACAGCGCCAGCTCGCAACGCCATTCGGCACCGCCCAATGCACCCCTGCCCTCCGCGTGGCCTCATGCACGCCAGCACACCCCGCTGCACTGTCGCCGTGGCCTGGCACGCACAGGCCGCGCTCTCTGCCGCCGACGTGCCGCACGGCCGTTCCGTTGGGGACAGGCCGTAACCGCCCCTGCCTTGCGGAGTTAGGCACCAGGATGGAGTAAGTGCTCGGTCTAGACGTTGCTCAAGCCCTAAACCAACCGTCCAGCCACTGCACCGCCGTAATCACTCGCCGGACTTATCCCGTTGACGGCAACCGCCTCGGGCCGGCTATAAATAGCGCCCCCGAGCTCGCTCTCGACCCCGCACATCTCCACCACCTCACCAGACCCCGCTCAGCCACTGGAAGAGCCTCGAGGGGCCCTTCTTCCCCAACTCCGGCCACCCCGATCCGCCTCGGCCTCCAACTTGATCCACTCCGGTGAGGCCATCCCCGGCACCCAAACCTCGTCAGTAGCCTCCTCGAGCACCCAGTGATCTAACCCAAGCTTCAATTTGACCTCCGCATCCCTCCCCGACGAGATCCAACTCCACCCGAGCCGCCGTCCGCCGGAGCAAGGACCGCCGTCGACGTGGTGCTCGCCGACGACGACGACCACCACCCACCGATGCGGAAGAACACACTGAGCACGTAGGTACCCTCCGATCCTCCTAACTCGCCGTGGATCGCCGCCGGCGACCACCGCAGCTCTCGGGCGCCGACGCGCTCTGTTCCTCCCCCCGTTTGAAATTTCAAACCTGACGGGTGGGACCCCCTCGTCAGTCTCTCTTTTCTTTTAAACGTAACGTTTTTTGAAGGCGCCTTCTGCCAAAGTACATCTCCCCTCTGGGCCGGCGTATTCTCAAACGAAGCTTTTTCTGTTTTTATAAGTTGGCCCCTGGAAACTTTCTGTTTCATCACAGATGAGTCCCTGGACTAAAACCTTTATTACTTTTAAATAGAAAATGATCTTTGATTGATTCTTTTTCTAACCTCTTTAAATTTTTGTCTAGTTTTTTATCAGATTTATTTGAAAAATATTTGGAATATTTTTTTGTGCACCTCACGGTATTTACTTTAGCGCGTATGTTTCTTTACACCGTAGATACTGAAGGAGGTGACGGAACCGCGAACTTCACCAAGCTAGGCTCCGACTACTCTGAACCAGGCAAGCATGTTTGAACTTTTGATATGATGAGTGTCATTGGCATGTTTGCATTAAGTAGTTTCATGACATGTTTATGAGCATTTCGATGAATGTCATATTACATGCAAAGTTGAGGCAAGTGAGTTTCGAAAATCCATAAGTTGTTGGATGTGAGTTTGCATGGCCATGTGTTGGCATGAGAATGGGTAAGATGGCAGTGTTGTAGCATGCCAGTCTTATGCCAGACTATTTGACTCCAGTGTCAACATGAATCGGTCCAGTTCCCATCCGTTTTCCCTTCCTGTACTACCACATGTTTTCCGCAAGTGATATGGATTAGTAAGTTGCAAACCGCTTTCCTGGTACACACCAAATCGAGAGGCCGTGATGATGGTTCCATGGCCCTGGATTAAAGCCAGTCAACCGGTCAGGTAGCATGGGTGTTTCCGGTTGGGACCGAGAGGGGGGCACCCCTTAGAGCGCGCGTATATAAATTTGATCCCATGCTATTCGAGATTGTGATCTCCCCGTCTCAAAGTTTTTCTTGAACACGGTATAGGGTGATTCCTGGCATCATGAGGTGGGATGGGTGTGTACTGGTTAGATGTGTTTCTTCCGAAATACCATAAACGGAACTAGTCCTTCGTGACTACGGAAATCCGTTGTCTGTGGGAAATTTAGTACAAACTCTGCAGAGTCAAAAATCCTTGAATCATCTTATCCATGTCCAAGTACTGTGTTCAACTTATCTTGTCCAGTGTCAGTCTCAGTGAAAGAAACTCCGGTGAACCACATGAGTGTTAAGTCCGGTTAAATGCTTATTCCTGTGGATGGACTAACCCGTTTATTATTATGTGTTGAATATTTCCTACGAGTATTATATCGTTGTGAGCTTAACAGTTATGAATAATGAAATTTAAGCCCTTTCTGCGATGTCGCATAGATGTCCGACTGTGGCACAATTGTCCTTTACTTTTGATATAAGCCCTTTATGTGATGTCGCTCAGACGTCCGACTGTGGCACGCTTGTTATTTACTTTTCAGTATAAGCCCTTTCTGTGATGTCGCTCAGACGTCCGACTGTGGCACCCTTGTTATTTACTTTTCAGTATAAGCCCTTTATGTGATGTCGCTCAGACGTCCGATTGTGGCACGCCTGTTATTTAGTTTTCATTATAAGCCCTTTCTGTGATGTCGCTCAGACGTCCGACTGTGGCACGCTTGTTATTTACCTGCGATATAAGCCCTTTCTGCGATGTCGCTCCGACGTCCGACTGTGGCACGCATGTCATTTTCTTCTCAATATAAGCCCTTTTCGTGGTGTCGTTTAGACGCCCGACTGCGGCATGATTATTTATTTGTTCACCCTTCGTGGCGTCGCTCCAGACACCCGTTCGGCTTTTGAATTAATTTGTTGGGATTTCGGGAAGACTACCGCCCAACTCCTTTTTTTTACTTACCATGTTGTTCCAATAATTATTAATTTGAATGTGCAACACCAATTACTAATGACGCATTCATGCATGCATTTGTTATATCTTATGTCCGAACTGTCTTGCGAGTACTTTCAAAGTACTCACCTGGCTTGTTGATTTGGCCAGATGTTGACGAAGGCGATCTCATGGATGAAGAGTTCGATAGCGAGTCCAACGCCTAGAGCAGTCCCAGTCAGTCTTGAGTGATCCTGGATTTGGTTACTTTATTATATCCGCTTCCGCTACCCGAATAAATTCATCGAGCCTCACCTCGACGCTCGATGAGCTGCCAGTTTAGGAGTCATGTTATCCACTCTCCACTGTGATATTCCACCACCACTTTTATCTCGAGTCAGTAGTATGCCACCACACCACTGTGTCATATCTGCCATTATGTATAATTATTGGCGTGCTTGTAATAATTTGTTGAGCAGCCTTAGCTCGACCTTGTAATATATTATATGCTACTGGCTTATTGTATCAAGATTTTGTCTACCAGTAAGGAGGATTTTCCTCATACTGGACTCAAAAGGTCGGTTTCTCAATAAACATTTTTATTGGAAAACCGGTCGTGACAATAACCCCGAGACAATCGTTCGAGAATTATTGCTTGTGTTGTATGAAATGCTCACATTTGCACCATGCCCGACATGTGTCTTGCATGTTCCCCGTTGCCATACCGTCGTCTCATGGGACACCCGGTAACCGGGATCACCCCACCATCCTTTGCACGCTCCCGCCACACTTTCTTTTGCACCGACGTCTCAATGAGTTGTCGGAACCGGAACGTTGCCGTGGCACCGTTTTCGTTATCGTCGTCGTGGCACCCCTTTCTTTCTACCACAATGACAAATGCTTCATAATATGCTCTTGTTAACATGTTCATAAAAATTGCATAAACTTGTTCATGTCATCCACATCATGATAACAACATCAAGAATGTTTAAAATTGTTGTTTACATTAAATTACTAATGCATATGGGGATTTACCGGGTGTGTTGTTTGTTATATCCGGCCCCATTTAAATTGTTTAGATGGTATAGTTTTGTTATGTTTCACCTCTTGACATTCTTAACAACATTTAATATTGTTGAGTACATAAACAAGATCGAACTAAATAACTTGAATGTGGTGTTTCATCAATATGCAATGGAGTTGCATGTTGAGCTCCACTTAATTTGTAGGATTGTTTGTGCATTTTTCCATGCCATGCTTCATTAAATCGGACATGCATCATACTTGATTGTGCATCATACCATGATTATGTGGTGGTTGTTTACTATGTTGTTTTCTTTCTTTCTGGTGTTGCTTCTTCGGGTTAGTTCCGATAACGTCGTGTTTGTGAGGACCCGTTAGATTACGTCCGTTTGTCTTCTTCCTGGACTCGTTCTTCTTCCTTGCGGGATTTCAGGCAAGATGATCATACCCTCGAAATCACTTCTATCTTTGCTTGCTAGTTGCTCGCTCTGTTGCTATGCCTATGCTGCGATACCTACCACTTGCTTATCATGCCTCCCATATTGTTGAACCAAGCCTCTAACCCACCTTGTCCTAGCAAACCGTTGTTTGGCTATGTTACCGCTTTGCTCAGCCCCTCTTATAGCGTTGTTAGTTGCAGGTGAAGATTGAAGTTTGTTCCTTGTTGGAACATGGAGATGTTGTTCCTTGTTGGAACATGTTTACTTGTTGGGATATCACAATATCTATTATTTAATTAATGCATCTATATACTTGGTAAAGGGTGGAAGGCTCGGCCTTATGCCTGGTGTTTTGTTCCACTCTTGCCGCCCTAGTTTCCGTCATATCGGTGTTATGTTCCCAGATTTTGCGTTCCTTACGCGGTTGGGTTATAATGGGAACCCCTTGATAGTTCGCCTTGAATAAAACTCCTCCAACAATGGCCAACCTTGGTTTTACCATTTGCCACCAAGCCTTTTCTTTCCCTTGGGTTCTGCAGACTCAAGGGTCATCATTATTTTAACCCCCCGGGCCAGTGCTCCTCTGAGTGTTGGTCCAAACTGTCAGCCACCGGTGGCCACAAGGGGCAACTCTGGGCTGGCCTACCAGAAGTTTGGACAATCTGAGTGTGCCCTGAGAACGAGATATGTGCAGCTCCTATCGGGATTTGTCGGCACATTCAGGCGGTGTTGCTGGACTTGTTTTACCATTGTCGAAATGTCTTGTAACCGGGATTCCGAGTCTGATCGAGTCTTCCCGCTAGAAGGAATATCCTTCATTGACCGTGAGAGCTTGTCATGGGCTAAGTTGGGACACCCCTGCAGGGATTTGAACTTTCGAAAGCCGTGCCCGTGGTTATGGGCAAATGGGAATTTGTTAATTTCCAGTTGTAGAAAACCCGAAGTTAACCTTAATTAAAATACATCAACCGCGTGTGTAACCGTGATGGTCTCTTTCCGGCGGAGTCCGAGAAGTGAACACGGTGTTGGAGTTATGCTTGACGTAGGTTGTTCTAGGATCACTTCTTGATCATAGTTTCTCGACCGTGCTTTGCCTTCTCTTCTCGCTCTCTTTTGCGTAAATGTTAGCCACCAAATATGCTAGTCGCTTTCTGCAGCTCCATCTCATACCCTTACTTTACCCATAAGCTTAAATAGTCTTGATCGCGAGGGTGTGAGATTGCTGAGTCCCCGTGACTCACAGATACTTCCAAAACCAGCTTGCAGGTGCCGATGATATCGTGCAGATGATGCAACCAAGCTCAAGGAGGAGCTCGATGAAGATCTTGTCCTTTGTGTTGTTTTGTTCTAGTTGATCAGTAGTGGAGCCCAGTTGGGGTCGATTGGGGATCTGTGTAGCATTTGGGGTAGTCTTCTTTTATTTTGGGTTCCATAGTCGGACCTTGTTTGTATCTAGTTGATGCAATTCTTTATTCATTTATTTGTGTGAAGTGGCGATTGTAAGCCAACTATGTATCTCTTTCCCTTATGTATTACATGGGTTGTGTGAAGATTACCTCACTTGCGACATTGCTTTCAATGCGGTTATGCCTCTAAGTCATGCTTCGACACGTAGGAGATATAGCCGCATCGAGGGCGTTATAGAGGACCCGCAAATTCGTCCCCTAAGTAGGACTTTTTTCCCCTGAAAGTCAAAGAACATCATTTGTCGCTTCTTTTCAAACAAGTTTCTGAACCCATTGGCACTCCTTTTGAAGGAAATCCATGAGATTATGGTGAGTACAAACATTAGCCCGCCTGGTAAGGACAAACGTTGCATTCTTCACATGCTCTATGATACAGGGAATCCCATTTGGTTGTAAATTAAGGAAAAATAATGCGATAATAAGCCTTATTCTCCTTGTTTCTCTGTGTGGCATGCTGTAACGTACGTGTGTGACAAGAAATAATTGGAGGGCATTCCTGGCATCGGTCAGTATATATGTGGAAACAATATCTCCACTATGGAGGACACATAATTTTGGGGCGGCATGCCACAACGCATCACGAGAACATACGAAGGACCAGTGTTCACTAAAACGGTCATTCGGAGTGCATTTTGGACCCAATAGTATTCGAAATGCTTGCAACGAGTGTGGGAATCTAGAAAACACTTTCGGCTTGTGCAAAAGGCCCAGAGGACCCTCAAATTCGGCCCCTAAGCGGGAATTTTTGACCGTAAAAGTCAAATAACATCATTTGCCGTTGCTTTTTAGACAAGTTTCTAAACCGATTGGCACTCCTTTGGAAGGAAATCCGAGTGGTTATGGTGAGTATAAACATTAGTCCATCTGGTAATGACAAATGTTGCATTCTACACATGCTCTATGATCCTGGGAATCCCATTTCGTTGCAAATTCAAGAATAGCATGGCGACTATAAGCCTTATTCTCTTTTTTTGCCGTCTGGCAAGCCATAATGTACGTGTGTGACTGCTAATAATAGGAGGGCATTCCTGACATTTGTCAATATATATGCGGAAACAATATCTCCACTATGGAGGACACAAAATTTTTGGGCAGCGCGCCAGTACACGACACAAGAAAGTGAAGTTCTTTCAAGGACTACCATATGAAGGATCGGTGTTCACCAAAACTGTCATAACTTTGTCATTCAGAGTCTGTTCTGGACATATAAGTACTGAAAATGCTCGCGACGAGCGTGGGAAGCTAGCAAATACTTCTGGCTTGCGCAGGAAGCCTGGTGGACATCATTTTCCCCTTGTTTTTGCCTTGTGGCATGCGGTAATGTACGTGTGTGACAACCAATAATAGGAGGGCATTCCTGGCATGAGTCAATATATATGTGGAAACAATATCTTCACTATGGAGGACACAGAATTTTGGGGCAGCGCCCCAGAACGTGTCATGAGAAAATGATGTTCTTTCGAGGACTGCCATATGAAGGACCGGTGTTCACTAAAACCGTCATAGCTTTGTCATTCGGAGTCCATTTCGGACCCTATAGTATTTTCAATGCTCGCGACGAGCGTGGGAATATAGAAAATACTTCTAGCTTGCGCAGAAGGCCTGGAGGACCCTCAAATTCGGCCCCTAAGTACGAATTTTTGACCTTGAAAGTCAAAGAACATCATTTGCCATTGCTTTTCAAACTAGTTTCTGAACCCATTGACACTCCTTTGGAAGTAAATCCGAGAGATTATGGTGAGTATAAACATTAGTCCGCCTGGTAAGGACATACATTGCATTCTACACATGCTCTATGATCCGGGAAATCCCATTTCGTTGTAAATTCAAGAAAAGCAAGGCGACTATAAGCCTTATTCTCCTTGTTTTTGCCATGTGGCAAGCCGTAATGTACGTGTGTGACAGCTAATAATAGGAGGGCATTCATGACATCGGTCAATATATATGCGGAAACAGTATCTCCACTATGGAGGACACAAAATTTTTAGGCAGCGTGTCAGTACGCGTCATGAGAAAGTGAAGTTCTTTCAAGGACTGCCATATGAAGGATTAGTGTTCACCAAAACGGTCATAACTTTGTCATTGGGAGTCTGTTCTGGACCCACAAGTACTGAAAATGCTCACGACGAGTGTGGGAAGCTAGAAAATACTTCCGTCTTGCGCTGGAGGCCCAAAGGACCCTCAAATTTGGCCCCGATGTAGGAGTTTTTGCCCCTGAAAGTCAAAGAACATGATTTGCCCCTGCTTTTTAAACTAGTTTCTTAACCCATTGGCACTCCTTTGGAAAGAAATCCAAGAGATTATGGTGAGTATAAACATTAGTCCACCTGGTAAGGAGAAACATTGCATTCCGCACATGCTCTACGATCTGGGGAATCCCATTTGGTTGTAAATTCTAGAAAATGAGGCAACTATAAGACTTAATCTCCTTGTTTTTTCCGCGTGGCATGCCGTAACGTACGTGTCTGACAGCCAATAATAGGAGGGCATTCCTGGCATGAGTCAATATATATGTGCAAACAACATCTCCACTATAGAGGACACGAAATTTTGGGGCAGCGCGCTATGTGACGCCCCCGATTCAATCGTACACTAATCATACACGCAAATGTGTACGATCAAGATCAAGGACTCACGGGAAGATATCACAACACAACTCTAGACACAAATTAAAATAATACAAGCTTTATATTACAAGCTAGGGGCCTCGAGGGCTCGAATACATAAGCTCGAATACACAAGAGTCAGCGGAAGCAACAATATCTAAGTACGGACATAAATTAAACAAGTTTGCCTTAAGAAGGCTAGCATAAAAGCAACATTGATTGAAAAGGCAAGGCCTCCTGCCTGGGAGCCTCCTAACTACTCCAAGTCGTCAGCAGCCGTCACGTAGTAGTAGGCACCCTCGGGGTAGCAGTAGTCATCAGTGGTGTCGTCTGGCTCCTGGGATCCATCATCTGGTCGCAACAATCGGGTATATGGGGGAAAAGATATAGCAAAGCAGTCATGAGTACTCATCCAAAGTACACGCAAGACTTACATCAGATCTAAACTAAGTATGCATCTGTATCAAATGAATGGGTTGTATCTGTGGACTAAACTGCAGAATGCTAGATGAGAATGGGAAAGCCTAGCCTATCAAAGACTAGCATCTTCAAGCATCTTCAAGCATCTTGCAGCATATAGAAGAGTACAGATCAACATAATGTAAAGTAGGTAGTGTTATCAACCTCGGCCAGAGATCCTTTCTCGACTACCTGCGAGAAAGCATTCCCAGAGCCATACTATCCATTTCTCATCACAATCAATTCCTCATCACCATCCATTTCTCATATACATTCCTCATCTCAAGTATCCAGTTCTAGTTGTATCGATCGAGATACAACTCCAAGTGTCCGTTACCATAGGACAGGCTATCGATAAATGTTTTCTTCCCTGCAGGGGTGCACCAACTTACCCACCATGCTCGATTACCTCTGGCCGGACACACTTTCCTGGGTCATGCCCAGCCTCGGCCAAACAATACACCGCAACCCGACCTAGGCTTAATAGAGAGGCCAGCACGCCAGACTAAACCTATGCGCCCAGGGGTCATGGGCCATCGCCCCAGGAACTCCTGCATGTTGCGTGGGCGGCCGGTGAGCAGACCTAGCTACCACCTTCAACAAGGCAGGAGCTTACACAGTCCAACCCGGCACGCGCCGTTCAGTCACTAACGTCTATTAAGCTTCGGCTCATGTATATGACGCATAACGCCCATACTATGCCCACGTGATGGTTAGTGCTATCAGGCCAGAGGCCACTCGGATCAAATATCCAAATTGTAGTGGATGAGGAGCACGCGGTAACAAGCAGAGACTCACGATCAATGTGACCCCGTCGCCCCATCTCGAGTACTTGCGGCAAGGGCTAAGAATGCCCGACCACGCCTCGTAAGTATCTCGTGGGCACGTTCCAGGTCAACCCGACTCCAAATCACTCGGTATTAAGCTCGCGCAGGTACCTCTCAGGGCCGACCCGTCTTTAGTAACATGGCTCAGTGCAAAGTCATAGCAACCATAGTAACTAAGTGTCTAACACCAAGGGGAAAACCCGAGGAATCACCCCCAGTGAATTCCACTCAATGTTATCATCAAGGTGAATGTAAGAGGATCCACCCTCGAGGTTCACATTAGGTGAGTTGCACGACAGATCCGTAACGGAAGTGGTTAAGGAGGAAATCATCCTCGATGACCTCGATCGTATAGCTACACTACAGAGATCTCATCAGGAGTGATGTAAGAGGTTCTACCCTCGGCACTCGATGGTAACTCTGCAAAGTTGTACAACTAGGGGGTGATGTGCGGTGTTGGGGCCTGGACGTCGATCACGTTGATCGAGTCCTCGAGCATAAAGCGGGGCAACTAGGACAAGGTGGGGTCACTGATGGATCTCTAACCAACCTATGCTAAGCAGTTTAGGATAAGCAGCTAAGGTATAAAAGCAGGTAACAACAACAGGCTATGCATCAGAGTAGGATCATACAGAAAGCAGTAGCAGTTCTAATGTAAGTATGAGAGGGAAAGAAATAGGCGGTATCGGAATGCTTAAGGGGGGTTTGCTTGCATGGTTGCTCAGACAAGAAGGAGGGGTCGTCGGTGACGTAGTTGATCACAGCGGCATCATCGGTCTCGGGGTCTACCGGAGAGAAGAGGGGGAAGAAACAGTAAATACAGAGCAAACAATGCATCACAAGGCATAACATGATGATGGGTAGAGCTAGGGTTGCCCTAACGTAGTACTACACGTTGCAGACGAAGGGGATAAACATCCGAGGATGAATTCCCGGCGTTAGGCGGATTCCGGACAGATGAAAGAGAGGGGACAGTTCCATGTTTAGCATGCTAGGGGCATGTGACAAGTGAATGGACCGCGCATTTGGATTCGTTGGATTTTTGTAAGCAACTTTCATATAGAAAACATTTTCATCCGAGCTACAGTTTAATTTCTACGAATTTCTAAAGATTTAAACAATATCCTGGAATTATTTAAATTAACAGAAAGGGAAATATGACATCAGCATGATGCAATGCGAACATCAACAAGTCAACAGGTCGGCTGACCAGTCAAACCAGACAGGTGGTGCCCACATGTCAGCCACTGTAATTAACAGAGTTTATATTAAACTAAACTAAGGTTAAATAGCCACTGGGCCCCACATGTCAGTCTCTAATTAGTAACTAATTCGGTTTTAGATATTTAAAACATTTTAATTAATTAAAATAGGCGGTGGGGCCTGCGTGTCAGTGGCACTGGCTGCCTGGTCAGCAGTTGACTGGGTCAACCCAGTCAACTGGGACCCGCGGGGCCCACTGGCAATGGCACTGTGGTGGCCCCAGGCCAACCACGTAGGCGGCGGCCGGCGTTTTGCCGCCGGCGATGGCAGAACACGGTGGGGGCACCCGGGCCTCGTTGGAAACATGCTAGGGGCGGCCGTTCGAACACGCGCACAACGACGTGTCAACTGGGGGTGGTGGCGGCGCCGGAGTTGGCCGGAGCGGCGCCAACGAGCAGCGAGGGGGGCGGTCACGCTCGGGCGATGACGAGGATGGTGCTACGGGACACCGTTTTTAGCACGGCCGGTCTCGTTCGAACGAGAAGATGACGGCGAGGCGATCTGGGTGGTGTTAGAGGCTGCGGTGGTCGGGAACGTCCACAGCGAGCGGCGAGGCGGACGTCGGACTTCGGTCGTCGTTGGGAATGGGGCTGGGGTGCGTTTGCGGGCAACCCAAGCGGCTAGACGAGGCCTACGCGGTGCGGTGAGCGTGATGGCGGCACACACGGGACCCTTGGAGCGCCGTGGCTACGCCGGCGACGAGCTCGCGCGGAGCCGCGTTCGGGCACGATGGGGAGGAGGAGCTACTGTGCCGGAAACGCGCAGGGAAGAGAGGGGTAAGAGGCACGTGCTCACATTGGCCCTGTAGGTGTGCTCAGGTGGGCTCGAGGAAGATCGACGACAACGAATCGGCGACGAAGGCGAAGACGGCCGTAGGGGTAGAAGAGGTTGTCGGGCTCGTTGTGGTGGCTCCCGGCTCGCGCTCACGGATATGGATGGGGTACACGACGACGGCGGAGACGATGGGTACGACGGCGAGGCGAACGGGGCTTGGTGACCGCGAAGCTGGGCGAGGCACGGTGGCCGGCGCGCTCGGGCAGAGGGGGAGAGGAGCGAGAGAGCGAGAGGAGTGGGGAGCTGGTGGGGAGAGGGAGAGGCAGAGAGAGAGGGAGCAAGTGGGAGAGATGGGTGGAGGCCGAGGCGTTGGGGCGGCCTTGTCCTCTCCCGCGTCATCGATGAGGTAGTGCGGCGCCGACCATGGGCGGGAGCGCACTTTAGCGGCCCAGTCCGAGGAACAGGAAGGAGGGGGAGGCAACCGGTGCAGGGAGTTGGGCCGTGGGGGGGGGGTTAGGTGGGCTGGCTCGGGTGGAGGGGTGGGCCGAGGCCCAGGGGAATTAGTGGGGGAGGGGGCCTTTCGACTTCCTCTCCCTTTTCTCCTTTTCTTTTTCTTTTTTAAGCTTTGCTACTTTAGCTATTTTAGGCCACATAGGCATTTTGCAAAAATGTTGGTTCACCACCAATATTACTAGGAGAATATTTTACACATGATGAACATTTTAGTTTTCATGTTTGAGCATTTTTGAAATTCACACACAATTTGAGATTGAATTCAACTGGAATTTGAAATGGAATATTGATTAAAGTGGCTAAACACTGTTATAGCAAAATGATTAGCTTGATCTCTGGGACTACTGTAGCATCATTACACCGGGGTGTTACAACTCTCCTCCTCTAAAAGATATTCTCGTCCTGAGAATTAAGAGGTAGAAGGGAACAGGTCGGGGTATTCAGCCCGGAGGTTATCTTCGCGTTCCCAAGTGGCTTGATCTTTAGTATGATTCGACCATTGCACCTTGAGAAACTTGGTAACCTTCTGGCGGGTTCGACGTTCAGCTTCTTCAAGAATGCGGATAGGATGCTCTTTGTATGTGAGATCATCTTGAACTTCAATCAATTCCGGATCCACTTGACGTTCCAGATCCTTGAAGCATCGACGAAGTTGCGACACGTGGAAGACATCATGAACATGAGAGAACTGAGGTGGCAACTCCAGTTGATAAGCCACTAGTCCACGACGGGCGAGGATGTAGAAGGGACCAATGTAGCGCGGAGCTAGCTTGCCCTTGACTCTGAACCGATGAGTGCCTCTCAAAGGAGTGACACACAGATAAGCTTGTTCACCAGGTTGATAAGTTGAACCCCAGTGTTTTCGGTCATAGTTGCTCTTCTGGCGGGACTGGGCCGCCTTAAGATTATCCCGGACAATGCGAACCTGCTCTTCAGCTTGTTGAATAATGTCTGGACCAATGAGCGTCCATTCCCCAGTTTCTGACCAATTCAGAGGGGTTCGGCACTTACGTCCATATAGCACTTCAAAGGGTGTCGTCTTCGAGCTGGCTTGATAGCTGTTGTTATAAGAGAACTCCGCATAAGGAAGAGATTCTTCCCACTTCTTGCCGAAAGAAATAACATAAGCCCGAACCATGTCTTCAAGAATTTGATTGAATCGCTCGACTTGGCCTTGGGATTGGGGATGATAAGCAGTGCTCCAGGTAATATGAGTTCCCATTGCCTCTTGGAAACTATCCCACAACTTGGAAGAGAAAATACTGCCGCGGTCTGAACTGATCTCCTTCAGAATGCTGTGGAGTGACACAATTCTGGAGATATACAAGTTCGCAAATTCACTAGCAGTGATAGTCTCCTTGACTGGCAGAAAGTGAGCAACCTTCGAGAATTGGTCGATGACGACCAAGATAGCATCGTTACCTTTCTGAGACTTGGGAAGGCCAGTGACGAAGTCCATTTGGATCTTATCCCACTTCCATTCAGGAATCGGAAGTGGTTGTAGAAGTCCAGCCGGTTTCTGATGTTCTGCTTTGACGCGACAACAAACGTCACATTCTTCAATATATCGAGCAATGTCTTGCTTCATATTAGACCACCAGTACTTCTGACGGATGTCTAGATACAATTTGGTACTTCCCAGATGAATAGAGAGAGGGGTGTCATGCGCTTCTTTCATCACCTTCTTTGTCATAAGCTCGAACCGAGGTACTACAATGCGATCTCTGAAGTACAAGGTTCCATCTTCACCAAGTGAGAAATATCTTGATTTCTCCAAGGCAAGATCCTTTTTCATCAAATCAACATGAGCATCCTTGGCTTGTGCAGACTTAATTGCTTTTAGAAGAGTTGGTTCCAAGATAAGGTTATTCAGAGAACCCTGTGGAACTAGTAGAAGGTTCAGCTTGCATAGCTCTTCATAAATGTGGGGTTGAGCTTTGTAGACCATGTGATTATTGCAATAAGACTTACGGCTCAATGCATCGGCCATTACATTAGCCTTACCAAGGGTATAGGATATACCGTAGTTGTAGTCAGCAATAGCTTCCATCCATCGCTGCTAACGGAGGTTCAGATCTAGCTAAGTAAACAAATACTTCAGACTCTGATGATCAGTGAAGATCTCGCAACAATTACCGAGAAGGTATTGTCGCCATTGCTTCAATGCATAGATAACCGCAGCAAGCTCAAGGTCATGAACTGGGTAGTTCTCTTCATGAGGACGCACTTGCCGAGAGGCATAAGCAATCACTCTGCGCTCTTGCATTACGACACAACCTAATCCTTGACGTGAAGCGTCGCAATAGATGACAAAGTCCTTGCGAGAATCAGGGGGAGAAAGCACTGGGGCAGATGTCAGCTTGTCTTTGAGTGCCTGGAAACTTTCCTGACATTTGTCTATCCAATCGAACTTAATGCCTTTGTGAAGCAGATTGGTCAGTGGCTTGGCGATCTTGGAGAAGTTCTCGACAAAGCAGCGACAATAGCTGGCTAGATCGAGAAAGCTTCTGACTTGCTTGACAGTCTTCGGAGGGGTCTAGTCAAGACTAGCCTGAACTCGCTCTGGGTTGACGGCAATACCATCCTTGGAGATGACATGACCAAGGTAGGTGACTTTGGGTAACCAAAATTCGCACTTGGAATACTTGGCATAAATTTGATGTTCTCGAAGCTTGTCTAGAACAAGTCGAAGATGTTCAACATGTTCTTCTTTGTTCTTAGAATATACCAGGATATCATCTAGATAGACTATGACGAACTTGTCGAGGTAATCCATGAATATGTAGTTCATCGGACGAGAGAATGTGGCTAGAGCATTGGTCAAGCCAAAAGACATGACGGTGTACTCGTAAGAACCATAACAAGTGACGAATGCGGTCTTTGGAATATCCTCTTCACGAACACGGATCTGGTGGTAACCCAACCTCAAGTCGAGTTTAGAGAATATTGATGAACCAGCAAGTTGATCATACAAATCATTGATCCGAGGAAGGGGATATTTGTTCTGAATTGTAGCTTGGTTGATAGGACGATAGTCTTGGACCAAATGATTCGTTCCATCCTTCTTCTTTACAAAGAGAGAAGGTGCTCCCCAAGCTGAGGAACTTGGACGAATGAAACCACTACGAAGAGATTTGTCGATTTCCTCCTTAAGTTCAAGGAGTTCATGAGGCGGCATCTTGTAGGGTCGTTTGTCAATAGGAATGGTGCCTGGTTTCAAGTCGATGACGAACTCAACAGCCCGAGTAGGAGGTATTCCTGGAAGTTCTTTTGGAAAGACGTCTAGGATGTCGCGAACAACTGGAATCTTTTCAATTCCCTCAAGAGGTGTTGTGTTCAACGCATTCAAAGCATAAAGTCGTGCTTCAGCGTTTTGAACAATCTGAGCATGGTAGCTTACTATCTCCTCGGAAGGATGTAGGAGATGAACGACTTTGGTGGCACAAACGATGGAGGCAGTACGTGCTTTCAACCATTCCATTCCCAGAATGAGGTCAATATTGGAAGACTCTAGAATAATGGGAGAAACATGAAATTCCAACCCTTCAATTTCAACGGGGACGTCGCGACCAATCATGGTAGTTCGACATTGACCCGGAGGGGTGCGTACCACTATCGGAGTGTTCATGGGCTCTCACCGAATGTCATGTGCATATGCAAAATATTCTGACATGAATGAATGCGATGCCCCTGAGTCAAATAAAATAGATGCTGGTAATGAATTAACGAGAAGAGTACCCATCACAGTGGTAGGTTGGTCTTGAGCTTCATTCAGATCAACATGATTAGCCTGACCACGACCATATGGTCTAGCATTATGGTTGCGGGGTTGTCTGATACCACGAGCATTAGAAGGCAGAGCCAGCTGATTTTGATTCTGAGGGAAGTTCCTGGAACGATGACCTGGAAGGCCACACTTGAAGCACAAACCATCATTGGGATTGGGAGCAGAAACTTTGGGTGGTACATCTCGAAGAGGCTGCCTCTGCGGTGGAGGAGGCAGACGAGGTGCGGCATAGGTGTGTCTTGGTGCAGGTGCAGCTGGACAATACATGTTGTGGGGAATCCATATCCGATGCTTCTGCGCTGACGGGCCCGAAGATGAGCCAGCGTCACGGCTGCGCCTAAGGGATCCCTGGTGTTCCTGAAGACCAGTCTCAACCTGAATAGCCTTGTTCACCAAGGTGGCGATGTCGGAAAAGTCATGAATGAGCAGTGCTAGCTTAATATCAGGGTGAAGTCCATCACGGAACTTTTCTTGCTTACAAGCATCAGTTGCAATGTCTTCTTCAGCATAACGATACAAGTCCAGAAATTCTTGCTGATAAGCATCTACAGTATTGTTACCTTGGGTGAGGTTGCGGAACTCACGCTTCTTCTTGTCCATGATTCCTTCAGGAATTAAGAGGGCACAGAAAGCAGCTTGGAAATCCGGCCAAGTGATGACCGTTCCAGTAGGCAGGGTACGCCTGTGGCTGTCCCACCATTGAGCAGCGGGACCCTTCAGAAAGAAAGATGCAAAGGTGACATAGCTAGCAGGGGCCACACTAGCGGACTCCATTTCATATGTGATGTCGCGGAGCCAGTCATCAGCATCAAGGGGTTGAGTTGAGCTGCGATAAATAGTTGGGTTGAGATGCATGAAGTCCTGGAGAGTTACTGGGGTTGGCTGTTGATTCATGTTCGGACGAGGAAACTAATCCATCATTCCTTCCATGAACTGGCGGTTCAGCTCAAATTGTTGCATCATTCCAGCAAATAATTCAGGCGGTGGTGGATCGTTGGCACCACGGCCACGACCAGCGGGTCTAACCATCCTGCTAACATATAACAGGGGGTAGTTCAGCATTGAGCATTTGTAAAAACAAGGATCATTCATGTTGAAACATGCATAATGAAAGAGGTACGATGGATACCACTTTGTTGTCATCACAACAGTGTGTGTACTATCCAGAATACTATTCTAAGGAAAAACTATGGCTTATCCAGCTTTGGGGTGAATGTGGTCACGAGATCCTAATGTTAGGGTTAGTAAAAACATTTTAACCCCGAATAGCAGAGAGATCAGAGTCCCAGAGTATAGACGAGGAATAAAAGATCCTAATACCACCCATATGCCGACGTGGGCCCATAAGACACACAGCCAATGTTAGTAAAAGTTTTTTAGTGACTAGACTCAACTTCGGCCAAGGAGTTGGAAAGGGGGCTACCTATAGGCAGTCGACTCTGATACCAACTTGGGACGCCCCCGATTCAATCGTACACTAATCATACACGCAAATGTGTACGATCAAGATCAAGGACTCACGGGAAGATATCACAACACAACTCTAGACACAAAATAAAATAATACAAGCTTTATATTACAAGCCAGGGGCTTCGAGGGCTCGAATACATAAGATCGAATACACAAGAGTCAGCGGAAGCAACAATATCTGAGTACAAAAGCAACATTGATCGAAAAGGCAAGGCCTCCTGCCTGGGAGCCTCCTAACTACTCCAAGTCGTTAGCAGTCGTCACGTAGTAGTAGGCACCCTCGGGGTAGCAGTAGTCATCAGTGGTGTCGTCTGGCTCCTGCGATCCGTCATCTAGTCGCAACAAACAGGTATGGGGGGATAGAGATAGCAAAGCAGCCGTGAGTACTCATCCAAAGTACTCGCAAGACTTACATCAGATCTAAACTAAGTATGCATTTGTATCAAAGGAATGGGTTGTATCTATGGACTAAACTGCAAAATGCTAGAAGAGAAGGGGAAGTCCTAGCCTATCGATGACTAGAATCTTCAAGCATCTTCAAGCATCTTCAAGCATATAGAAGACTACATATCAACATAATGTAAAGTAGGTAGTGTTATCAACCTCGGCCGGAGATCCTTTCTCGACTCCCTGCGAGAAAGCAATCCCAGACCCATACTATCCATTTCTCATCACCATCCATTTCTCATATCCATTCCTCATCTCAAGTATCCAGTTCTAGTTGTATCGAACGGGATACAACTCCAAGTGTCCGTTACTGTAGGACAGGCTATCGATAGATGTTTTCTTCCCTGCAGGGGTGCACCAACTTACCCACCATGCTCGATTAACTCCGGCCGGACACACTTTCCTAGGTCATGCCCGGCCTCGGCCAAACAATACGCCGCAACCTAACCTAGGCATAATAGAGAGACCAGCACACCGGGCTAAACCTATGCCCCCAGGGGTCATGGGTCATCGCCCCGGGAACTCCTGCACGTTGCGTGGGCGGCCGGTGAGCAGACCTAGCTACCTCCTTCAACAAGGCAGGAGCTTACGCAGTCCAACCTGGCATGCACCGCTCAGTCGCTGACGTCTATTAAGCTTCGGCTGATGTATACGACGCAGAACGCCCATACTATGCCCACGTGATGGTTAGTGCTATCAGGCCAGAGGCCCCTCGGATCAAATATCCAAATCATAGTGGATTAAGAGCACGCGGTAATGAGCAGAGACTCATGATCGACGTGACCACGTCGCCCCGTCTCGAGTACTTGCGGCAAGGGCTAAGAATGCCCGACCACGCCTCGTAAGTATCTCGCGGGCACCTTCCAGGTCAACCCGACTCCACATCACTCGCTATTAAGCTCGCGCGTGTACCTCTCAGGGCCGACCCGTCTTTAGTAACATGGCTTAGTGCAAAGTCATAGTAACCATAGTAACTGTGTGTCTAACACCAAGGGGAAAACCCGAGGAATCACCCCCTGTGAATTCCACTCGATGTTATCATCAAGGTGAACGTAAGAGGATCCACCCTCGAGGTTCACATTAGATGAGTTGCACGACAGAGCCATAACGAAAGTGGTTAAGGAGGAAATCACCCTCGATGACCTCGACCATATAGCTACACTACAGAGATCTCATCAGGAGTGATGTAAGAGGTTCCACCCTCGGCACTCGATAGTAACTCTGCAGAGTTGTACAACTAGGGGGTGATGTGCGGTGTCGGGGCCTGGACGGCGATCACGTTGATCAAGTCATCGAACATAAAGCGGGGCAACTAGGACAAGGTGGGGTCACTGATGTATCTCTAACCAACCTATACTAAGCAGTTTAGGATAAGCAGGTAACAACAATAGGCTGTGCATCAGAGTAGGATCATACAGAAAGCAGTAGCAGTTCTAATGCAAGCATGAGAGGGAAATAAATAGTCGGTATCAGAATGCTCAAGGGGGGTTTGCTTTCTTGGTTGCTCACACAAGAAGGAGGGATCGTCGGTGACGTAGTCGATCACAGTGGCATCATCGGTCTCAGGGTATACCGGAGAGAAGAGGGGGGAGAAACAGTAAATACAGAGCAAACAATGCATCACAAGGCATAAACATGACGACAGGCGGAGCTAGGGTTGCCCTAATGTAGTACTACACGTTGCAGATGGAGGGGATAAACATCCGAGGATGAATTCCCGGCGTTAGGCGGATTCCGGACAGATGAAAGAGAGGAGACGGTTCCATGTTCGTCATGCTAGGGGCATGTGACGGGTGAATGGACCGCACATTTGGATTCGTTAGATTTTTCTGAGCAACTTTCATATAGAAAACATTTTCATCTGAGCTACGGTTTAATTTTTACGAATTTGTAAAGATTTAAACAATATCCTGGAATTATTTAAATTAACAGAAAGGGAAATATGACATCAGCATGATGCAATGCTGACGTCAGCAGGTCAACAGGTTGGCTGACAAGTCAAACCAGACAGGTGGTGCCAACATGTCAGCCACTGTAATTAACAGATTTTATATTAAACTAAACTAAGGTTAAATAGCTACTGGGCCCCACATGTCAGTCTCTAATAAGTAACTAATTAGGTTTTAGATATTTAAACCATTTTAATTAATTAAAATAGATGGTGGGGCCCGCGTGTCAGTGGCACTTGCTGCCTGGTTAGTAGTTGACTGGGTCAACCCAGTCAACTAGTACCCGCGGGGCCCACTAGCAGTGGCACTGGGGTGGCCCCAGGCCAGCCACATAGGCGGCGGCCGGCGTTTCGCCGCCGGCGACATCAGAACGCGGCGGGGGCACCCGGGCCTCGTCGAAAACATGCTAGGGCGGCCGTTTCGCGTGCGGTTGGCACCGTTCGAACACGCGCACGACGGCGCGTCGGCCGGGGGCGGTGGCGTCGCCGGAGTTGGCCGGAGTGGCGCCGATGAGCAGCGAGGGCGGCGGTCGCGCTCGGGCGACGACGAGGATTGTGCTACGGGACACCGTTTTTAGCGCGGCCGGGCTCGTTCGAACGAGAAGAGGACGGCGAGGCGATCTGGGGTGGTGTGTGAGGCTGCGGTGGTCAGGAACGTCCACGGCGAGCGGCGAGGCGGACGCCGGACTTCGGTCATCATCGGGAACGGGGCTGGGGTGCGTTTGCGGGCAACCCAAGTGGCTAGACGAGGCCTATGCGGTGCGGTGAGCGTGATGGTGGCACGCACAGGACCCTTGGGTCGCCGTGGCTACGCCGGCGACGAGATCGCGCAGAGCCGCGTTCGGGCACGATGGGGAGGAGGAGCTAGGGCGCCGGAAATGTGCGGGGAAGAGAGGGGAAAGAGGCACGTGCTCAGGTGGGCACGGGGAAGATCGAGGGCGATGAATCGGCGACGAAGGCGAAGACGGCCGTAGGGGAAGAAGAGGTTGCCGGGCTCGCTGCAGTTGCTGGTGGGGAAAGTGAGAGGCACACAGAGAGGGAGCAAGTGGGACAGATGGGTGGAGGCCGAGGCGTTGGGGCGGCCTTGTCCTCTCCCGCATCGTCGACGAGGTGGTGCGGCTCCGACCGTGGGCGGGAGCGCCCTGTAGCAGCCGAGTCCGAGGAACAGGAAGGAGGGGGAGGCAACCGGTGCAGGGAGTTGGTCCGTGGGGGGTTAGGTGGGCTGGCTCGGTTGGAGGGGTGGGCCAAGGCCTAGGGGAATTAGTGGGGGAGGGGGCCTTTCTCCTTCCTCTCCTTTTTCTCCTTTTCTTTTTCTTTTTTAAGCTTTTATGCTATAGCTATTTTAGGCCACATAGGAATTTTGCAAAAATGTTGGTTCACCACCAATATTACTAGGAGAATATTTTACACATGATGAACATTTTAGTTTTCATGTTTGAGCATTTTTGAAATTCACACACAATTTGAGATTGAATTCAACTAGAATTTGAAATGGAATATTGATTAAAGTGTCTAAGCACTGTTATAGCAAAATGATTAGATTGATCTCTGGGATTACTATAGCATCATTACACCGGGGTGTTACACGCTAGAACACGTCATGAGAAAATGAAGTTCTTTCAAGGACTGCCATATGAAGGACCGGTGTTCACTAAAACGGTCATAGCTTTGTCATTCCGAGTCCATTTCGGACCCAATAGTATTTGCAATGATCGCGACGAGCGTGGGAATCTAGAAAATACTTTCGGCCCCTAAGTAGGAAATTTTGACCCGGAAAGTCAAAGAACATCATTTGCCATTGCTTTTGAAGCTAGTTTCTGAACCCATTGGCACTCCTTTGGAAGGAAATCTGAGAGATTATGGTGAGTATAAACATTAGTCCGCTGGGTAAGGACAAACGTTGCATTCTACTCATGCCCTATGATCCGAGGAATCCCATTTGGTTGTAAATTCAAGAAAATAAGGCGACTATAAGCCTTATTCTCCTTTTTTTGTTGTGTGGCATGCCATAATGTACCTGTGTGACAGCCAATAATAGGAAGGCATTTCTGGCATCGGTCAATATATATGTGGAGACAATATCTCCACTATGGAAGACACACAATTTTGGAAACAATATCTCAAGAAAATGAAATTCTTTCAAGCACTGCCATATGAGGGACTGATGTTCACTAAAATGGTGATAACTTTGTCATTCGGAGTCTGTTTCGGACCAACAAATAATCAAAATGCTCACGACGAGTGTGGGAATCTAGAAAAATACTTCCGGCTTATGTAGGAGTCCGAGAGGACCCTCAAATTCGGCCCCCTAAGTAGGACTTTTTGCTCTTGAAAGTCTAAGAACATTATTTGCCGCTGCTTTTCAAACAAGTTTCTGAACCCACTGGCACACCTTTGGAACGAAATCCTAGGGATTATGGTGAGTATAAACATTAGTCCGCCTGGTAAGGACAAACGTTGCATTCTGCACATGCTCTATGATCCGAGAATCCCATTTGTTTTTAAATTAAGGAAAAATAATGCGAGAATAAGCCTTATTCTCCTTGTTTTCCCGTGTGGCATGTAGTAACATACGTGTGTGACAGCCAATAATTGGAGGGCATTCCTTGCAGCGGTCAGTATATATGTGGAAACAATATCTCCACAATGGAGGAAACAAAATTTTGGGGCGGCGCGCCACAACGCATCACGAGAAAATGAAGTTCTTTCATGGACTGCCATATGAAAGACCGGTGTTCACTAAAACGGTCATAGCATTGTCATTCAGAGTGCATTTTGGACCCAATAGTATTCGAAATGCCCGCGACGGGCGTGGGAATCTAGAAAATACTTTCGGCTTGTGAAAAAGGCCCAGAGGACCCTCAAATTAGGACCCTAAGCAGGAATTTTTTACCCTAAAGTCAAATAACATCATTTGCCGTTGCTTTTTAGACAAGTTTCTAAACCCATTGGCACTCCTTTGGAAGGAAATTTGAGAGGTTATGGTGACTATAAACATTAGTCCATCTGGTTACAACAAATGTTGCATTCTACACATCCTCTACGATCTTGGGAATCCCATTTCGTTGTAAATTCAAGAATAGCAAGGCTACTATAAGCCCTATTCTCCTTTTTTGCCATGTGGCAAGCCGTAACGTACGTGTGTGACAGCTATTAATAGGAGGGCATTCCTGACATTGGTCAATATATATGCGGAAACAATATCTCCACTATGGAGGACACAAAATTTTTGGGCAGCGTGCCAGTACGCGTCACGAGAAAGTGAAGTTCTTTCAAGGACTGCCATATGAAGGATCGGTGTTCACCAAAATGGTCATAACTTTGTCATTCGGAGTCTGTTCTAGACCCATAAGTACTGAAAACGCTCGCGACAAGCGTGGGAAGCTAGCAAATACTACGGGCTTGCGCAGGAGGCCTGGTGGACACTCAAATTCGGCCCCCATGTAGGAATTTTAGCCCTTGAAAGTCAAGGAACATCATTTGCCCCTGCTTTTTCAAACTAGTTTAGTAACCCATTGGCACTCCTTTGGAAGGAAATCCAAGAGATTATGCTGAGTATAAACATTAGTCCGCCTGGTATGGAGAAACGATGCATTATACACATGCTCTATGATCCGGGGAATCCCATTTGGTTGTAAATTCTAGAAAATAAGGCAACTATAAGACTTATTCTCCTTGTTTTTTCCATGTGGCATGCCATAACGTACGTGTGTGACAGCCAATTATAGGAGGGCATTTCTGGCATAAGTCAATATATATGTGGAAACAATATCTCCACTATGGAGGACACAAAATTTTGGGGCAGCGCGCTAGAACCCGTTATGAGAAAATGAAATTCTTTCAAGGACTGCCATATGAAGGACCGGTGTTCACTAAAACGGTCATAGCTTTGTCATTCGGAGTCCATTTCGGACCCAATAGTGTTTGAAATGCTTGCGACGAGAATGGGACTCTAGAAAATACTTCCAGCTTGCGGAGAAGGCCCGGAGGACCCTCAAAGTAGGGATTTTTTACCCTGAAAGTCGAAGAACATCATTTGCCGTTGCTTTTCAAACTAGTTTCTGAACCCGTTGGCACTCCTTTGGAAGAGAATCCGAGAGATTATGGTGAGTATAAACATTCGTCCGCCTGGTAAGGACAAACGTTGCATTCTGCACATGTTCTATGATTCGGGGAATCCCATTTGGTTGTAAATTCAAGAAAATAAGGCGACTATAGGCCTTACTCTCCTTTTTTTGTCGTGTGGCACGCCGTAATGTACCTATGTGACAGCCAATAATAGGAGGGCTTTCCTGGCATTGGTCAATATATATGTGGAAACAATATCTCCCTTATGGAAGACACACAATTTTGGTGCAGCGCGCTAGAACGCTGAAGGAAATATGCCCTAGAGGCAATAATAAAGTTGTTATTTATATTTCCTTATATCATGATAAATTTTTATTATTCATGCTAGAATTGTATTAACTGGAAACTTAGTACATGTGAGAATACATAGACAAATAGAGTGTCACTAGTTTGCCTCTGCTTGACTAGCTCGTTGAATCAATGATTGTTATGTTTCCTAGCCATAGACATGAGTTTTCATTTGATTAACGGGATCACTTCATTAGAGAATGATGTGATTGACTTGACCCATCCGTTAGCTTAGCATGATGATCATTTAGTTTGTTGCTATTGCTTTCTCCATAACTTATACATGTTCCTATGACTATGAGATCATGCAACTCCTGAATACCGGAGGAACACTTTGTGTGCTACCAAACATCACAACGTAACGGCGTGATTATAAATGTGCTCTACAGGTGTCTCTGATGGTGTTTGTTGAGTTGGCATAGATCAAGATTAGGATTTGTCACTCCGATTGTCGGAGAGGTATCTCTGGGCCCTCTCGGTTATGTACATCACTATAAGCCTTGCAAGCAATGCAACTAATGAGTTAGTTACGAGATGTAGCATTACGGGACGAGTAAAAAGACTTACCAGTAACGAGATAGAACTAGGTATTGAGATACTGACGATTGAATCTCGGGCTAGTAACATACCGATGACAAAGGGAACATCGTATGTTGTTATGCGGTTTGACCGATAAAGATCTTCGTAGAATATGTAGGAGCCAATATGAGCATCCAGGTTCCGCTATTGGTTATTGACCGGAGATGTGTCTCGGTCATGTCTACATAGTTCTCAAACCCGTAGGGTCCGCACGCTTAATGTTCGGTTATGATCGGTATTATGAGTTTATGTGTTTTGATCTACCGAAGATAGTTCGGAGTCCCGAATGTGATCACGGACATGACGAAGAGTCTTGAAATGGTCGAGACATAAAGATTAATATATTGGACGACTATATTCGGACACCGGATGAGTTCCGGGGGTCACCGGATATTTATCGGAGTGCCGGAGGGGTTATCAGAACCCCCAGGGGAACTAATGGGACAACATGGGCCTTGTGGGAGAGAGAGGAGAGGGCCTAGGGCTGGCCGTGCCACCCCCCCTTGGGAGGCTGAATTGGTTAAGGAGGGAGGCGGTGCCCCCTCTTTCCTCCCTCTCTCCCTCTCCTTCCTTCCCCCTTCCCCCTTCCTAGTTGGAATAGGAAAAGGGGAGTCCTACTCCTACTAGGAGGAGGACTCCCCCTCTCCTTGGCGCGCCCCAAGGCCAGCCGGCCTCCCCCTTTCTCCTTTATATGTGGGGGCAGGGGGCACCCTAGAACACACAAGTTGATTGTTTCCAGCTGTGTGCGGTGCCCTCCTCCACCATAATCCACCTCGGTCATATCGTAGCGGTGCTTAGGTGAAGCCCTGTTCCGGTAGCATCATCATCACAGTCATCACGCCGTCGTGCTGACGAAACTCTCTCTCGAATCTCTATTGGATCGTGAGTTCGTGGGACGTCACCGAGCCGAACGTGTGCAGATCCCGGAGGTGCCGTACCTTCGGTGCTAGGATCAGTTGATCGTGAAGACGTACGGCTACATCAACCGCGTTGTCATAACGCTTCCGCTTATGGTCTACGAGGGTACGTAGACAACACTCTTCCCTCTCGTTGCTATGCATCACCATGATCTTGCGTGTGCGTAGGAATTTTTTTGAATTACTGCTTTCCCCAACAGTGGCATCCGAGCTAGGTTTATGCATAGATGTTATATGCACGAGTAGAACACAAAGGTGTTGTGGGCATGGGTATATACATATTGCTTGCCATCACTAGTTGATTCTTGATTCGTCGGTATTGTTGGATGAAGCGGCCCAGACCGACATTACGCGTACGCTTACGCGAGACTGGTTCTACCGACGTGCTTTGCACACAGGTGGCTGGTGGGTGTCAGTTTCTCCAACTTTAGTGGAATCGTATTCAATGAACAGGGTTCTTTCTGTAGATCAAAAAGCAATCACTATACCGCGTTGTGGTTTTTGATGCGTAGGTAAGAACGGTTCTTGCTCAGCCCGTAGCAGCCACATAAAACTTGCAACAACAAAGTATAGGACATCTAACTTGTTTTTTGCAGGGCATGTTGTGATGTGATATGGTCAAGACATGATGCTAAATTTTATTCTATGAGATGATCATGTTTTGTAACACAGTTAGCGACAACTGGCAGGAGCCATATGGTTGTCGCTTTATTGTATGAAATGCAATCGCCATGTAATTGCTTTACTTTATCACTAATCGGTAGCAATAGTCGTAGAAGCAATAGTTGGCGAGACGACAATGATGCTTCGATGGAGATCAAGGTGTCAAGCCGGTGACGATGGTGATCATCACGGTGGTTTGGAGATGGATATCAAAGGCACAAGATGATGATGTCCATATCATATCACTTATATTGATTGCATGTGATGTTTATCCTTTATGCATCTTATTTTGCTTAGTTCGGCGGTAGCATTATAAGATGATATCTCACTAAATTTCAAGTTATAAGTGTTCTCCCTGAGTATGCACCATTGCTATAGTTCGTCGTGCCGAGATACCACGTAATGATCGGGTGTGATAAGCTCTATGTTCACATACAACGGGTGTAAGCCAGTTTTTGCACACGCGGAATACTCAGGTTAAACTTGATGAGCCTAGCATATGCAGATATGGCCTCGGAACACTGAGACCGAAAGGTCGAGCGTGAATCATATAGTAGATATAATCAACATAGTGATGTTCACCATTGAAAACTACTCCATCTCACGTGATGATCGGACATGGTTTAGTTGATATGAATCACGTGGTCACTTAGATGGGCGAAGGTGCCCTGATGTTTCGATGAGATAGATATCTTTTTCTGTGGGAGTCGACTTTGACGATACGACTACGAACGTGCGAAGACATCGCACCTTAGCAATCGCTAAACCAACTTTCGAGGGTTATTGACCATGCCAGGGCACGATCAACCTGACCACGAGGGTCTATTTCCTGCGAGCAAAGGAAGAACAAGCAAGAAACTGAGATTAGAATCTGGATATTGCGAATAAAAGAGGAAAGCTTTATTAATGAAGGCGGGGTTATGTGATGTCTTGGTCTAGTCATTGGACACAAACGAAGTACACGAAGTTGCAGCTATGGCGAACTTTTAATCTAAACAAACCCCAAAGTCTAAACGACGCCCCAAGGGCTGTATATATGGAGGAAGAGGGGGTAATTTCGTGGCCCTTGGAGGAGGGGTCCGAAACCAACCCTCACTCTTGTTTCCCCACACATACGGGCTCTAAAAACATCCTGTACTTAAGTATTTCGAAAATACATGGGCCTGGCCCAATAATAAGGTGATGCAGCACCTAGAGTAGCCTTTGGATGAAATTTATGAAGTGGCTTCTTGTATATTTCATCCAAGGCTTCATGCAGTCCTTATGGTGGCTTCAAAGTCCTGAAATCATCACTTGTAACTCGGTTCTGGATCCCCTTGCACATGCCATCATCTCCATGCTTGGTCTTGCTCCAGTGTTCATCCCTCTTATCCATGCTAGGCCCTTCATTTGTAAGCAAAACAAATGTATCCAATTTAGGCAGCATCATATTCTCATGAACATTAGAATCATTACCAAGAAACAAAAGTACCTGATAATTTAATTGGCATGCGCAAGCTCTAGTAATTGGTCCAGTATGTATAGCAGCAGGGGCTATGGGTGTAACAATGGTATTGATGTCCTCATCAGATGATTAGAGAGATGTCTATCTAAGTGGGAGTTCTTAAGTAATTTGATTAATTGAACTTTAATTTATGATGAACTTAGTACCTGATAGTATATTGCATGTCTATGTTGTTGTAGATAGATGGCCCGTGCTGTTGTTCCGTTGAATTTTAACGCGTTCCTAGAGAAAGCTAAGTTGAAAGATGATGGTAGCAACTACACGGGTTGGGTCCGTAACTTGAGGATTATCCTCATTGCTGCACAGAAGAATTACATCGTGGAAGCAGCGCTAGGTGACAAACCCGCTGCAGGAGCAACACCAGATGTTGTGAACACCTGGCAGAGCAAAGCTGATGACTACTCGATAGTTTAGTGTGCCATGCTTTACGGCTTAGAACCGAGACTTCAACGACATTTTGAACATCATGGAGCATATGAGATGTTCTAGGAGTTGAAGTTAATATTTCAAGAAAATGCCCGGATTGAGAGATATGAAGTCTCCAATAAGTTCGAAAGCTGCAAGATGGAGGAGAATAGTTCTGTTAGTGAACATATACTCAGAATGTCTGGGTACCACAACCACTTGACTCAGTTAGGAGTTAATCTTCCTGATGATTGTGTCATTGACAGAGTTCCTCAATCACTACCACCAAGCTACAAGAGCTTCGTGATGAACTATAACATACAAGGGATGGATAAGACGATTCCTGAGCTCTTCGCAATGCTAAAGGCTGCGGAGGTAGAAATCAAGAAGGAGCATCAAGTGTTGATGGTCAACAAGACCACCAGTTTCAAGAAAAAGGGTAAAGGGAAGAAGGGGAACTTCAAGAAGAACAGCAAGCCAGTTGCTACTCAAGTGAAGAAGCCCAAGTCTGGACCTAAGCCTGAGATTGAGTGCTTTTACTGCAAAGGAACTGGTCACTGGAAGAGGAACTACCCCAAGTATTTGATATACATGTTATTGATGTGTACCTTGCTAATGCCCGCAGTACTGCCTAGGTATTTAATACCGGTTCATTTGCTAACATTTTCAACTCAAAACAAGGGCTACAGATTAAGCGAAGATTGGCTAAGGACGAGGTGACAATGCGCGTGGGAAATGGTTCCAAAGTCGATGTAATCGCCGTCGGCATGCTACCTCTACATCTACCTTCGGGATTAGTTTTAGACCTAAATAATTGTTATTTGGTGCCAGCATTGAGCATGAACATTATATCTGGATCTTGTTTGATGCGAGATGGTTATTCATTTAAATCAGAGAATAATGGTTGTTCTATTTATATGACTAATATCTTTTATGGTCATGCACCCTTGATGACTGGTCTATTTTTACTAAATCTTGATAGTAGTGATACACATGTTCATACTATTGAAGCCAAAAGATGCAGAGTTGATAATGATAGTGCAACTTATTTGTGGCACTGCCGTTTAGGTCATATTGGTGTAAAGCACAGGAACAAACTCCATTCTGATGGACTTTTGGAATCACTTGATTATGAATCATTTTGTACTTGCCAACCATGCCTCATGGGCTAGATGACTAAAACTCCGTTCTCCGGAACAATGGAGCGAGCAGCAAAGTTATTGGAAATCATACATACTAATGTATGTGGTAAAATGAACATTGAAGCTCGCGGCGGATATTGTTATTTTCTCACCTTCACAGATGATTTGAGCAGATATGGGTATATCTACTTCATGAAACATAAGTCTGAAACATTTGAAAAGTTCAAAGAATTTCTGAGTGAAGTGGAAAATCATGATAACAAGAAAATCAAGTTTGTATGATCTCATCGTGGAGGTGAATGTTTGAGTTATGAGTTTGGACTTCATTTGAAACAATGCAAAATAGTTTCGCAAATCACGCCACCTGGAACACCACAACGTAATGGTGTGTCCGAACATCGTAACCGCACGTTATTAGATATGGTGCGATCTATGATGTCTCTCACTGATTTACTGCTATCGTTTTGGGGTTATGCTTTAGAGGCGGCTGCATTCACGTTAAATAGGGCACCATCTAAATCCATCGAGATGACACCTTATGAACTATGGTTTGGCAAGAAACCCAAGTTGTCGTTTCTTAAAGTTTGGGGCTGCGATGCTTATGTGAAAAAGCTTCAACTTGATAAGCTCGAACCCAAATCGGAGAAATGTGTCTTCATTCGATACCCAAGGGATACTATTGGGTACACCTTCTGTCACAGATCCGAAGGCAAGATATTCGTTGCTAAGAATGGATTCTTTCTAGAGAAGGAGTTTCTCTCGAAAGAAGTGAGTGGGAGGAAAGTAGAACTTGACGAGGTAATTGTACCTTCTCCCTTATTGGAAAGTAGTCCATCAGTGAAATCAGTTCCAGTGATTCCTACAGCAGTAAGTGAGGAAGCCAAAGATGATGATCATGAAACTTCTGATCAAGTTACTACCGAACCTCGTAGGTCAACCAACATAAGATACGCACTAGAGTGATACGGTAATCCTGTTCTGGAAGTCATGTTACTTGACCATGACGAACCTAAGAACTATGAGGAAGCGATGATGAGCCCAGATTCCGCAAAATGGCTTGAGGCCATGAAATCTGAGATGGGATACATGTATGAGAACAAAGTACGGACTTTGGTTGACTTGCCCGATGATCAGTAGGCCATAGAGAATAAATGGATTTTCAAGAAGAAGACTAATGCTGACAAAAATATTACTGTCTACAAAGCTTGACTTGTTGCAAAAGGTTTTTGACAAGTTCAAGGAATTGACAATGATGAGACCTTCTCACCTGTAGCGATGCTTAAGTCCGTCCGAATCATGTTAGCAATTGCCGCATTTTATGATTATGAAATTTGGCAAATGGATGTCAAAACTGCATTCCTTAATGGATATCTTAAAGAAGAGTTGTATATGATGCATCCAGAAGGTTTTATCGATCCAAAAGGTGCTAACAAAGTGTGCAAGCTCCAGCGATCCATTTATGGAATGGTGCAAGCCTCTCAGAGTTGGAATATACGCTTTGATAGTGTGATCAAAGCATATGGTTTTATACAGACTTTTGGAGAAGCCTGTATTTATAAGAAAGTGAGTGGGAGCTCCGTAACATTTTTGATATTATATGTAGATGACATATTGTTGATCGGAAATCATACTAAATTTCTGAATAGCATAAAAGGATACTTGAATAAGAATTTTTTTAGTCAAAGACCTCGGTGAAGCTGCTTATATATTGGGCATTAAGATCTATAGAGATAGATCAAGACGCTTAATTGGACTTTCACAAAGCACATACCTTGATAAAGTTTTGAAGAAGTTCAAAATGGATCAGGCAAAGAAAGGGTTCTTGCCTGTGTTACAAGGTGTGAAGTTGAGTCAGACTCAATGCCCGACCACTGTAGAAGATAGAGAGAAAATGAAAGGTGTTCCCTATGCTTCAGCCATAGCCTCTATCATGTATGCAATGCTATGTACCAGACCTGATGTGTGCCTTGCTATCACTTTAGCAGGGAGGTACCAAAGTAATCCAGGAGTGGATCACTGGACATCGGTCAAGAATATCCTGAAATGTCCGAAAAGGACTAAGGTTATGTTTCTCGTATATGGAGGTGACAAAGAGCTCGTCGTAAATGCTTACGTCGATGCAAGCTTTGACACTGATCCGGATGACTCTAAGTCACAAACCGGATACGTGTTATTAATAATGGTGGAGCTGTCAGTTGGTGCAGTTCCAAGCAGAGCGTCATGGCGGGATCTACGTGTGAAGCGGAATACATAGCTGCTTCGGAAGCAGCAAATGAAGGAGTCTGGATGAAGGAGTTCATATCCGATCTAGGTGTCATACCTAGTGCATCGGGTCCAATGAAAATCGTTTGTGACAATATTAGTGTAATTGCCTTGGCAAAGGAATCCAGATTTCACAAGAGAACAAAGCACATCAAGAGACGCTTCAATTCCATCCGCGATCAAGTCAAGGAGGGAGACATAGAGATTTGCAAGATACATACAGATCTAAATGTTGCAGACCCATTGAATAAGCCTCTCTCACGAGCTAAGCATGATGAGCACCAAGATTCCATGGGTGTTAGAATCATTACAATGTAATCTAGATTATTGACTCTAGTGCAAGTGGGAGATTGAAGGAAATATGCCCTAGAGGCAATAATAAAGTTGTTCTTTATATTTCCTTATATCATGATAAATACTTATTATTCATGCTAGAATTGTATTAACCAGAACTTAGTACATGTGTGAGTACATAGATAAACAGGTGTCACTATTTTGCCTCTACTTGACTAGCTCGTTGAATCAATGATGGTTATGTTTCCTAACGATAGACATGAGTTGTCATTTGATTAATGGGATCACATCATTAGAGAATGATGTCATTGACTTGACCCATCCGTTAGCTTAGCATGATGATCGTTTAGTTTGTTGCTACTACTTTCTCCATAACTTATACATGTTCCTATTACTATGAGATCATTCAACTCCCGAATACCGGAGGAACACTTTGTGTGCTACCAAACGTCACAACGTAAGTGGGTGATTATAAAGGTGCTCTACAGGTGTCTCCGATGGTGTTGGTTGAGTTGGCATAGATCAAGATTAGGATTTGTCACTCTGATTGTCAGAGAGGTATCTCTGTGCACTCTCGGTAATGTACATCACTATAAGCCTTGCAAGCAATGTAGCTAATGAGTTAGTTACATGATGTAGCATTACAGAGCGAGTAAAGAGACTTTCCTGTAACGAGATAGAACTAGGTATTGAGATACCAACGATCAAATCTCGGGCAAGTAACATACCGATGACAAAGGGAACAACGTATGTTGTTATGCGGTTTGACAAATAAAGATCTTCGTAGAATATGTAGGAGCCAATATGAGCATCCAGGTTCCGCTATTGGTTATTGACTGGAGACGTGTCTCGGTCATGTCTACATAGTTCTCGAACCCGTAGGGTTCGCACGCTTAACGTTTAGTGACGATCGGTATTATGAGTTTATGCGTTTTGATGTACCGAAGATAGTTCAGAGTCTCGGATGTGATCACGGACTTGATGAGGAGTCTCGAAATGGTTGACACATAAAGATTGATATATTGGACGACTATATTCGGACACCGGATGATTTCCCGGGGTGACTGAATATTTATCGGAGTGCTAGAGGGGTTATCGGAACCCCCGGGGGAACTGATGGGCCAACATGGGCCTTGTGGGAGAGAGGAGAGGGCCTAGGGCTCCCCCTTGGGAGTCCGAATTGGACAAGGAGGGGGGGCGCTCCCTCTTTCCTCCCTCTCTCCCTCTCCTTCCTCCCCCCTTCCCCCTTCCTAGTTGGAATAGGAAAAGGGGAGTCCTACTCCTACTAGGAGGAGGACTCCCCCTCTCCTTTGCGTGCCCCAAGGCCGGTCGGCCTCCCCCCTTGCTCCTTTATATACGGGGGCAGGGGCACCCTAGAACACACAAGTTGATTATTTCTAGCCGTGTGCGGTGCCCCCTCCACCATAATCCACCTCGGTCATATCGTAGCAGTGCTTAGGCGTAGCCCTGTTCTGGGAGCATCATCATCACCGTCATCACACTGTCGTGCAGACGAAGCTCTCCCTCGAAGCTCCACCAGATCGTGAGTTCATGGAACGTCAGCGAGCCAAACATGTGCAGATCGTGGAGGTGTCGTACCATCGGTGCTAGGATCGGTCGATCATGAAGACGTACGACTGCATGAACCGTGTTGTCATAATGCTTCCGCTTATGGTCTACGTGGGTACATAGACAACACTCTTCCCTCTCATTGCTATGCATCACCATGATCTGGCATTTGCGTAGGATTTTTTTTGAAATTACTGCGTTCCCCAACAAACGAGTCCCAAGAAAATGAAGTTCTTCCAAGCACTACCATATGAAGGACCGGTGTTCACTAAAGTGGTCATAACTTTGCCATTCGGAGTGCATTTCAGACCCAATTGTATTCGAAATGCTCGCAACGAGCATGGGAATCTAGAAAATACTTTCGGCTTGCACAAAAGACCCGGAGGACCCTCAAATTCGGCCCCTAAGCAGGAATTTTTGACCCTGAAAGTCAAAGAAAATCATTTGTCGTTGGTTTTTAGACAAGTTTCTAAACCCATTGGCACTCCTTTGGAAGGAAATCCGAGAGATTATGTGGAGTACAAAAATTAGTCCATCTAGTAAGGACAGATGTTTTATTCTGCACATGCTCTATGATCCTGGAATCCCATTTCCTTGTAAATTCAAGAAAAAGCAAGGCGACTATAAGCCTTATTCTCCTTGTTTTTGCCATGTGGCAAGCCATAACGTATGTGTGTGACAGCTAATAATAGGAGGGCATTCCTGACATCGGTCAATATATATGCGGAAACAATATCTACACTATGGAGGACAAAAAAATTTTGGGCGACGCGCCAGTAGGCGTCACGAGAAAGTGATGTTCTTTCAATGACTGTCATATGAAGGATTGCTGTTCGCCAAAACGGTCATAACTTTGTCATTCGGAGACTGTTCTGGACCCACAAGTACTCAAAATTCTCACGATGAGCATGGGATGCAAGAAAATACTTCTGGCTTGCGCAGGAGGCCCAGAGGACCATCAAATTCGGCCCTCGTGTAGGACTTTTTGCCCCTGAAAATCAAAGAACATCATTTGCCCCTGCTTTTTCAAACTAGTTTCTTAACCCATTGGCAGTCCTTTGGAAGGAAATCCGGGAGATTATGGTGAGTATAAACATTAGTCCGCCTGGTAAGGAGAAACGTTGCATTCTGCACATGCTCTATTATCCGGGGAATCCCATTTGGTTGTAAATTCAGGAAAATAAGGCAACTATAAGACTTATTCTGCTTGTTTTTGTCGTGTGGCATGCCGTAACGTACGTGTGTGACATCCTACAATAGGAGGGAATTCCTGGCATGATTCAATATATATATGGAAACAATATCTTCACTATGGAGGACACAAAATTTTGGGGCAGCGCACCAGAACGCGTCATGAGAAAATGAAGTTCTTTCAAGGACTGCCATATGAAGGACCGGTGTTCACTAAAACAGTCATAGCTTTGTCATTCGGAGTCCATTTCGGACCTAACATTATTTGAAATGCTCGCGACGAGCGTGGGAATCTAGAAGATAGATTCGGCTTGCACAGAAGGCCCGACGGACCCTCAAATTGAGCCCCTAAGCAGGAATTTTTGACCCTGGAAGTCAACGAACATCATTTGTCGTTGCTTTTTAGACAAGTTTCTGAACCCATTGGCACTCCTCTGGAAGGAAATCCGAGAGATTATGGTAAGTATAAACATTAGTCCACTTGGTAAGGACAAATGTTGCATTCTGCACATGCCGTATGAGCCGGGGAATCCCATTTCGTTGCAAATTCAAGAAAAACGAGGCAACTATAAGCCTTATTCACCTTGTGTTTGCCGTGTGGCATGCTGTAGCATATGTGTCTGATAGCCAATAATAGGAGGGTAATCCTAACATCGGTCAATATTTATGCGGAAACAATATTTCCACTATGGAGGACACAAAAGTTTTGGGCGGCGCGCCAGTACGTGTCACGAGAAAATGAAGTTCTTTCAAGGAATGCCATATGAAGAATTGGTGTTCACTAAAACGGTCATAACTTTGTTATTCAGAGTCTGTTATGCACCCACAATGTCGGGACCCTGATTCTAAGTCACACCGATCTAGCATGTAACACCTCATATCACTTTGCGCCCTCACACACGGTATCCCACGTGTGTCGCCTTACCATGGCCCGGGACCGTTTGCGCCTTTTGGTGTCGCTAGCATCCATATGACAGAGAACCCGGGCCGACATGGCTAGTCGTGAACCCAAAGCGGCACATACCTATGGCGACAGGCATACATGAATCACATCGAGCATGTCGGTCAACAGCGTATGAATCCGGGCTGTAGCACTGGGCTAACAGGACTCCGGGGAACCCGGGCAGTAGCAGGCTAGGCGGGACTCCGGAAGTCACCACGTGACATTTCCTCGAAGGGACAGACATAGGAACGAAGTGGAACACATGCCGGCCAGTCAAGTGTTCTGAGCAGTAGTGCTGGGCTAGCAGGACTCTGGTGAACCGGGCTGTAGCAGACTACTATGGCTCAAGGAAGCACTAGACTACATTTCCCCATAAGAGAGGTTGCCAAGGATAAATAACTAGATTGTCGGATCCCACACATAGCAATACACGTCACACGTATGCATAACATGTGAGTATGTGCTGTACAACATGCCATCATAACATAACGCAAACTCATATAGATAAAGGCTCAGAAGAGCCACATAGCATTAATACAAACAGGGGTCACATGACCCATCATTCAGAGCATACAAGCAACGGAAGCATTACATGTCTGAGTACAGACAACTACAAAAGAAAAAGGCCGAGAAGCCTGACTATCTACAAGTCCCTCCAAGGTACAAGATCGTAGCTGAGGTAACAAGCTACTCGTCGAAGTCCAAGCGGTACTACTAGTGAGACTGATGTCTCACCTGCAAAACATAAATAAAGCAAACGTGAGTACAAAGGTACTCAGCAAGACTTACATCAGATCCTATCATACATGCATTGTATCAAGAAGGTAATGTGGGGTTTAGTTGCAGCAAGCCAGCTTTGACTCAGTGGCTATCCTGTTCTACGACAACGAGAAATTTCTTTGAGATGAGGCAGTGCACACGAGTCCACTAATCACCACATCAATACACTACTATGGATTCATCCCCGTCTCTCCACGAGAAGGCCATCCGTGGAACTCACACTTGTCTTGAGCATTTTAGAATATCCACTTTAAGTTTTCTATGTACCACGTAAGCATCCAAGAAATCCATATCCGAGGACACGGCTATTCGAATAGATCATGCTAACCCTGCAGGGGTGTACTTCTTCACACATGCTCTCACCACTTATAACCAGATACACGTCATGTATCTCGGCAACCTTCAAGCGGGAGCCTAGCGAGGGTGTCGACCATGACCTGACTAACCACACAAGACTCTTGTCCAGGTTTATCGCCTATTCAGGTTCCATCCGCAAGGAGATCCGACCGGGGTTTCGTTCACGGCCCCAAACGATGTGTACAGGGTTCCCGAGCCCACCATTCGGGTGCCACTTGGTACACCGGGCCACGTGTGCCTAGTCTGTCCCAAGTGCACCTTGCCGGGTGCCACTCGGTAGAAAAATAGCACTACCTATAAACACCATAAACTATTTGCAACTCCTGGACAGCGATCAAGTTGGCTAATAAGTCGAGAGCGGTCGAGTTACCGGAACCCAATGTGTGGTAGTAGCTAGTCCTTGGACAACATACACAGAACTCAGTTCTTAGGGACGGTTCCAGTGAGACAACCCACCATGTACTCCTACATGGCCTCTCACCGCTACCTTTACCAAATCGTGTTCACACGCTTAACTCTCAACATCAGAACATAGCACTGTACTCTAATTCATTCCTAATGAATCAGACCTGACATACTCTAAGCAATAGCAGGCATGGCATGGCAAGAACACAACATGGCTCAAGCAACTCCTACACATGCTAGTGGGTTTTAACTATTTACTGTGGCAATGACAGGTCATGTAGAGGGATGGGTTCGACTACCGCAGCATAAAGTAGCAGTTGAATTGTTGTTGTCCTAATGTAGTAAAAGGGAGCAGGAGCGAGAGAGTGGGATTGTATCGGAATGAACAAGGGGGTTTGCTTGCCTGGTAGATCAACAGGGGGGCACTGCTCCACTGATAGGTACTCTCGAACACTTTCCGGAGCAGGACCTATCGAGAAGGAACGGTGTCGGAAATCAAAACACAAGCATATGCAACATTATGATGCATGAACATGGTAATAATGTTATGATTTGCACTAATGCATCTAGCAACAATTTAAATGAAGTCCATATGGACCAAGGGTTCATATGCAAACTCCATATTTAGCATTTAAAATGCCATTATCATGTTTTCACTTATACAGTGGGTATAAGTTGGTTGAACACGCATGAAAGTGGTACAAATGGATAGATTGAATTTTTCTGATAATTTTTCATATATAAATTATTTCAATCTGAATTTCTAAGAATTTTTGAAGTTTATAACAATTTCGGGAATTCTCTAAATTATTTAAAATCCAGAAAAAAATCATTATTGCATCAGCATGACATCACAGAGGCGTCAGCAGGGCAGACCAGGTCAAACTTGACGTGTGGGGGCACACGTCAGTGACACCAGGGCTAAACCCGAGTCAAACCCAACTGACCAGGGTTTGACCGAGCCCTGGGGCCCATAGTCAGTGGCTTAGGGGGGGTGGATTAGGCGGCAGGGTTAGTAGGTAATCACGCGCCACGTCAGCCGCCGGAGTTTCGCCGGCGACGACCTCGAGCCATGGCGGAAGTTCGCCGGAACAAGCTGGAGGCCATGGTTTGGCACACGGAGGCCACCGGCGGGTAGCCCATGCACGGGCGCATCCAGCCGCGCTCAGGGGAGGCCGCGGAAATGGCGGAGCTCGCCGGAGCAGAGCTCGCGGCGGCGGCCGGAGCTCGGATGGGTGCGGGGTTAGCGCTGCGGCTTGCAAACAAGCTGGCTGTTGCGCTAGCATTGCTCCACGGGTCGTTGCGAGTGCAACGGACGCACGCGCGGGGCCATTTGGTCACCGGGGCTTCGCCAGCGACGAGCCCGTGCGGCGGAGCGGCTCGGCTCCGGTAGAGGAGGCGGCTAGAGGAAGAGTACGAGCACGGGGAGCAGGGGAGAAGATGGCGGAGCTCACAGGGAGTCGGATGGGTGGCTCGTTTGGCTCGGGGAAGCGTTGGAGCGAGCAGGCGACGAAGGGGATCTCCGGAAGACCGAGGTTGAAGAAGAGGTCGGGGGAGCCGCTGCAGGGCGCGTCCGCTCGCGTGGCTTGGCAGAAAGGTTGCAGACGAGGTGGCGGAGCTTCTGGACACAGCAGCGAGGCAAGGGGAGCACGGTGGCTGTGGCTACGGCAATGCTCGGGCGTTCGCGGGGGAGGGCGAGAGAGAGGAGGGGAGGCCACTGGAGAGAGGGAGAGAGGTGCGGGGTGGCGTGTGGCGTTGCGCGGGGTATCCAGGCGACGAGGAGGAGCACAGGCAGGCACGTGCCGTGGCACGCGGAGCGCGCGCGCGTGCCGGATACATGCCTCGCCTACTAGCGCGAGGTGGAGGACGGTGCGGTGGCCAGTGGGCTGAGCCAGCACAGTTGGGCCGGCACAGTGCCAGGCCGCAGGTGGCCCAGGTAAGTATCTCCCTCTCCCTGGTTTTCCATTTATTAATGTTTTCTATTTTCTGCAATTTGTTTGGACTTAGTAATAATACTAATCCATTTTATTTAATTCTGTCAAATTTTGCAGGGACCTAAGAAATTAATCCAAAGCCCCTCACCAAATTCAGAATTATTGGACAATATTTTATATATATATATAAATATTTATCCAACGCAAATAATTACTGGATTAATTCCAAATGTCCAAAATAAATATTTATGAGTTCCTAAAAATATTGGTTTGCTTTTTATCTCTGTCCAATATTTTCAGAGGGCATCATGAGCATTTTCTTGGACCCTTTTGGAGCAATTTTTACTTGGGTCATTTTTAGAAATGATTTCTGAGGGTTTCACAAATCCCCATTTCAAATTTAAATGGAATTTAAACATGATGCAAACATGAAGGCTAGCCTAGGTCATACCTGAACTAGGGATGTGACAACTCAAACCCACTCGAAAAAATCTCGTCCCAAGATTCAGGAGTCGGCGGAAAGAAAGCAGGGTACTCAAGTCGAAGACGATCTTCACGCTGCCAGGTAGCTTCTCTCTCAGAATGATGAGACCACTGAACCTTGAGAAACTTGATGTTATGACGTCGAGTGACATGCTCTGCTTGATCCAGAATGCGGACGGGGTACTCTCGATAAGTGAGGTTATCTTGGAGATCAAGCGTTTCGTGGTCCACTCCACGGATGGGATCCGAGAAGCAACGCCTGAGTTGAGAGACGTGGAAGACATCATGAACTCGAGAAAGATGTGGCGGTAGTTCCAACTGGTAGGCAACCTCTCCTCGTTTAGCGAGAATGAGAAAGGGACCAATGTAACGAGGAGCCAACTTGCCCTTGATACCGAATCGATGGGTACCCTTCAAAGGAGTAACCCGAAGGTAAGCTTTGTCGCCAACTTCATAAGCCACTTCCTTATGACTACGGTCATACTGGCTCTTTTGACGAGATTGGGCTGTTTTCAAATTCTCACGAATGATGCGAACTTGATCTTCTGCCTCCTGGATCATATCCGGTCCAAAGAATTGTCTTTCACCGGTTTCTGACCAGTTCAAAGGTGTTCGACATCTTCGTCCATACAGAACCTCAAAAGGAGCTTTCTTGAGGCTGGATTGGTAGCTGTTGTTATAAGCAAACTCGGCGAAGGGAAGACACTTCTCCCAATCCATACCGAATCAGATAACACAAGCTCTAAGCATGTCTTCGAGAATTTGGTTGACCCTTTCCACCTGACCACTTGATTGAGGGTGGAAAGCGGTACTGAAGGAAAGATGGGTGCCCATGGCAGTTTGGAAACTCTCCCAGAAATGAGAAGTGAAAAGACTACCACGGTCTGAATTGATCTCTAGTGGAACACCATGAAGTGACACTATTCGAGAAACATATAAGTCAGCGAGCTCACTAGCAGTGATACTCTCTCGAACAGGTAGGAAATGAGCCACTTTGGAAAGACGATCAATGACTACGAAGATAGAATTATTCCCTTTCTTGGTCCTGGGAAAGCCAGTAATGAAGTCCATACCAACTTTATCCCATTTCCATTCAGGAATAGCTAAAGGCTGAAGGGTGCCAGCAGGTCTTTGATGTTCTGCCTTAACGCAACGACAAACGTCGCAGTTAGCAATAAACTGAGCAATTTCTCTCTTCATCCTAGTCCACCAGAACCTCTGGCGTAGGTCCTGATACATCTTAGTACTACCGGGATGAATCGTGAGAGGAGATTCATGCGCCTCCTTAAGGATTAATTGCCGAAGATGCTGCTTCTTGGGGACCACCAGGCGATTCCCGAAGAAAACAACACCCCGATCATCTATAGAGAAACTACTAGCAATGCCCTTGGCAATGTTTCTCTTGATCCGGGTAATCCCCGTATCATGCTTCTGGGCTTCTATCATATGATCCACAAGAGTAGGTTCCGCCACCAAGGTAGAAAGGAACCCGTGAGGAGCAATGTGAAGGTTAAGTTTACATAATTCCTCATGGAGAAGTGGTTGGCCCTGCTGCAACATGAGATTGTTGCAATAGGACTTTCGACTTAGCGCATCAGCCATGACATTGCCCTTGCCTGGGGTGTAGGTAATCCCTAAGTCATAGTCTGAGAACAACTCCAACCAACGTCTTTGCCTAAGGTTCAAGTCTAGTTGGGTGAAGATATACTTGAGACTCTGGTGGTCGGTGTAAATCTCGCAACGTTTACCGAGAAGGTAATGTCGCCATGTATTAAGTGCATAGACTACGGCTGCAAGCTCTAGATCATGTGTAGGATAATTCTCCTCATGTGGATGCAACTGTCGAGATGCATACAATCACATGACGATCCTGCATAAGGATGCAACCTAGTCTCTGTCGTGAGGCGTCGTACTAGATAACAATGTCCTTAGTGAAATCGGGTGGCACTAGTATGGGAGCAGAAGTCAGGCGTCTTTTCAGTTCCTGAAAACTGTGCTCACACTTTGGGGACCACTCAAACTTTTTATCTTTCTTGAGAAGTTCCGTGAGAGGTTTGGCCACTTTGGAGAAGTTCTCAACGAAGCGGCGACAATAACTGGCTAGACCAAGGAAACTCCTAACTTGCTTAACTGTTTCAGGCGGAGTCCAATCAAGAACGGCCTGAACTCTCTCGGGATTGACGGCAATGCCCTTAACTGAGATCACGTGGCCTAGGTAGGTCACTTCTGGCAACCAAAATTTGCATTGGAGAACTTGGCATAAAGGCGGTGCGCTTTGAGTTTTTCTAACACAAGTCTAAGATGTTCGGCATGCTCTTCCTCGTTCTTCGAGTAAATAAGAATATCATCGAGGTAAACCATGACGAACTTATCTAAGTACTCCATGAAGATTGAGTTCATCAACCGAGAGAATGTAGCTGGAGAATTGGTTAGACCAAAGGACATGACGGTGTACTCGTACTGGCCATAACGAGTGACAAAGGCCGTCTTAGGAATGTCGCCATTTCTGATCTTGATTTGGTGGTAGCCTAACCTCAAATCCATCTTGGAAAAGTCTAAGGATCCAGCGAGCTGATCATACAGGTCGTTGATCCTGGGGAGCGGATACTTGTTCTTTATCGTGACAAAATTAACGGGACGATAATCTACAACCATTCGGTCCGTACCATCCTTCTTCTTGACGAAGAGGACGGGGCAAGCCCAGGGTGAAGAACTAGGACGGATGAAACCCTTTTGCAAGGACTCATCAAGTTGTTTCTTAAGCTCAGCTAGCTCTAAGGGTGCCATCTTGTAAGGTCTCCTAGAGATTGGAGCGGTTCCTAGGATAAGATCTATGACAAACTCTACATCTCTGTCAGGTGGAATACCTGGCAGTTCCTCTGGAAAGACATCCGGAAAGTCACGGACTACCGGGATATCTTCAAGGTCTAGAAGAGGGTTGGCATTAAGAGAATAGAGTTGACGCTTTGCAACTCTAGTGGAGACAGTGACTATCTTGCCAGATTGGTGTGTAAGGTGAACAGACCTAGTGTAACAATCAATCTTGGCATAATGAGCTTTCATCCAGTCCATACCCAAGATGATGTTAATATCTGTAGACTTGAGGAAGTGATGCAAGGAATACAAGTGTGTCAACAAGGATTTCATTACCATGGCTTATTCTGGTGGTTTGCCATCTAGACCCTGGAGTTTGGATTTCAAGTGGAGTTGGCATATCACAAAATGACATGTCGTGCAAACGAGCATAGCCTTCAGAGATGAAGGAGTGAGATGCTCCGGTATTGAACAGAACCGAAGCTGGATGACAGTTGACAAGGAGTGTACCAAGAATGACATCCGGATCATCATGAGTGTCTTTAGCTGAGACGTGGTGCACACATCCACGTTCAGTGGGAGCTGACTTGACACTATTCATCTTGCGTGATGGCTTATCACGGCCAACAGACTTCTCAGGCTGGCGTGGAGCATAATTGGCTTGAGAGCAGTCACGTGCATAGTGTCCTGGCTCTCCGCATGTGAAACAAGTCCCTGAAGTAGGGCGTGGACCCGCATTGACAAGCGGTCTACCAACAGGCCTGGGTGGAGCATGTAACTGAACTGGGTGAGGTGCCACACAAGATGACCTTGGTGTATAACCGGGTGGAAGAGAGGAGTTCGGAACCCAAATCCGGCGCTTCTGCAAAGTAGAACCGGAAGAAGAACCCAAACCACGGGTGTGCTTACGAGACTCCTCGTAAGTAAGTTGAGCTGTTTCTGCGTTAATGGCCTTGTTCAAAAGAGCCTGGAATGTATTGCAATGATGCAAGTGGAGATCACGACGCAACTTGGGGTTGAGTCCCTTCCGGAACCTAGCCTGCTTCTTGGCGTCTGTGGACACTTCTTCTGTAGCATAGCGATCAAGGTTCTCAAACTCTCTACTGTAAACATCAATAGCCATCTTACTCTGGGTGAAACTACAGAACTCTTCTCTCTTGCGGTCAATGAGAGCCTGAGGAATGTGATGCTCGCGAAGAGCCTCAGTGAAATCTCTCCAGGTGGTTATCTGGCCAGCTGGAAGCATAGCCTCATAGTTCTGGCACCAAATACTAGCAGGACCTTCCAGATGATAAGCAGCGTAGGTGACCTTGTCACCTTCAGCTACGTTCGCAGAACGCAGCTTGTGTGTGATACTACGGAGCCAGTCATCTACATCGAGTGGTTCAATGGAATGATGGAAGGTAGGTGGTTTCAGACCAATGAAATCATAGATGGACGCTGACTCTTTGTGCTGATGGGAGGTGTTCTCCTCAATACGTGCTAACAAGCAGTTAGACTCTCGCTTGTTCTTCTCCATCTCTAACATGAACTCTGCCAACGAAGGCTGGTCGGGAGGATCCTCATCCCTACCATCTCCGTGGTTCCGGCTATGAGCAACAAAACTTCGGTTAACTGACGACATCCTGAAGAACCAACCAAGGAAACAAGGATGGATTCAGCATCATCATAAGGATGTAGATTATAGTGCAAGAAAAAATACTATCTCTTGAACTCCTAGGACAATTCTGGCAGCATAACGGCAGTAAAATGCTCAAAATGAGACATCCTGCAAATGATGGGGTAGCACCAAACTCAACATCATCACCCAAGGTTCTGAGATATTACTAAACAGGCTACACCAGAGGTACTCAAACTGGGATATGACTCAGATCAACCAAACCTTAGAGACTATGGAGTAGTAACACGTGATCCTGATAGACGGAAGAAAAAGCCTAGTTCCTTAACCCCGTAGGAAGGATAGGATGACTCAGATCAGAAGGGCATGAGGTATAAGGAGTAAAAAGAGCCTTACGTTCCCTTACACAATCAATTTCCCTATATAGCTAAAGAATTTCTAGACCCAACTTCGACCAGGTTGGCTTGGTAATCCTACAGGCAGTCAGGCTCTGATACCAAGGCTGTCGGGACCCCGATTCTAAGTCACACCGATCTAGCATGTAACACCTCATATCACTTTGCGCCGCACGCACGGTATCTCACGGGTGTCGCCTTACCATGGCCCGGGACCGTTTGCGCCTTTTGGCCCACGTATATGATAGTGTCGCTAGCATCCATATGATAGAGAACCCGGGCCGACATGGCTAGTCGTGAACCCAAAGTGGCACAGACCTATGGGGACAGGCATACATGAATCACATCGAGCATGTCGATCAGTAGCGTATGAATCTGGGCTGTAGCACTGGGCTAACAGGACTCCGGGGAACCCGGGCTGTAGCAGGCTAGGCAGGACTCCGGAAGTCACCGCGTGACATTTCCCCAAGGGATAGACATAGGAACGAAGTGGAACACATGCCAGCCAGTCAAGTGTTTTGAGCAGTAGTGCTGGGCTAGCAGGACTCCGGTGAACCGGGCTGTAGCAGACTACTATGGCTCAAGGAAGCACTAGACTACATTTCCCCATAAGAGAGGCTGCCATGGATAAATAACTAGATTGTCGGATCCCACACATAGCAATACACGTCACACGTACGCATAACATGTGAGTATGTGCTGTACAACATGGCATCACAACATAACACAAACTCATATAGATAAAGGCTCAGAAGAGCCACATAGCATTAATACAAATAGGGGTCACATGACCCATCATTCAGAGCATACAAGCAACGGAAGCATTACATGTCTGAGTACAGACAACTACAAAAGAAAAAGGCCGAGAAGCCTAACTATCTACAAGTCCCTCCAAGGTACAGGATCGTAGCTGAGGTAACAAGCTACTCGTCGAAGTCCAAGCGGTACTACTAGTGAGACAGATGTCTCACCTGCAAAACATAAATAAAGCAAACGTGAGTACAAATGTACTCAGCAAGACTTACATCAGATCCTATCATACATGCATTGTATCAAGAAGGTAATGTGGGGTTTAGTTGCAGCAAGCCAGCTTTGACTCAGTGGCTATCCTGTTCTACGACAACGAGAAACTTCTTTGAGATGAGGCAGCGCACACGAGTCCACTAATCACCACATCAATACACTACTATGGATTCATCCCCGTATCTCCACGAGAAGGCCATCCGTAGCACTCACACTTGTCTTGAGCATTTTAGAGTATCCACTTTAAGTTTTCTATGTACCACGTAAGCATCCAAGAAGTCCATATCCGAGGACACGGCTATTCGAATAGATCATGATAACCTTGCAGGGGTGTACTTCTTCATACACGCTCTCACCACTTATCACCATATACACGTCATGTATCTCGGCAACCTTCAAGCAGGAGCCTGGCGAGGGTGTCGGCCACGACTTGACTAACCACACAATACTCTAGTCCAGGTTTATCGCCTATTCGGGTTCCATCCGCAAGGAGATCCGCCCAGGGTTTCGCTCACAGCCCCAAACGATGTGTACAGGGTTCCCGAGCCCACCATCCGGGTGCCACTCGGTACATCGGGCCACGTGTGCCTAGTCTGTCCCAAGTCCACTCTGCCGGGTGCCACTCGGTAGAAAAATAGCACTACCTATAAACACTAGAAACTATTTGCAACTCCTGGACAGAGATCAAGTTGGCTAATAAGTTGAGAGGGGTCGAGTTAACGGAACCCAATGTGTGGCAGTAGCTAGTCCTTGGATAACATACACAGAACTCAGTTCTTAGGGACGGTTCCAGTGAGACAACCCACCATGTACTCCTACATGGCCTCTAACCGCTACCTTTACCAAATCGTGTTCACACGCTTAACTCTCAACATCAAAACATAGCACTGTACTCTAATTCATTCCCAATGAATCAGACCTGACATACTCTAAGCAATAGCAGGCATGGCATGGAAAGAACACAACATGGCTCAAGCAACTCCTACACATGCTAGTGGGTTTTAACTATTTACTGTGGCAATGACAGGTCATGTAGAGGAATGGGTTCAACTACCACAGCATAAAGTAGCAGTTGAATCGTTGTTGTCCTAATGCAGTAAAAGGGAGCAGGAGAGAGAGAGAGAGTGGGATTGTATCGGAATGAATAGGGGGGTTTGCTTGCCTGGTAGATCAACAGGGGGGCACTGCTGCACTGATAGGTACTCTCGAACACTTTCCGGAGCAGGACCTATCGAGAAGGAACGGTGTCGGAAATCAAAACACAAGCATACGCAACATTATGATGCATCAACATGGTAATAATGTTATGATTTGCACTAATGCATCTAGCAAAAATTTAAATGAAGTTCATATGGACCAAGGGTTCATATGCAAACTCCATATTTAGCATTTAAAATGCCATTATCATGTTTTCACTTATACAGTGGGTATAAGTTGGTTGAACATGCATGAAAGTGGTATAGATGGATAGATTGAATTTTTCTGATAATTTTTCATATATAAATTATTTCAATCTGAGCTACGGTTGAATTTCTATGAATTTTTGAAGTTTATAACAATTTCTGGAATTCTCTGAATTATTTAAAATCCAGAAAAATCATTATTGTGTCAGCATGACATAACAGAGGCGTCAGCAGGGCTGACCAGGTCAAACCTGACGTGTGGGGGCCACACGTCAGTGACACCAGGGCTAAACCCGAGTCAAACCCAGCTGACCAGGGTTTGACCGAGCCCTGGGGCCCATAGTCAGTGGCTTAGGGGGGTGGATTAGGCGGCAGGGTTAGCAGCTAATCACGCGCCACGTCAGCCGCTGGAGTTTCGCCGGCGACGACCTCGAGCCACGGCGGAAGTTCGCCGGAACGAGCTGGAGGCCATGGTTTGGCACACGGAGGCCACCGGCGGGTAGCCCGTGCACGGGCGCATCCATCCGCGCTCAGGGGAGGCCATGGAAACGGCGGAGCTCGCCGGAGCAGAGCTCGCGGCGGCGGTCGGAGCTCGGGTGGGTGCGGGGTTAGCGCTGCGGCTTGCAAACAAGCTGGCTGTCGCGCTAGCGTTGCTCCACGGGTCGTTGCGAGTGCAACGGACGCACGCGCGGGGCCATTTGGTCACCGGGGCTTCGCCGGTGACGAGCCCGTGCGGCGGAGCGGCTCGACTCCGGTAGAGGAGGCGGCTAGAGGAAGCGTACGAGCGCGGGGAGCAAGGGAGAAGACGGCGGAGCTCACAGGGTGCCGGATGGGAGGCTCGTTTGGCTCGGGGAAGCGTCGGAGCGAGTGGGCGGCGAAGGGGATCTCCGGCGGACCGAGGTTGAAGAAGAGGTCGATGGAGCTGCTGCAGGGCGCGTCCGCTCGCGTGGCTTGGCGGAGAGGTTGCGGACGAGGTGGCGGAGCTTCTGGACACAGCAACGAGGCGAGGGGAGCACGGTGGCTGCGGCTACGGCGTGCGGCGGCAACGGCAACGCTCGGGCGTTCGCGGGGGAGGGCGAGAGGGAGGAGGGGAGGCCACTGGAGAGAGGGAGAGAGGTGCGGGGCAGCGCGTGGCGTTGCGCAGGGCATCCAGGCGACGAGAAGGAGGATAGGCAGGCAGGTGCCGTGGCGCGCGGAGCGCACGCGCGCGCCGGGCACACGCCTCGCCTACTGGCACGAAGTGGAGGATGGTGCAGTGGCCAGTGGGCTGGGCCAGCACAGTTGGGCCGGCACAGTGCCAGGCCGCAGGTGGCCCAGGTAAGTATCTCCCTCTCCCTGGTTTTCTATTTATTAATGTTTTCTATTTTCTGCAATTTGTTTGGACTTAGTAATAATATTAATCCATTTTATTTAATTCTGTCAAATTTTGCAGGGACCTAAGGAATTAATCCAAAGCCCCTCACCAAAATTCAGAATTATTGGACAATACTATATATATATATAAATATTTATCCAACACAAATAATTACTGGATTAATTCCATATGTCCAAAATAAAAATTTATGAGTTCCTAAAAATATTGGTTTAATTTTTATCTCTGTCCAATATTTTCAGAGGGCATCATGAGCATTTTCTTCGACCCTTTTGGAGCAATTTTTACTTGGGTCATTTTCAGAAATGATTTCTGAGGGTTTGACAAATCCCCATTTCAAATTTAAATGGAATTTAAACATGATGCAAACATGAAGGCTAGCCTAGGTCATACCAGAACTAGGGATGTGACACACAAGTACTCAAAATGCTCGTGACGAGCGTGGGAATCGAGAAAATACTTCTGGCTTGCGCAGGAGGCCCGGAGGACCCTCAAATTTTGCCCCCAATCAGGACTTTTTGCCCCTGAAAGTCAAAGAACATCATTTGCCCCTGCTTTTTCAAACTAGTTTCTGAAGCATTGGTACTCCTTTGGAAGGAAATTTGTGAGATCATGGTGAGTATAAACATTAGTCCGCCTAGTAAGGACAAACATTGCATTCTACACATGCTCAATGATCCGGGGAATCCCATTTGGTGGTAAATTCAAGAAAATAAGGCGACTATAAGCCTTATTCACCTTTTTGCCATGTCTAGTGCTGCGTCACCTTATTATTGGGCCAGGCCCATGTATTTTCGAAATACTTAAGTATAGGCTGTTTTTAGAGTCCGTATGTGTGGGGAAACAAGAGTTAGTGTTGGTTTTGGACCCCTCCTCCAAGGGCCACGAAATTCCCCCCTCTCTTCTCCATATATACATCCCTTAGGGCATCGTTTAGACTTTGGGTTTTGTTTAGATAAAAGTTCGCCATAGTTGCAACTTCGCGTACATCATTTGTGTTCAACGACCAGACAAAGGCATCACAGAACCCTACCTTGATCAATAAAGCTTTCCTCTTATATTCGCAATATCTAGATTACAATCTTAGTTTCTTGCTTGTTCTTCGTTTGCCTGCAGGAAACAGACCTTCGTGGTCAGGTTGATCGTGCTCCAGCGTGGTCAATAACCTCTCTGAGTTGGTTTAGCGATTGGTAAGGCGCGACATCTTCGCATGTTCGTAGTCAGATCGTCAAAGTCGGCTTCCTCCAAAACGATAGCCACCATCTCATCAAAACATTGGGACAACTTCGCCTCTATCAAGTGGTATCAGATTTCCAGGTTGCTCGGTGAGATTTTACAGTTTTCATAGCTTTGGTCGAGTCTGTTCTTCATACCTACAGTCCACGAAAAAGCCAAAAAAATTTATGGCTAGTTCATCATATCCGAACCAATCTGAGCCTTTGGATAATCGTTTTAGGGTTTTGCATTCTTGAATTGGCGGTTGCATCATCGTGTCTAGTTGCTGGTCTAAGTGACTAGTCCTTTAGAGTTTCGAGTTCTGTTTACAAGTTGTCACGCCGTTGCCGCATCATCATCATCACCGCTGCCATATACCACCATCATCATCACCGCTACCATATACCACCATCATCATCACCGTTGCATATACCACCATCATCGTCATCGCTGCCATATACCACCATCGTCATCACCGCTGCCATATACCACCATCATAATCACCGCTGCCATATACCACATATCCACGGCCATCACGATAATCCGAGTCCACCTCCATCACCGATTCGCCACCAGTCCGAGTTCCACTAGATTCATTGCCGCCAGCAGTCCAAGATCCACCAGATTCATCTCCGCCACCAGTCCGAGTCTAGTATTTTGTTACTCTGTTTTGGATTTCCAGATCACGCCATACTCCGAGTCATGATAGAGCAGGACTCCCGAACTTTCGTTCTACCCGCAGTAGAAAAATAGTTCCAAACTAAAAAAAATACTCGAAAATTCAAAATAGAGTGCAAATTTTTTTAGACCATTTGTAGACTTTTTCGAAAAAATTGTTCTGGAGCAAAAAAAGAGAGGAAAAAAGTGCAAAAAAATGTGAAAAAAAGAAAAAAAATTCAGAGCGTACTCCTCCCTTGTTTACGTAAAGCGTCGTGATTTTGTTAGTGTTCTAGGATCACGTCTCTAGCACGGTCTAGCCTAGGACCAGCACAATACCGTCGTTGAGCGTTTATTCAACTTTGCATCTCTGAATTGATTATTGCTGACCCTTTTTGCTACCATATTGTAAGCCTTCCTAGCTCCACATACATCTACGTCATGCGTTTGACTCTCCCTGGTAATCTCTCTATCCAAGCTTTGAGGGTTTTGACTACGACGGTTGCCGATCACTGCCTGCTACTGGGTAAGAACTAGTAAGAATTTGAGATTTGCTTGACGGATTTGTGACACCCATAACCACCTCTTGTTAGTAGTCTGTAGGACCATGGTAGGATCAGAAGCCGATGAGACTGACTGGGAGAACATGACGAATGAGGAGTTGCATGATAAATTTCAGCAAATGATGAGTGGACAGGTGCAAGATGTGCTAAACAGATTTGAAGAGGCCATGGAGAAGATAGATGGCATGGAGAAGACGTTTGAAACAAAGCTCGATTACAAGTTCAATGAATTGCTCGCACGTCTTCCACCACCACCACCACCGTCTGCACCTAACGAACCTCTACAAAAACAACAACAACAACAACAATGTCGCCTTCCAAATCAAGTGGGACGAGCACAACGCATTCCCATTGACCCTGGGCAAAATTCTGGTGCCGATGTTGATGCTTATGTAGCTCCTATTGCTATTGCAGCAGCGGAGGACCATTATGAGGATGAGGTTGATCAAAATCAGAATTACGTGCAACCTCTAGCACCACCACCACCAGGTCGTCCTCACGTATATCATCGCAACGGTAGGGCTGCAGCACCATCTGAGGTATGAGATCATTACCATCTTCCTAAACTGAAATTGAACATTCCACCATTTGAGGGTAGATATGTTCCTGATATATATCTTACTTGGGAGTTACAAACTGAACAACATTTTACATGTTTACAATATCCTGAGGAGAGACGTGTTCCTGCTACTGTTTGTGCTTTCACTAGCTTCGCATGTGTTTGGTGGTCTGAACATTGTAGATAATATCCTATTCCAACTACCTGGGCTGCTTTGAAAACTGATATGCATAGTCGTTGGGTTCCACCATATTATCAACGTGAGTTACTTCAAAAATTACTGTGTTTAAGACAAGCAAAAACTCTGTAGAAGAATATTATCAGGAATTACAAACTGGCATGATTAGATGTGGTATTGTTGAGAATAATGAATCTATGCTTGCATGTTTTGTGGGTGGATTAAATAGAGAGATTCAGACCATTCTAGAGTATAAGGATTATAATAATATCACTCATTTATTTCATCTTGCTTGTAAAGTTGAATGTGAAGTGCAGGATCGACAGGCATTGGTGCGAACTAACTTTTCTGCAGGTCAATCTTCATCATGGACACCACATGCATCCTCTACTTCCACTGCACCAGCACCTCCATCAGGTGCCACCTCCAGCCGTGATACAAGAAAGCAGGCACAACCACCACTATCTCCCAAGAGCACACCTGCTGGGCCTGCGCAGAGCTCTTCTTCTTCCATGGCATCAATAGGGCACACAAGTGATATTATTTGTCGTTGTTGTAATGGAAGAGGACATTTTGCGAGAGAATTCAAATCTCAGCGTGTGATGATTGCTACTGAGGATGGTGGGTGTGAGTCCACTAGTGACTATGATGAGGAGACTTTGGCTCTTATTACACGTGAAGAACACGGTGGAGATGATTCTGATCATGGGATGCAATACATGGCTCCTGAAGATGCTGATAGGTATGAATGTTTAGTTGCTCAACGTCTTTTGAGTGTGCAGGTCACACAAGCTGAGCAAAATCAGAGGCATAATTTGTTCCATACAAAGGGAGTTGTGAAGGAACGTTCTGTTCGCGTCATCATAGATGGAGGGAGCTGCAACAACTTGGCTAGCATGGAGATGGTGGAGAAGCTATCTCTCACCACAATACCAGATCCACATCCTTACTACATCCAATGGTTCAACAACAGCGGCAAGGTTAAGGTAACAAGTACTATTCGTGTGCATTTTAGTATCTCTACATATGCTCATTATGTTGATTGTGATGTGGTACGCATGCAAGCATGTTCCTTATTACTTGATAGACCATGGAAATTTGATAAAAATTCTGTACACCATGGTAGAAATAATCAGTATATTCTTGTTCATAAGGATAGCCTTATTACTTTGCTTCCTATGACCCCTGAATCCATTTTGAAAGATGATATTAATAGAGCTAATAAAGCAAAACAGGAGAAAAATAAGAGTGAAAATAAGATTGGGGCAAAAGAATTTGAGCAACAAATGAAACCTAATAATCAACCATCTAGTGTTGCTTCTAAAATTGAATTGAAAAGTGCATGTTTACTTGCCACAAAATCTGATATTGATGAGCTAGATTTCAGCAAATCTGTTTGCTATGCTTTTGTGTGCAAAGAGGCATTATTTTCATTCCAGGACGTTTCTTCCTCTTTGCCCCCTGCTGTCACTAACATTTTGCAGGAGTTTGCTGACGTCTTCCCACAAGACGTGCCACCGGGATTACCACATATTCGAGGGATTGTGCATCAAATTCACTTAATTCCCAGTGCATCGCCACCCAACCATGCACCATACCGTACCAATCCAGAGGAGACAATGGAGATTATGCGTCAAGTACAGGAGCTGCTCGACAAAGGTTACATATGCAAATCTCTTAGTCCTTGTGCTGTTCCTATTATACTAGTGCCTAAAAAGGATGGTACGTCGCATATGTGTGTTGATTGTAGAGGCATTAATAATATTACTATTCGTTATCGTCATCCTATTCCTAGGCTAGATGATATGCTTGATGAATTGATTGGCTCTACAATTTTCTCCAAAGTTGATTTGCGTAGTGGATACCATGAAATTTATATGAAATTGGGAGATGAATGGAAAACAACATTTAAAACTAAGTTTGGTTTATATGAGTGGTTAGTCATGCCTTTTGGGTTAACTAATGCACCTAGTACTTCCATGAGACTAATGAACGAAGTTTTACGTGCTTTCATTGGACGATTTGTGGTCGTCTATTTAGATGATATACTGATTTATAGCAGTTCTTTGGAGGAACATTTGGAACATTTACGTGTTGTTTTTATTGCTCTATGTGATGCACATTTGTTTGGTAACCTTGGGAAGTGCACCTTCTGCACCGATCGAGTATATTTGCTTGGCTATGTTGTTACTCCATAGGGAATTGAAGTTGATAAAGCCAAGATTGAAGCTATTGAGAGTTGGCCACAGCCCAAAACGGTCACACAAGTGAGGAGTTTTCTTGGCCTCGCTGGATTCTATAGGCGTTTTGTGAGAGATTTCAGCACCATTGCTGCATCTCTCAAGGAGCTTACAAAGAAGGATGTGCCTTTTGTTTGGGGTACCGCATAGGAAGAAGCCTTGACGATATTGAAAGATAAGTTGACACATGCTCCTTTACTCCAACTTCCTGATTTTAATAAGACTTTTGAGCTTGAATGTGATGCTAGTGGAATTGGATTAGGAGGTGTGTTATTACAAGATGGCAAACCTGTTGCATACTTTTCTATAAAATTGAGTGGGCCTAGTCTGAATTAGTTTACATATGATAAAGAATTATATGCTCTTGTTCGGACTTTAGAAACATGGCAACATTATTTATGGCCCAAAGATACATTCTGATCATGAATCTTTGAAACATATTAAAAGTCAAGCTAAACTGAATCATAGACATGCTAAATGAGTTGAATTCATTGAGACTTTCCCTTATGTTATTAAACATAAGAAGGGTAAAGAAAATGTTATTGCTGATGCATTGTCTCGTCGCTATACTATGCTTTCACAACCTGACTTCAAAATATTTGGTTTGGAGACCATCAAAGATCAATATGTGCATGATGCTAATTTTAAAGATGTAATGCAGAATTGTAAACAAGGAAGAACATGGAGCAAGTTCATCATTAATGATGGATTTGTGTTTCGTGCTAACAAGCTATCCATTCCAGCTAGCTTTGTTCGTCTTTTGTTGTTGCAGGAGGCGCATGGAGGAGGCTTAATGGGACACTTTGGCGTGAAGAAGACGGAGGATATACTTGCTACACATTTATTTTGGCCAAAGATGAGATGTGATGTTGAGCGTTTTGTTGCTCGCTGCACTACATGTCTAAAAGCTAAGTCCCGACTAAATCCTCATGGTTTATATATGCCTTTTGCCTGTACCTAGTTTTCCTTGGGAGGATATATCTATGGACTTTGTTTTAGGTTTGCCTTGAACAACGAAGGGGAGGGATAGCATATTTGTTGTCGTGGATAGGTTCTCGAAAATGACACACTTTATACCATGTCGGAGTAAATAGCCATGGGTAGCCTAGCCGGCTTCCCCTGGCACTTCTGCAAAAACTACGAGCCAGCCCGGCTCTCAAGAATCCAAGACATAGGGCCGCCTTCCCCTAGCCGGCTGCGATCTAGGCCGGCTTTTGGAAGGCGGTCCAACTTTAACCCTCATGAGAGGGCCGACTCCAAGACGCCGGCTGTGAGAAGGCCGACTCCTTCGAGCCGGCTCCCCGCAAAGCAGTCAAGACCGTACCCACAAAGTTTGCACCCACCTAACGGCGGTACGACGGGGCATGGCTACAGAAGAGCCTGCCTCCCTCGAATCCCGGGGCACGCCTGGCACAGTGCGCCATACGGGGTAGGCATGACCCGTCCGGCGCAGCACTATTGCCATGTTGACCCTGGCCTCATCCACGACGGGCCGCCAGCGCGACCCACAGGCGGTGGGCCCCTTTGCGCAGAGAGACGGCCGAAGGCGGCCACGCTTCCAACCAGCCGGCCCAAGACGGAGCAGGCTCCCCACAGCTGGCTCGCCGCCTCCCTCGAAGGAGACGCCCCATTAAGGAGACAAGACGCGGTAAGGCTACAGCGATCGTCCGACAGGCGGCGGCACTGTAACCGTGCTTACTACGATGAAGCTCACGTCAACAAGATGAAGCCACAGTGACCAGCCGCTGACCAGGCCCGGGGCATTGGGGCCCGCTTGCTGACCAAGGAGCTGGCAGCCGGCGGGACCCACCAGACGGCGGGCCCCAGCAGCCGGCGCAGGAGCCGGCGAGCACAGTCACAGACGGCTGGGCCCCGCGCCCAGCCGGATTACCATTGTACCCCCGGGGGGTAGGCCTATATAAACCCCCGGAGCACCCATGTAAAGGGTTGGACCCCCTGCTAGTTCTAGACACCATACAAGGAGAAGAAGCAGGCTAGCCGTGCCCTTTCTTCCTCCTCCCCCCCAAAAGCAGCTCAAGGAGCGTTGTGTAGCTACGTGATTCATCGAGTGAGCATGCGGAGACCCCGCAGAGCAGCAGTAGGGGTGTTATCTCCTTGGAGAGCCCCGAAGCTAGGTAAGATCCGCCGGCGTGCATGTCTTCGCCTCATCCCGCTTCCGGGCACCGGCGACGTCTTACTGGTTCCCACAAAGATAAGCCACCCGTTGGCATATGTCGCACCTACCACCCGACATATGGCGCCCACCGTGGGGCCAGGCGCACCGTCGTCCGGAGACCTGTTCTGGACGGGAACCCTCTTCCTCCCCAGCGAGCGTAGCCAGCCCGGCACGCCCGATAGCGCTTGCCACGACGCGCTGCATGGCGTCACCAGCATCTGCGCGGCAAGCGGCCTCGCCGATCTCCCCGACAAGACCTTCATCCCCGACGAGCTCGCCTCCGATGCGGGCACTGACCGCCTCGCCAACCTTCTCGGCCAGCTCCATGTCTCCAGCGAGCCCGCTGCGGACCTGGAGTCGGTTGGTTCCACCGACCCGATGCCTGTCGACTCCGACACGGCCTCCTACGACGCCTTCCCCACCAACGTCGTGATCTACAACGACCCGCTTCCTCGAGCCGACGGCCACGATGCTGTCGCCGCCGAAGTGATGGTTGTCGGCCACGGCGGCCCGGCCGACGAGAGCGCCCGCGACGCCTCGCGCGCGGTGGCCCACGACTTGTCCGCTCCTCTCCCGGCCGACGCCGACGACGAAGCCCTGGAAGCATGCCGCCTCGCCCTCCTCGCGGAGGGCCGGAGGCTGGCCTCCGTAAGACGCCTCACTGAGGCCTACCAGCACGAGGCTGACCGCGCCGCCTTCGGCACGCCGGCCCCGGGCGGGCCAAGCCGGGCCGGCCTTGTCAAGCAACACGGCGCCGTCATCGCCGACACACTGGGAGTCGACCGCCCGGTCTATGCCACTCCGCTCGAGAACTTGCGTGCCGCCCAGGCGGCCGTAGACGAGCTGGACGGCCTGGAGGCCAAAGACCTTCCCCACATGACCCGGCGCATCCAGCAGTTGATTGACGCCGCCACGCAGCGGCACGAAGCCGACGCTCGCGCGGAAAGCCTTCCCCCGCGCCGAGAGCACGGCGCGACGTCCCGGACGCCGACTACGAGCGATACCCGCGCGCAACGCGAGATGGAGCCGGCTACCAGCCGCAGCCGGACCCGGATCTCCATCGAGCGGGACGCGGACGGTCATCCCCGAGCCATGGAGTGGCGGGGCGACCCGCCTCCGCCTCCGCCCTGTGGAGAGAGATATCCCGCCTCACCGCCAGTGGTGCACCCGACTCTCAACGGCCGGCTGGGCCGCCGCGAAGGAATTGGCGAGAACGACGCCCGTCATCGGATCGACCGCCTGGCGCGATCCCTGGCATTGGAAGAAGAAGACGATGTCGGCCCGCCTTGCTTTGGCCCCCGCATCCGCGACGAGCCCTTTCCCAAAGGGTTCTCGCTCCCAAGAGACACTCCCAAGTTCAACGGCTCCGTGAAACCGGAAGATTGGTTGATCGACTACTCCATCGCAGTTAGCATCGCCAATGGCAATCGGCGCGTCGCCGTGAAGTACGTGCCCCTCATGCTGCAGGGCACGGCGCGGACCTGGCTCAACAGCCTCAAGCCACGTAGCATCAACAGTTGGCTAGACTTCACAGAAGCCTTCATCCGCAACTTCACCAGCACTACAAGCGGGCTCCCAAGCCCAGACAGCTTTCCTTGTGCGTGCAAGGCCCCGCCGAGTCCACTCGCGATTACCTCGCATGTTGGGCCGAGCTTCGCAATTCATGTGAAGGGGTGCACGAGGTACAAGCCATAGAGTACTTCACAGCCGGATGCCGAGAAGGCACCCTCCTCAAGCACAAGCTCCTCTGCGACGAGCCGGCTACTCTCGACGAGCTTCTGGACATAGCGGACAAGTACGCTACCGCCGACTCCTCGATGAAGACCGAGCTTCGGGTAGACCCATCCGGAAAGGTGCTCAACCCAGCGCCCAAGACGCCGGCTGGAGAACCCGGCCGACACCCCAACTCGAACGACAACAAGCGCAAGGGCCCCGAGCCACCTCCCGCTAGCCGGCAGGTGGCCACGGTCGAAGATGCGCCGCCTGAAGAACGACCGGCGCCCAAGAAGCCCAAGGGCGGCAGGCCGGCTTGGCAGCCCACCTTCTCCTATGAGCAAACCCTCGACGCCCCTTGCAAGTTCCACAGCGGCGCGAAGCCGTCCAACCACACGACCCGGAAGTGCAACTGGCTCGCCCGAATCTCTAAAGGCGAGGGGCTCTTGCCACCTCCGCCTGCCGGCCCGCCGCCTCCGCCTCCGGCCGCTCGGCCCGCAGTCGGAGCCGTGCATGACGAGTTTCCTGATGAGCAAGCAACCTACATCGTCTTCACCAGCCAGCCCGAAGACCGGCGCAGCAAACGCCGAGAGCACCAGGAAGTCAGCGTGGTCACTGCCAACCCCGCTGGACACATGCATTGGTCAGAAAAGCCCATCAGCTGGAGCCGGGCCGACCACCCGAAGGTGATGCCTTCTCCCGGCTCTTATGGTTTGGTCCTGGAAGCCACCCTTGCAACGGACAGACGCGCCGCCCGCTTCTCTCGTGTGTTGATAGACGGCGGGAGCAGCATCAACATCTTGTATCGTGACACCCTGGAGAAGTTGAATGTCAAGACAAAATAGCTCACGCCCACTCGGACGGTGTTCCACGGCATCGTACCCGGCCTGTCCTGCGCCCCCATTGGCAAAATCAAGATTGATGTACTTTTTGGGGACAAGGAGCATTTCCGCCGGGAAGCGATCTGGTTTGAAGTGGTGGACCTAGAGAGCCCTTACCATGCATTGCTGGGCCGACCTGCCTTGGCCAAATTCATGGCGGTTCCCCACTATGCATACCTCAAGATGAAGATACCAAGCACCAAAGGCGTCATCACCGTAGCCGGCGACTACAAGAAGTCCTCCGAGTGCGCCGCGGCCAGCAGCCGGCTGGCCGAGTCCCTTGTGATCGCCGAAGAGAAGAAGATGCTGGACCGAGTCATGGCCATAGCCGGCAAGCAGTCGGCCGTGTCCCCCGACCCCAAGGAGCATGATACTCAAGGGTCTTTTCAGCCGGCCAAGGAGACAAAGAAGATACCTCTTGACCCCGAGCGTCCAGAGAGGTTTGCCGTCATCGGGGCAAACCTGAACAGCAAATAGGAAGGCGAGCTCGCCGATTTCCTCTGTGAGAATCGGGACATCTTTGCGTGGTCCCCCAAGGACATGTCGGGTGTTCCGAGGAAATTCGCCGAGCACAAACTACATGTTCGAGAAGACGCAAAGCCAGTCAGATAACCCCTTCGCCGGCTGTCGGAGGAGAAACACAAGATTGTAGGGGAGGAGATAGCCCGGCTCTTGGCGGCCGGCTTTATCATGGAAGTTTTCTTTCCAGAGTGGCTCGCCAACCCGGTCCTTGTGCTGAAAAAGAATAACAAGTGGCGCATGTGTATAGACTACACAAGTCTCAACAAGGCCTGCCCCAAAGATCCTTTTGCCCTGCTGAGGATAGACCAAGTGATAGACTCCACAGCCGGATGCGAGCTGTTGAGTTTTTTGGATGCTTACTCTGGATATCACTAGATAAAGCTAGACCCGGATGACCGCCTGAAGACCGCCTTCATCATGCCGTTCGGAGCCTTCTGCTACCTGACTATGACATTCGGCTTGAGAAATGCCGGTGCCACCTTTCAGCGTTGCATGCAGAAGTGCCTCCTCAAGCAACTCGGCAGAAACGCTCACGTATACGTGGATGACATCGTGGTGAAGACGGAGAAGCGTGTCACCTTGCTGGAAGACCTCAAGGAAACATTTGAGAACCTACGCCGGTTCCTAATCAAGCTCAACCCTGAGAAATGCGTGTTCGGGGTGCCAGCCGACCAGCTCCTAGGCTTCCTGGTCTCCGAACGCGGCATCGAATGCAACCCGGCGAAGATCAAGGCCATCGAGAGAATGGCGATCCCTACCAAGCTTCGAGACATTCAGAAATTCACCGGGTGCTTGGCCTCCTTGAACCGCTTAATGAGCTTGCTCGGAGAGAAAGCTCTCCCCCTCTACCGCCTCATGAAGAAGAGCACTCACTTCGAGTGGAACGACCAGGCCGACCAAGCTTTCCATGAGTTAAAGAAGATGCTGGCCACGCCGCCTGTCCTCGCGGCGCCGACAGAGAAAGAGCCCATGCTCCTTTACATCGCTGCAACCAGCCGGGTGGTCAGCACCGTCATCGTAGTCCAGCGCCCGGAAAAGGCCGAGCCCAGCCGGTCCAGAGGCCGGTGTATTATTTGAGCGAGGTGCTGTCCGCCTCAAAGAAGAACTACCCGCACTACCAAAAGATGTGTTACGGCGTGTACTTCACTGCCAAGAAGCTGAAGCCCTACTTTCAAGAGCATCCCATCACGGTCGTATGCACTGCCCCGCTAGCCGAGATCATAGGCAGCCGGGATGCATCCGGCCGGGTGGCGAAATGGGCCATCGAGCTGGCCCCATACACGATCTTCTACCAGCCCCGCACTGCCATCAAGTCCCAAGCACTGGCCGACTTCCTCGTCGACTGGGCCGAGACCCAGTACCTGCCGCCGGCTCCCGACTCCACCCATTGGCGCATGCACTTCGACGGGTCCAAGATGCGCACCGGCTTGGGAGCCGGCATCGTCCTTACCTCTCCCAAAGGCGACAAGCTCAGATACACGCTACAAATCCACTTTGCCGCCTCCAAAAATGTGGCCGAGTACGAGGCGCTCATACACGGGCTCCGGCTTGCCAAATAGCTTGGCATTCGCCGGATCCTATGCTATGGCGACTCGGACCTGGTAGTCTAGCAGTCATCCGGTGACTGGGACGCCAAGGACGCGAACATGGCGAGCTACCGTTTCCTGGTCCAACAACTCAGCGGATACTTTGAAGGATGCGAGTTCCTCCACGTACCTCGAGCCGACAACGAGCCAGCCGATGCCCTGGCTCGAATAGGCTCCACCCGGCAAACAATTCCAACCGGCGTCGCTCTACAACGCCTCCTCAAGCCGTCCATCAAGCCGTCTCCGGAATCTGATTCCATCTTCGTGCCGCCTGACCCCGATGCGGCCAGGTCCGGCTCGAAGAATCAAGTAGCCGACCCCAAGACCCCCATAGCCAGCCCGGCGACGGCGGTAGCCGGCTCGGGGACGGCGGTAGCCGGCCCGGGGACTGCGGTAGCCGGCCCGGGGACTGCACCAGCACTACAGCCGGCGGCTGACTCCTGCACCTCACTACCCAGCCCGCCCACCCTGGTGGCAGTAGCCACTTTGGCAGTAGAAGAAGTCACGGCCCCGTCATGGGCTCAGTCCATCCTCAACTTCCTAGTAAACCAAGACCTGCCGGCTGACGAAACAGAAGCAAGACAAGTCCAGCGCCGAGCCGGAGCATACACAATCGTCAACAGAGAACTACTCAAGCGCAACGTCACCGGAGTCCTCCAGCGATGCGTCGAGCAAGAGAAGGGCATTGCAATCCTCGCAGACATTCACCAAGGAGAGTGCGGCCACCATGCGGCATCAAGATCACTTGTCGCCAAAGCCTTCCGCCATGGTTTCTTCTGGCCGACTGCTTTGGACGACGCCAAAGAATTAGTCAAGCATTGCAAGGGATGCCAGGTCTTCAGCTCCAAGCAGCACATGCCGGCTTCGGCACTCAAGACCATTCCCCTCCCTTGGCCCTTTGCCGTTTGGGGACTGGACATGGTGGGCCCATTCAAGACGGCGCGCGGCGGCATGACGCATTTGCTCGTCGCCGTGGACAAATTCACCAAGAGGGTTGAGGCGAAGCCGATCAAGAAGCTGAATGGGCCGACTGCCGTGACGTTCATCGCGGACATAACAACTCGGTACGGCGTGCCGCACAGCGTCATCACCGACAATGGCATGAATTTTGCCAAAGGAGCCTTGGCACGTTTTTGTGCAGCCCAAGGTATCCGGCTGGACTTAGCATCCGTCGCCCACCCGCAGTCAAACGGCCAGGTCGAGCGAGCCAACGGCCTCATCCTCTCCGGCATCAAGCCCCGACTGGTTGTACCTCTGGAGCGCTCAGCCGGCTATTGGCTCGATGAGCTGCCGGCTGTCCTCTGGAGTCTGCGCACTACACCAAACAAGTCAACCGGCTTCACCCCTTTCTTCCTTGTGTATGGTGCCGAGGCGGTCATCCCAACTGACATCGAGTTCAACTCACCTCGAGTAACCATGTACACGGAAGCGGAGGCCAAGGAAGCACGAGAAGACGGCGTCGACCTGCTGGAAGAAAGCCGGCTGTTAGCTCTCAGCCGGTCTGCGATTTACCAGCAGGGTTTGCGCCGCTACCATAGCCGGAAGGTCAGGCCAAGATCTTTCCAAGAGGGCGACCTTGTGCTCCGGCTGATTCAGCGAATAGCCGTCCAGCACAAACTCTCAGCCCCTTGGGAAGGCCCTTTCGTCATCAGCAGAGCTCTAGGCAACGACTCCTACTACCTGATCGACGCACAGAAGCCGAAGGCACGCAAGAGAGACGACTCCGGCAAGGAGTCGGAACGGCCATGGAACGCCAACCTCCTTCGAAGATTTTATAGTTGAAAGGCAGTATGTATCACGCTAACTTTTGTATTAAGTACAAGACAATAGGCTCCCCGAGGAGGGCTCGGGGACTGCCATCCCTTATTTATGAATGAAAAATATCATGCTTGTCGTATCATTTACTTATTCCGTCCGGCACCGAGTCCGACTAGTCGGCTCGGGGACTGGCCGACCGAAGTTATATTAGAAGTCATACCCGCAGTCAGACAAGTAGTGTGCCGGCTCTCAAGCCTTCCCTTGCCAAAAGTCGCAGTTCGAAGAACCGGCTGTCCGGCTGGCAAGGGTTAAAGGTAGGAACGACCGCCCACACGAAAAACGGCTAGGGACTAACGGACTAATATAACAAAGCCGGTTTTTCCCATACCGCCGACCGGCTACCAGAGTAGCCGGCCGGCCGATTTCCATTCACTTTACTTTAAATCCAAGAAAGCTCAAGTACTTGCCTCCCCAAAGAGGGAAGGTGACAAAGGAGAAAGCCTAAGGATAAACAAGGATACGCGAATGGAAACCAAACATGCACATGATAATATTTACACAAAAAGACCTCCTAGAGGCCAGCATTCAACATAGTTTGGATACACCCCCAGTGGGTGGAACTGCGAAACTTAACAAAAGATTGTTCAAAGACAACAAAGCAGGAAAGATAAAGACGGCAGGTCAAGCTGGCGGAGCGGCCGACTGGTTGGCGGAGACGGTCGCGCCGGCTGAAGGAGCGGCCGGCTGACGAACTTTGGCTTGGTTGCCGCCTCCCACAGAGGGCGCGCTTCCACACGCCTCGTTGCTGGAGGCACGGTCGGCCTGAGGTCGGCCGGTTGTTCCACCAGCTGGCTCGACGTCTCCGCCGTCGTCGTCTTCGTCTTCTTCGCCCTCGTCGCTGGAGGCGATCTCCTGATAGAGGGGGTGGCTGTCCCAATCTTTCGATCAGATGATAACTATCGATTTGGTGGAGACGACTTTGACGATCCGACTACAAACGTACACGAGTTGCGCCTTAGCAATCGCTAAACCAACTCCGAGAGGTTATTGACCACGCTAGAGCACGATCAACCTGACCACGAAGGTCTATTCCTGCAAGCAATCGAAGAACGAGCAAGAATATGATAAAGCAATCTGAATATTGCGAATATATATGAAGTATTGATAATGGTGGGGATCCGTAAGCGGTCTTGGTCTGGTCGTTGGACACAAACGAAGTACACGAAGTTGCAATGGCTAACTTTTAACTAAACAAATCCCAAGTCCAAACGACGCCCTAAGGGCTGTATATATGGAGGAAGAGAGGGGAATTTCGTGGCCCTTGAGGGTGGGGTCCGAAACCAACCCTAACTCTTGTTTCCCCACACATACGGACTCTAAAAATAGCCTATACTTAAGTATTTCGAAATTACATGGGCCTGGCCCATTAATAAGGTGACGCAGCACCTAGAATAGCCTATGGACGAATATTATGAAGTGGCATCTTGTATATTTCGTCCAAGGCTTCATGCACTCCTTATGGCGGCTTCAAAGTCCTGAAATCATCACTTGTAACTCCGTTCTTGATCCCCTTGCGCATGCCATCAACTCCATTCATGTTCTTGCTCCAATGTTCATCCTTCTCCAAGCTAGGACCTTCATTTGTAAGCAAAACAAATGTATCCAATTTAGGCAGCATCATAATCTCATGAACATTAGAATCATTACCAAGAAACGAAAGTACCTGGTAATTTAATTGGCGTGCGCGAGCTCTAGTAATTGGTCCAGTATATGTAACAGTAGGGGTTGTGGGTGTAACAATGGTATTGATGTCCTCATCATCCTCCCCTTCTTGAAATGAAGTCGTCCTCGACGGAAGCTCATCTTCCTCACCCAAATAAGGCTTCAAATCTGCAATGTTAAAAGTGGGACTAACCCCAAAATTTGCAGGTAGCTCAAGTTTATATGCATTATCATTTATTTTCTCTAAAACCTTAAAAGGACCATCAGCACGTGGCCTTAGCTTTGATTTGCGCAGATTAGGAAATCTATCTTTACGCAAATGTAACCAAACAAGATCGCCAGGTGCAAACACAACATGTTTTCTACCCTTATCTCCAGCAAGTTTATATTTAGCATTCATACGCTCAATGTTTTCCTTAGTTAACTCATGCATTTTTAAAATCAATTCAGAACGTTCTTTAGCATCAAAATTAACCTTCTCCGAAGATGGAAGAGGCAACAAATCAATAGGTGCACGAGGTAGGAAACCATACACAATTTCAAAAGGGCACATCTTAGTAGTAGAATGCAATGAACGATTATAAGCAAATTCAATATGAGGCAAGCATTCTTCCCACATTTTCTTGTTATTCTTCAAAACAGCCCTAAGCATAGTAGACAATGTTCTATTGACTACTTCAGTTTGTCCATCAGTTTGGGGGTGACAAGTAGTACTAAAAAGCAACTTAGTCCCCAACTTAGCCCATAAACATCTCCAAAAGTGGCTAAGAAATTTAGTATCACGATCTGAAACAATAGTATTTGGCACACCATGTAAGCGAATAATTTCACGAAAGAACAAATCAGCAACATTAGCAGCATCATCGCTTTTATGACATGGTATAAAGTGTGCCATTTTCGAGAACCTATCCACGACAACAAATATGCTATCCCTCCCCTTCTTTGTTCGAGGTAAACCTAAAACAAAGTCCATAGATATATCCTCCCAAGGAACACTAGGTACAGGCAAAGGCATATATAAACCATGAGGATTGAGTCGTGACTTAGCTCTTTGACATGTAGTGCAGCGAGCAACAAAACGCTCAACATCCCGTCTCATCTTTGGCCAAAAGAAATGTGTAGCAAGTATATCCTCCGTCTTCTTGACGCCAAAGTGTCCCATTAATCCTCCTCCATGCGCCTCCTGCAATAACAAAAGACGAACGGAGCTAGCTGGAATGCATAGCTTGTTAGCACGAAACACAAATCTATCGTTAAGAACAAACTTGTTCCAAGTTCTCCCTTCCTTACAATTCTGCAATACATCTTTAAATTCAGAATCATGAACATATTGATCTTTGATGGTCTCCAAACCAAATATTTTAAAGTCAAGTTGTGAAAGCATAGTATAACGACGAGACAAGGCATCAGCAATAACATTTTCTTTACCCTTCTTGTGTTTAATGACATAAGGGAAAGTCTCAATGAATTCAACCCATTTAGCATGTCTACGGTTCAGTTTTGCTTGACTTTTAATGTGTTTCAAAGATTCATGATCAGAATGTATAACAAATTCCTTGGGCCATAAATAATGTTGCCATGTTTCTAAGGTCCGAACAAGAGCATATAATTCTTTATCATAAGTAGAATAGTTCAGACTAGGCCCACTCAATTTTTCAGAAAAGTATGCAACAGGTTTTCCATCTTGTAATAACACACCTCCTAATCCAATTCCACTAGCATCACATTCAAGCTCAAAAGTCTTATTGAAATTAGGAAGTTGGAGTAAAGGAGCATGTGTTAACTTATCTTTCAACACCGTGAAGGCTTCTTCCTGTGCGGTACCCCAAACAAAAGGTACATCCTTCTTTGTAAGCTCGTTGAGAGGTGCAGCAATGGTGCTGAAATCTCTCACAAAACGCCTATAGAAACCAGCAAGGCCAAGGAAACTCCTCACTTGTGTGACCGTTTTGGGCTGCGGCCAACTCTCAATAGCTTCAATCTTGGCTTTATCAACTTCAATTCCCTGTGGAGTAACAACATAGCCAAGAAAAGATACTCGGTCGGTGCAAAAGGTGCACTTTCCAAGGTTACCAAACAAACGTGCATCACGTAGAGCAATAAAAACAGCACGTAAATGTTCCAAATGGTCCTCCAAAGATTTGCTATAAATCAATATGTCATCAAAGTAAACTACCACAAATCGTCCAATGAAGGCACGTAAAACTTCGTTCATTAACCTCATGAAAGTACTAGGTGCATTAGTTAACCCAAAAGGCATGACTAACCACTCATATAATCCAAACTTAGTTTTAAATGCTGTTTTCCATTCATCTCCCAATTTCATACGAATTTGATGGTAACCACTACGCAAATCAACTTTGGAGAATATTGTAGAGCCACTCAATTCATCAAGCATATCATCTAGCCTAGGAATAGGATGACGATAACGAATAGTAATATTATTAATGCCTCTACAATCAACGCACATACGCGACGTACCATCCTTTTTCGGCACTAAAATGATAGGAACAGCACAAGGACTAAGGGATTCGCGTATATAACCTTTGTCGAGCAGTTCTTGTACTTGACGCATAATCTCCTTCGTCTCCTCTGGATTGGTACGGTATGGTGCACGGTTGGGTAATGATGCACCGGGAATTAAGTCAATTTGATGCTCAATCCCGCGAATAGGTGGTAATCCCGGTGGCACGTCTTGTGGAAAGACGTCGGCGAACTCCTGCAAAATGTTAGTGACAGCAGGAGGCAAAGAGGAAGGCGCGTCCTCTAATGAAAATAATGCCTCTTTGCACACAAAAGCATAGCAAACAGATTTGCTAAAATCTAGATCATCAATATCAGATTTGGTGGCAAGTAAACATGCACTTTTCAATTTAATTTCAGAAGCAACACTAGATTGTTTATTATTATTATGCTGCATTTGTTGCTCAAATTCTTTTGCCACAATCTGATTTTCACTCTTAGTTTTCTCCTGTTTTGCTTTATTAGCTCTATTAATATCATCTTTCAAAATGGAATCAGGAGTCATAGGAAGCAAAGTAATATTTTTATCCTTATGAACAAGAGTATACTGATTGTTTCTACCATGGTGAATAGAATTTTTATCAAATTGCCATGGTCTACCAAGTAATAAGGAACATGCTTGCATAGGTACCACATCACAATCAACATAATCAGCATATGTAGAGATACTAAAATGCACACGAACAGTACGTGTTACCTTAACCTTGCCGCTGTTGTTGAACCATTGGATGTAGTAAGGATGTGGATGTGGTCTTGTGGTGAGAGATAGCTTCTCCACCATGTCGATGCTAGCCAAGTTGTTGCAACTCCCTCCATCTATGATCACGCGAACAGAACGTACCTTCACAACTCCCTTTGTATGGAACAAATTATGCCTCTGATTTTGCTCAGCTTGTGTAACCTGCACACTCAAAACACGTTGAGCAACTAAACATTCATACCTGTCAGCATCTTCAGGAGCCATGTATTGCGTCTCATGATCAGAATCGTCTCCACCGTGTTCGTCACGTGTAATAAGAGCCAAAGTCTCCTCATCATAGTCACAAGCGGACTCATACCCACCATCCTCAGTAACAATCATCACACGCTTAGATGGGCATTCTCTCGCATAATGACCTCCACCCTTGCAACGTCGACAAATAATATCATGTGTCTGCCCTGTTGATGCCATGGATGAAGAAGAGCTCTTTGCAGGCCCAGAAGGTGTGCTCTTGGCAGATAGTGGTGATTGTGCCTGCTTTATTGTATCACGGTTGGAGGTGGCAGCCGACGGAGGCACCGGTGAAGCAGAACGTGTGGAAGTAGATGATGCACGTGGTGTCCATGAAGAAGGTCGACCTGCAGAAAAGTTAGTCCGCGCCAATGCCTGTCGATCCTGCACTTCACGTTCAGCTTTACAAGCAAGATGGAATAAACGAGTGATATTAGTATACTCCTTATACTCTAGAATCGTCTGAATCTCTCTATTTAATCCACCCATAAAACGTGCAAGCATAGCTTCATTCTCCTCAACAATACCACATCTAATCATGCCAGTTTGTAATTCCTGATAATATTCTTCTACAGAATTTTTTCCCTGTCTTAAGCGCTGCAATTTTTGAAGTAATTCACGTTGATAATATGGTGGAACCCAACGAGTACGCATAGCAGTTTTCAAAGCAGCCCAAGTAGCAGGAATGGGATATAATCTACAATGCTCAGACCACCAAACACATGCAAAACTAGTGAATGCACAAACAGCAGCAGGAACACGTCTCTCCTCGGGATATTGTAAACATGTAAATCGTTGTTCAGTTTCTAACTCCCAAGTAAGATATATATCAGGAACATATCTACCCTCAAATGGAGGAATATTCAATTTTAGTTTAGGGAGATGGTCATGATCTCGTACCTGAGGGTGAGCCCTACCATTGCCATTATTTGCATGTGGACGACCTGATGGTTGCTGTGCTGGTGGTGGCACGTAGTTCTGATTTTGATCAACCTCATCCTCGTAATCGCCAGCAAAATCATCCTCCTCCGCATCAGCAGCAGGAGCCACAGAAGTAGCAACAGCAGCACCAACAGTTTGGCCAGGTGCAAGAGGGAGACGGCTCGCTCGGCGGAGGGCTGTTTCACGATGTGTAGGTAGTCGTCGTTGTTGTTGTTGTAGAGGTGCGTTAGGTGCAGCCGGTGGTGGTGGTGGAAGACGCGCGAGCAATTCATTAAACCTGTCATCGAGCTTTGTTTCGAACGTCTTCTCCATGTCATCTATCTTCTCCATGGCCTCTTCAAATCTGTTTAGCACATCCTGCACCTGTCCATTCATCATTTGCTGAAATTTATCATGCAACTCCTGATTCGTCATGTTCTCCCAGCCAGTCTCGTCGGCTTGTGATCCTGCCATGGTTAGCAACAATAGAAAACACACAAGAATATGATCCTACAGAATACTAACAAGAGGTGGTGGTGGCGGGTGTCACAAATCCGTCAAGCAAATCTCAAATTCTTACCAGTTCTTACCCAGCAGCAGGCGGTGATCGGCAACCGTTATAGTCAAAACTCTCAAAAGCTTGGATAGAGCGATTGCCAGGGAGAGTCAAACGCACGACGTAGAGGTATGTGGAGCTGGGAAGGCTTATAGTATGGTAGCAAAAAGGGTCAGCAATAATCAATTCAGAGATGCAAAGTTGAATAAACGCTCAACGACGGTACTGTGCTGGTCCTAGGCTAGACCGTGCTAGAGACGCGAGCCTAGAACACTAACAAAATCACGGCGCTGCACGTAAATAAGGGAAAAGCACACTCTGGAACTTTTTTTTTTCGCTTGTTTTTTTCTTGCGCTCCTCTTTTTTTTTGCGCTCCTTTTTTTTTGCGAAAAATTACTATAATGGCGAGTGTCTCAAAACTCTTCCCTCGTCAAACTGATAGGATGGGCACGAAAAAAAAATTTCACTTTTTTTTTCGGAAATCAGGGCAGCGACGACGAAAAAGTGCGACAAAAAATCACTATGATGGCACATGGCTCAAAAGACTCAGAAAAGCCTAAAAATAGGATAGGGAAAAAAAAATTTTGCCCGAGAAAATTTTGGCCTAAAAACTGCCCGGGGGTCTCCAGACTTTTTTTTTTCCGAGACCTACGCAGGCAAGGAAACACGAATCGGAATTGAGATTGATCTCAAGAACAAACCTAATATGAGAAGAACTCGGATTGGTGGTGGATATATGGTTGTGGTATATGGCAGCGGTGGTGGTATATGGATAAGGATTCAGAGCGGTGGCGGATAAGCAAAAGTGGTAGATGGGCGATGATGATGGTGCGGCGGCGGCGTGACAACTTATGACCAGAACTCAGAACTCTAAAAGACTAGACTCTAAGACCAGCAACTTGACACGACGATGCAACCGCAAATTCAACAAAGCAAAAACCCTAAAAAGATTATGCAAAGGCTCAGATTGGTTCGGATATGATGAACTAACCCTAATTTTTTTTGTGTGGCTTTTTCGTGGACTGTAGGTATGAAGAACAGACTCGATCTAATCTACGAAAAACTGTAAAATCTCACCGAGCAACCTGGAAATCTGATACCACTTGATAGAGGGGGTGGCTGTCCCAATCTTTCGATGAGATGATAACTATCGATTTGGTGGAGACGACTTTGACGATCCGACTACAAACGTACACGAGTTGCGCCTTAGCAATCGCTAAACCAACTCCGAGAGGTTATTGACCACGCTGGAGCACGATCAACCTGACCACGAAGGTCTATTCCTGCAAGCAATCGAAGAACGAGCAAGAATATGATAAAGCAATCTGAATATTGCGAATATATATGAAGTATTGATAATGGTGGGGATCCGTAAGCGGTCTTGGTCTGGTCGTTGGACACAAACGAAGTACACGAAGTTGCAATGGCTAACTTTTAACTAAACAAATCCCAAGTCCAAACGACGCCCTAAGGGCTGTATATATGGAGGAAGAGAGGGGAATTTCGTGGCCCTTGAGGGTGGGGTCCGAAACCAACCCTAACTCTTGTTTCCCCACACATACGGACTCTAAAAATAGCCTATACTTAAGTATTTCGAAATTACATGGGCCTGGCCCATTAATAAGGTGACGCAGCACCTAGAATTGCCTATGGACGAATATTATGAAGTGGCATCTTGTATATTTCGTCCAAGGCTTCATGCACTCCTTATGGCGGCTTCAAAGTCCTGAAATCATCACTTGTAACTCCGTTCTTGATCCCCTTGCGCATGCCATCAACTCCATTCGTGTTCTTGCTCCAATGTTCATCCTTCTCCAAGCTAGGACCTTCATTTGTAAGCAAAACAAATGTATCCAATTTAGGCAGCATCATAATCTCATGAACATTAGAATCATTACCAAGAAACGAAAGTACCTGGTAATTTAATTGGCGTGCGCGAGCTCTAGTAATTGGTCCAGTATATGTAACAGTAGGGGTTGTGGGTGTAACAATGGTATTGATGTCCTCATCATCTCCTTCGCCGAGTCCTCACCCACCGCCGGGTTCAGCCCGAACCACTCCTCCGGTTGCGCGACACTGTCATCATCGATTTCGGGTGCGAAAACGCTGATGTCGGTGCACTCGGCGATCGTTGAAGCCCGCTGGGCGATAGCCGGCCTCACCGCCTCCAGCTCCGCATCGGCCTCCATCCGCCAAGTGCGCAGCTGGTCCAGGCTCAGCCCTGGGTACCAAGCCCGGACGAATTCCAACGCCCGCCCGGCTCTGAGGCGGGCCGCTGACGCTTTCCAAGCTTCGAAGCGACCAACTGCGACTTCCAGCCAGTCGGCAGTTCGGCTCGGAGTGCGGGGGATCGTCTTGCCGGTCCAGAGGGCGGCCAGCAATTGCGCCCCGGCACGTTGGAGCCGGCGAAGCATCCGATGAGCCGGCTGCAACCGTGCCTGGACAGCCAGAAGCTGCTCCTCAAGGGTCCGGTTTGCATCCGGCGCGATGTCGGCCCCCGCTTGCCGGCGCGCCTCGCGATGGGCCTCAATGCTTTGGGCGGCGAAGGCGGAGTAGCCCGGGAAGTAATCTGCAAGAAACAACAAGCAACAGCTCAAGATAAGTCAAAAGACCCAGGCGGCAAGGGGCAGGAGAAGGGCCGAGGAAGGCAACTTACCGTCGATCAAGTCCTCGATCCGGCCGAAGCCTTCGTCCAGGGCTCGCCGGGTCTGAGACCAGCTCGCCGCCTCCATCTCATACTCTGCCAGCAAGGTGGCTTCACTTTCCCGCGCCGCCTGCAGGGCCGCTTTGTGGCTTTCCTCTTGGTCGGCCAGCTTCTTGGCCAGGCGATCCCGTTCCTGGGCCAAGGCAGTGCACTCAGCCTCTTTGGCGTAAAGGGCGGCCTTCGCTTCGCCAAGCTCCTTCCTCAAGTCGGCGTTGGCCCCTGAAGACAAAGAAAGAAGAAAGATCAATAAGAAAAGAGTCGTCAAGAAAGATTCGACCCGACTGCGCAGCAGTCGGCCCGAATCTCGGGGACTACACCCAGTGGGTGCGCTGACGCGCTCCCACAGGAGATAAACAAACCCAAGTACTTACTTCGGCTGTCGGCCAGGTCGTCGGTCCGCCGGCTGAACTCTCGAGCCTGGGAGCCGAAGGCGGCAGCACGAAGGTTGTGGTATTCTTGAAAGTTTAGAAAGAAAGCAAAGTAAGGTGGCCGTCGAGAAAGATCCGACCCGACTGCGCAGCAGTCGGCCCGGATCTCGGGGACTACACCCAGTGGGTGCGCTGACGCGCCCCCACGGAAGAAATCAAGAAAGCAAAGCAGCTAAGAGCGAAGGACTCACCCGGATAGTGGTTCGCGTTGACAAGAACTCTTGGTTGAGATGTTGCAGCAGGGCGGCTTGAGCTTGTAGCCAGCTCCGGACCCCTTGAGCCGCCGCATCCAGCTCGCTGGTCCCCCCGCTGGGAGTCCACTCGGACACGGCGGTGCTGGCCGCCTCCAGATCTCCAGCCGGCTAGCCTGCGCCCGCGGCTCGGCGCAACTCCGGCGGAGCAGCGCCTCCTCCAGCACGCCGGCCCGTCGCCAGCTGCACCTTGAGGCCGGCCCTGCTCTCTGGCTCACCTCCGGCCGGCTCCTCCGGCGCCGCTGACGATTGACCGCCCTGGCCCGCTCCGGTTGGCGCCGCAGGCGGCGCTCTCCCGGCCAAGGCCACGGGCTCCTCCTCTCTCTCCAACAGCGGCGGGTCTTGGATGATCTCCTCCGCCAAGGGCAACGGGGTGTCGGGGGCCACGGCTCGGAGTGGAACGGCGAGCAGCGGAGGCTGGCTGCGCGAGCTTTCCGCCTCCGTCTCTGCGGGAGCCGCCTCCCTCTGGGCCTTGGCTACCGCTTCAGCCTGCCCCTTTGCCGCCTGGGCGGCCGCCTTCTCCGCCGCCTCGCGCTCTTCCCGCGCTTCGCGGGTGTTCCGCTCTGTGGCCTCCCTAAGATCGGCGCGGGGGTCCATGCGGCGGGAGCTCGAAGACCCTCCAACCGGCCCCACGACGGAGCCGCCCGGGCCCTGCTCAAGAGAAAGCGGCGCCCTGTCCAGCAAGCGAAGAAAAGTGAAGAAGACATTCGAAGAAAAGAGAACAACGACGAGACTGTGGCAAAGCAATTAAAGACTTACGCCGAGACCGCCTGGGGCTGTTTCACAGCCTTGCGGAAGCGGGCCGCCTTCGCGGCCGCCTCTTCTCGCTTCGTCGCCGCGGCGAAAGGTTTGGACTTCTTCGGCCGACTGCCGAAGAGGCCTAGAGCGGCCCGACGCTTCTGCGCGCCGCAGGCAGCCGGCGCGACGGACGAGCCCGCGCCCTGTTGGTCGGCCGCCGGCTGGTGACGCGGAGCGACTTCGGCTTCAAAGTCGTCCGGCCAGTCCTCGAAGCTCGCGGTGAACCTTGAGCCTCTGGGCTCGGCACTGTCCCCCACGACGGCGTCTTCCATGGCAGCCGCCCCCAAATCCGGGTCGTCAACATCATCCACCGTGCGGTCGGGGGCGTACTGGCGTTCGACCCCTGCCGCCCCGGCCGGCGGCGCAAGAAGAGGGTTCTGCACAGAGAACCGGCTGGTCAGAAGCCGGCCGTCACGAAGCCGGCTGACGACAAAAAAGAAGATAAAGAGAGAAACTTACCACGGGTGGAGGATTTGCGCGAGAATACGGCGCCTTGCCGTACTGCCAGTCCCCTCTGAGCTTGCAATTGGCAATGTAGTTGACCATAAGCGCCACCACCGCGTGGGGCATCTCCCATGTGCTCAGCCGGCTTGGGTCGAAGCGGCCGCTCATCTGACACATCATATGGGGCCGGCTCTGGAGAGGAAGGATCCGGCGCTCCACGAAGGCGGCCACCAAGTCGGCCCCGCGCAAGCCTTCCGACTGAATCAGCGCCCGAAGCCGGGAGAGGGCGGCGTTCCCGGCCAGAGACAACGACCGGGATCGGAAGCTCTACGAGGGCTGCCTCCCAGCCGGCGGGCCGGCTACGTAAGCCGGCAGGTTGATGTAGTCTTCTTGCTCGGCGACGTTCTTCACATAGAAATAAGATCTCTGCCAGACCTTTACCGACTGGATCAGGGGGATGGGCAGGAACGGATTGTTCTTGCTCGCCCTCCTCATGGCGATGAAGGCTCCGCAGGGGGCAGGCACGCCAGCGACGACTGTGCCGAGCTTGCTCTAGAAGAACTCTCCCCAGAGCTCCAGCGTGGGGAGCAGCCCTAAGAAGCCTTCGCAGAGGGAGACGAAGGCCGACAGCAGCATCACCGCATTGGGCGTGAGGTGATGCGGCTGGAGGTTGTAGAAGTCGAGGAAGGAACGCAGAAACCCGCTCGCCGGGAGGCCGAAGCCGCGCATGCAGTGCGAGCGGAAGACGACCCGCTCGCCCTCCTCCGGCGCCGGCGAGATCTCCCTCTCGGGCGCCAGGCGGACCTGAACGCGGTCGGCGCCGGGCAGGCGCCGGGTCTGGCGAAGGAACTCCACGTGATCCTCATGGACGTTAGAGCCGTCCCAGGAGCTTGACAATGCCATGGGAGCGAGGTGGCGTGGAGACACGACGGCGCTGAGACGGGAGGCTGCGGCGGTAGTGAGAGGAAGAAGACGAGAGTTAGGAGGGACGGAGTGGGAGGGAGCGCGCGAACCTCTGTCGCTCCCCCTCCTCCCCCTACTTATAGGCTCCCGTGGCGGAGCCGAGGAGGCGTGGCGTGGGGAAGCGTGGGGGTCGATCGTGCCCACTTCCCACGCCCCGCGATTATCGATCCTTAATGGCGAGACGAAAACTGCCTTGAGAAGGCGAGCGGCCCTGTGGGCCACGAGAGATCCACGCCCGGACCGAGGCTCGCGAGTGGCGGGCCCGGGCCTGCGGCGGCATCCCATCGCGCGCGTGCGCTCGCAGGATCCTGCCGCCACGTGGCTGCGAGAGGGCCCGTGGTCAGCATGCAGGCCCCCTCTCCTCCCGCCTACGCGGGGTTATTTGAAGTCGGCGTACGCCTGCGAAGCTGGCTCTTCAGGATAGGAAGCTGACCAAGCTTCTCATCCCCTTGTTCACATTGGAGCTCGATCAGCTTCGGGGACTACTGTCGGAGTAAATAGCCATGGGTAGACTAGCCGGCTTCCCCTGGCACTTCTGCAAAAACTACGAGCCAGCCCGGCTCTCAAGAATCCAAGACATAGGGCCGCCTTCCCCTAGCCTGCTGCGATCTAGGCCGGCTTTCGGAAGGCGGTCCAACTTTAACCCTCATGAGAGGGCCGACTCCAAGACGCCGGCTGTGAGAAGGCCGACTCCTTCGAGCCGGCTCCCCGCAAAGCAGTCAAGACCGTACCCACAAAGTTTGCACCCACCTAACGGTGGTACGACGGGGCGTGGCTATAGAAGAGCCTGCCACCCTCGAATCCCGGGGCATGCCTGGCACAGTGCGCCGTACGGGGTAGGCATGACCCGTCCGGCGCAGCACTGTTGCCATGTTGACCCTGGCCTCACCCACGACGGGCCGCCAGTGCGACCCACAGGCGGTGGGCCCCTTTGCGCAGAGAGACGGCCGAAGGCGGCCACGCATCCAACCAGCCGGCCCAAGACGGAGCAGGCTCCCCGCAGCCGGCTCGCCGCCTCCCTCGAAGGAGACGCCCCATTAAGGAGACAAGATGCGGTAAGGCTACAGCGATCGTCCGACAGGCGGCGGCACTGTAACCGTGCTTACCACGATGAAGCTCACGTCAACAAGATGAAGCCACAGTGACCAGCCGCTGACCAGGCCCGGGGCATTGGGGCCCGCTTGCTGACCAAGGAGCTGGCAGCCGGCGGGACCCACCAGTCGGCGGGCCCCAGCAGCCGGTGCAGGAGCCGGCGAGCACAGTCACAGACGGCTGGGCCCCGCGCCAAGCCGGATTACCATTGTACCCCCGGGGTGTAGGCCTATATAAACCCCCCGGAGCACCCATGTAAAGGGTTGGACCCCCTGCTAGTTCTAGACACCATACAAGGAGAAGAAGCAGGCTAGCCGTGCCCTTTCTTCCTCCCCCCCCCAAAAGCAGCTCAAGGAGCGTTGTGTAGCTACGTGATTCATCGAGTGAGCATGCGGAGACCCCGCAGAGCAGCAGTAGGGGTGTTATCTCCTTGGAGAGCCCCGAAGCTGGGTAAGATCTGCCGGCGTGCATGTCTTCGCCTCATCCCGCTTCCGGGCACCGGCGACGTCTTACTGGTTCCCACAAAGATAAGCCACCCGTTGGCATATGTCGCACCTACCACCCGACATACCATGTCATAAAAGCGACGATGCTATTAATGTTGCTGATTTTTTCTTTCGTGAAATTATTCGCTTGCATGGTGTGCCAAATACTATTGTTTCAGATCGTGATAGTAAATTTCTTAGCCACTTTTGGAGATGTTTATGGGCTAAGATGGGGACTAAACTGCTTTTTATTACTACTTGTCACCCCAAAACTGATGGACAAACTGAAGTAGTCAATAGAAATTGTCTACTATGCTTAGGGCTGTTTTGAAGAATAATAAGAAAATGTGGGAAAAATGCTTGCCTCATAATGAATTTGCTTATAATAGTTCATTGCATTCTACTACTAAGATGTGCCGTTTTGAAATTGTGTATGGTTTCCTTCCTCGGGCTCCTATTGATTTGTTGCCTCTTCCATCTTCGGAGAAGGTTAATTTTGATGCTAAAGAACATGCTGAATTGATTTTAAAAATGCATGAGTTAACAAAGCAAAACATTGAGCGTATGAATGCTAAATATAAACTTGCTGGTGATAAGGGTAAAAAACATGTTGTGTTTGCACCTGGAGATCTTGTTTGGTTACATTTGCGTAAGGATAGATTTCCTAATTTGTGCAAATCAAAGCTAATGCCACGTGTTGATGATCCTTTTAAGGTGTTAGAGAAAATAAATGATAATGCATATAAACTTGAGCTGCCTGCAGCTTTTGGGGTTAGTCCCACTTTTAACATTGCTGATTTGAAGCCTCATTTGGGTGAGGAAGATGAGCTTCCGTCGAGGACGACTTCATTTCAAGAAGGGGAGGATGATGAGGACATCAATACCACTATTACACCAACAACCCCTGCTGCTATACATACTGGACGATTTACTAGAGCTCGCGCATGTCAATTAAATTATCTGGTACTTTGGTTTCTTGGTAATGATTCTAATTTTTATGAGAATATGATGCTGCCGAAATTGGATACATTTGTTTTGCTTACAAATGAAGGGCCTGGCATGGATAAGAGGGATGAAGACTGGATCAAGACCAAGCATGGAGATGATGGCATGTGCAAGGGGATCAAGAACATTGTTACAAGTGATGACTTCAGGACTTTGAAGCCACCATAAGGAGTGCATGAAGCCTTGGACGAAATATACAAGATGCCACTTCATAAATTTCGTCCAGAGGCTATTCTAGGTGTTGCGTCACCTTATTATTGGGCCAAGCCCATGTATTTTCGAAATACTTAAGTGTAGGTTGCTTTTAGAGTCTGTATGTGTGGGGAAACAAGAGTTAGGGTTGGTTTCGGACCCCTCCTCCAAGGGCCACGAAATTCCCCCCTCTCTTCTCCATATATACAGCCCTTAGGGCATCGTTTAGACTTTGGGTTTTGTTTAGATAAAAGTTCGCCATAGCTGCAACTTCGCGTACTTCGTTTGTGTTCAACGACCAGACAAAGGCATCACAGAACCCCACCTTGATCAATAAAGCTTTCCTCTTATATTCGCAATATCCAGATTGCAATCTTAGTTTCTTGCTTATTCTTTGTTTGCCTGCAGGAGACAGACCTTCGTGGTCAGGTTGATCATGCTCCGGCGTGGTCAATAACCTCTCGGAGTTGGTTTAGCGATTGCTAAGGCGTGACGTCTTCGCACGTTCATAGTCCGATCGTCAACAGGTTCCTCGGTCATGTACTCATGTCCCGTCTCTACCCAAAGCAAGAACACAAGCAAAGGACCAACAATCAATCACGGTGCAATGCACAAGCAACATGATGCAAAACATGGCATGATATGCGAGATGTGATATGCAATGCATATGCGTTCTTCAGAAGGGAAAGAATGATCAAGGCTTCAACTTGGCAAACCAAGTGTGCCTCTGGAAAGATGAGATGATTTCAGTCGAAATCGATATAAAGATCACCGGAAATGGACGCACGGTTTGCAAATGGCAAGCAAAACAAGAATGGCACAATTCTACGATTAACAACACGATGCCATCTAGAATGCAACAAGAAACTAAGCTACTGCGCGACAGTGATGTACTCAAGATGCTTGACAAAACATGAACACTGAGCTATGGCTAAAACACACAAGAGCAGGTTCAAACAAGCACGGAAAAAGTGCAAAAGATATCAGCTTCACAGACTTAGTATAAATACTAACATGCCAGAAATAACATCAGGAAGCCATGTTTAGATCAAGAAAACAACGTGCTACAGGAATATGTAATAGAAAACAAAGGCATGGCATGAATCGACTAAATGCATAGATCAAAATTCTATTACTGGTCATGAGCCAAAAGGGCACAGAAGATATGATGGCACTCATGTAAACATAGCAAGTTTTATTAACAGTTTTTAGACTTAGCAGAAAACAGAGCATGGCATAAACAAAATTATGAAGGCAACTTTGCGAGCTCAAATCACTCACCACAAAGCATTTCATGACAAAACAAGCATACCAACAGCATGATGACATGATCATTAAGCTAACCATGGCAAGATAAAGTTCATAGCATGCATGGATCACTAGCAACAACCATGGCAAAATTGATTAACATGTAAACAATCTGCCAGGAACATTTTATAGAAAAAGTAGAGCACGATTAAGACATGCTAGGGCACTCCATAATTGCAAATAGGGGCATGGATGGATATCGAATAACCATATGTTCAAAACATCCTTACTGAAGTATCTCAAAATAAGCATGGATCTCACTTTAGCACCATGTTTACAAGGCATAAAAATAACAGCAGGAAATGACAGTAAAATCCTAAGTCCCTGAAATCAGCAATATCACGAAGGCTACTTTGCATGGTTGTGCTAGTCACCACATTGACCACACAAATAAATGGCAAGCACCCCCATAAATATGGCATGACATAGCTCAAAACACATGTAGATCTCATGCCCATATGATGCACACATGAAATGTGACAAAAATGACAAATCACCCTAAACTGATAAGTAACAGAAGTAAACATTTTATAGCACTCTTGCATCAATGATTATGGCATGACGATGAACTCCAACAAGCATGCCACAATGGATTGAAATGAGGAGCATCTCACAATGAACATTTTGATATATCATATGCATGAAACGGAGCTATGGTCATGGAGTGATGGGGCAATGAACAGGGAATGAAAATTCTGAGGTCGCTGCTGCTAATTTTCAAATCGGGCACACTTTTTGTCCCGCTTAGCAGTAGCGCTTGTACCGAAAGCGCGTTGCTGCAACTTTCTTAGCAGCAGCGCGTTTTACATACCGCGCTACAACTAGTGAAGGTAGTAGCAGCGCGTTTTGTCTAAACGCGCTACTACTATGTCCACTTAACCCAAAATTATCACTCTCCCTGCTTCATCCTGCCTCTTTTCCCCCCAAATCCCCACTCGCTCTTCCCCCGTCGCACCGCCGTGCCCCGGCGCTCGCCCCTGACCCTGGCCGGCGCTCTCCCTCGACCCCGGCGCTCGCCCCGACCCGGCGCTCGCCACCGACCCGGTGCGCTCGCCCCTGACCCGTCGGCCCTCGCCTCCCTCCTCTTCTTCCTCAACTCCTAACCTCGGCCGTCGTCGGGCCTGCCTCCTCGCCCCTGCACCCTCTATAAACCCCCCTCTCTCTGCTAGCTAGGGTTCTTCAGTTAATTTACTTAGATTTTAGTTAGGGCAGTAGGTTAATTAGGTTATCTATTTAGTTATGAATTTAGCTAGGTTTTAAAATAGGACAGAAATTTAGGGCTAAGCAATTGTAGTTAAAAGAAAAGGCAGCATTTAAGCAATTGTCCAAATCAACATCCCTTGTTAAAGAAAATTTAGGTAGGCTAAATTTATATGCAAATTTGAAATGGACATGTGATATGTGGATATGTCATGTTTGGAATTTGAACATGTCATTTGGACATGTGATGTTTTGGTTCAATTTTGGTAAATGATCCGAGTGGCCTATGTTACGCCGGAATGTTGATTCATTTCCGTTTCGGTGAATTTCAGGCGCTCGATATGTCCATTTTTAGCAAAGGTCATGCCAAAATTTGCCGTGAATAAAGGCATGATTTGTGCTACATAGTTGGCATATCGAGTGCTGGCACATAGATTTCTTTTTTATGTAATTTCTCATTTATTCATACTTTTAGAAATAAACAAGGACACTTAATCATAGGAAACATGTCGAACAACGAAGAAACTAGGCCTTCTGACCAAGATGCAGACGACATGGATTATGAGGGTGAACAAGAGTACGTCGACTATTTGACTGCTAAGCAAGGTTTGCAGGTCGGCCTCGATGATGGTACTGACGCTGACATCGACACCGACAGCGCCGACACCGATGGTGGCGCCGAGACCGGCGGGGAAGGTACCGGCAGGGAAGATACCGGCAGGGAAGGTACCGGCGCCGATGCCGCTACCGAAAAGAGGAAGCATAAGAAGCAGAGGATATGAAAACCTAACAAACTAGGGATTGGATGACTTGTGATCACAAAGATGGCACCTGGCAAGTTTGAGCCATTAGAGCCGGAAGAACCTCGCAAGTGCTATGGGAACCATGTAGGATGCATCTCTAACAGGTACCTAGTTTCTTGATGGCGAGATGGAAGTGCTATGTCGTGTACAAAGGGAAGGTTCCCGGGGTGTACAACGAGTGTCATGAGTGTCAGGAGCATGTGAATGGGTTCTCGGGCGCCAGCCATAAAGGCTTCAAAAGCAGACAAGAAGGAGAAGCTAGTTACTTGAGGTTCACGCTAGCGCGAGAGAGGACTCTTAACCGCCACCTCATGTACTGCATAGTTCCGCTCTCACTCATAGTGATAGCTCTTCTGGCGTATACCTTTGTTTAGATTGATGACGTTGTAGTTGCAAGTATTCGAGACTTGCATGTATCGCTATTTTCGAGATGATGACAAGATACCACTTTTGTGTTGGATGATGATTATGATGAGACTATTTGTATGTATATGCTATGATTACATTTGTGGTCTCGCAGGCATTTGTATGTGCATCATGATGACATTTGTATGTGCTACAGATTCTTCTATAAAGCCTATTCAAATAGAAAACAAATATGCCGAAAAACAAAAAAGCTACTAAAATTAGCAGTAGGAGTGGAGAAAAATTAGCAGCAACGTGGTAGTAGCAGTAGCGCGCACAGGAGAAGCGCGCTATAGCTATTAGCAGTAGCGAGCTTCCATTAAGCGTGCTGCTGCTACACTTGTGTAGCAGTAGCGCTAGTGAGCACGTGCTACTGCTACGTGTTAGCTGTAGCACCTTATTAGTAGCGCCGGTCCCTGCGCTACTGATACACCTAAAACCCGCGCTGCTGCTAGCCTTTTCCCTAGTAGTGAATGAACATTTTTATATATGATATGCATGAAACGGATCTACGGTCATGGAGTTATGGGGCAATGAACAAGGCATGAAAATGTTAGGGACTAAGAAGAAAAAAAACCTTCCAGATCTAGGGTTCTTCGTGGCGCACGAACCAAGGTTCGCCGGAGCAACTCGCCGGAGTACTCACCGGGGAGGGAGAGGACGGGGGTTGGATCCCGAGCGGAGGAGGGGGTCGCCGGAGTGGAGAGGTGGCCGGAGTCGTGGCTGGGGAGACATGGGCGGTCGGCTTGGGGCGATGCGGCGGCGGCGGTGGCAGACGAGGGCGGTTGGCGGCCGGCGTGGAGAAGACGAACGGCGGCGATAGGGCGTGCGGGGTGGCGCGGGCACGGGCTCCAGGCGGCGGGGTCGGTCGGCACGGGTGGCGGGGAGACGGGACGCGGGGGCCAGATCTGGGCCCGGCGGGCTTCGGCGGCGCGCGGTACGGCAGCGGTGACATGGCGATATGCGATTCGCCGGTGGAGGCGGCGCGGACGGATGTGTCCGGTGGCGGAGAGGGTGGATCTAGGGTTTTGGGACCCGAATTTGGAGGAGGTGTGCACATATTTATAGCTAGGAGGAGGTAGGAGTGTCCAAATGGACATGGAAGTGGTTTGGATGGGTTATTGGGCCGTTTTGGAGGGGTGTTGGGCTGCAACACACACGAGGACTTTGCGGTTCCCCGGTTAACCGTTGGAGAATCAAACGGACTCCAAATGGAACGAAATTTGACAGGCGGTCTACCGGTGGTGTACCAAGGCCACTCGGCAAATCTCGGTCCATTCCGAGAACATCTAACACCCGCTCACAAAAAGAGACAAAAGGGGTATGTCGGTGCACGTACGAGTGTCGAATTTCAAAACGGACAACGGGGAAAATGCTCGAATGCATGAGACGAACACGAATGCAAATGCGATGCGCATGATGACAAGATATGAAATGCATGACATGAACAAAATATAAAACACTGACAAAACCTAACCACGAAGGGAATCTCATAACTTAAGGCCAAAAAAAGGCAAGAGTCGGAGTTACAAATATGGCAAGTTACATCCGGAGTGTTACAACACTCCACCACTACGAAAGTATCTCGTCCCGAGATCTACGACCGGAAGAACTCCATATATTCAGAATGGAGGTGATCCTCGTGTTCTCAAGTGGCTTCTCGGTCGGAATGGTGTGACCACTTCACTTTCAGGAATTTGATAGACTTGTTGCGAGTCTTGCGCTCAGTTTCTTCAAGAATAGCAACGGGATGCTCATGATAAGACAGGTCTTCTTGGAGATCAATCTCTCCGAAATTGTTGGTGCGCTCAGGAGTCTTGAAGCACTTGCGAAGCTGTGACACTTGAAACACATCGTGCACATTTGCGAAGTTGGACGGAAGCTCAAGTTGATAGGCGATATCGCCTCTTTTGCCAATGATCTTGAAAGGACCCACGTATCTAGGGGCAAGCTTCCCTTTGATACCGAAGTGAAGAGTACCTTTCATTGGAGAGACGCGGAGATAGTCATGGTCTCCGATCTCGAAAGCCAAGTCACGGTGCTTGCTATCATAGTAACTCTTCTGGCGCGATTGCGCGGCTTTGAGATTTTCACGGATGACTTTACACATTTCTTCAGCCTCTGTGATCAAGTCATTGCCAAGAAGTTGGCGTTCACCAGTCTCTGACCAATTGAGAGGAGTATGGCACTTTCGGCCATAGAGAATTTCGAATGGGGCCTTGCCCGAACTCGCTTGGAAACTGTTGTTGTAGGAGAACTCGGCATATGGAAGACAATATTCCCACTTCATACTGAAAGAAATGACACAAGCCCTGAGCATATCTTCAAGGATTTGATTCACTCGCTCGACTTGGCCACTAGTTTGAGGATGGAAGGCTGTGCTGAAGCGAATGTTGGTGCCCATGGCCTTCTGGATGGATTTGATTCACTGAGCTGCTCTGATAGATTCTTTGATTGGAAGGAAATGAGCCACTTTAGTGAGCTTGTAGATGACAATGAAGATAACATCATTTCCCCGCTTGGACTTGGGGAATCTAGTCATGAAGTCCATCTCAATATGGTCAAACTTCCATTCTGGAATAGCAAGAGGTTGGAGGAGACCAGCTGGCCGTTGGTGTTCTGCTTTGACCCTTCTGCAGACATCACATTCGTTCACGAATAGAGCAATTTCTCGCTTCATTCGAGTCCACCAATACGACTGCTTCAGGTCATGGGACATCTTTGTACTTCCAGGATGAATGGATATATGGGAATTGTGAGCCTCGTTCATAATGACTTTCCTTAGATCACCTTTAGGAACCACAATACGGTCCTCGAAGTAAAAAGTGTGTCTTTGTCATCAATGCGATAGCACTTGTACTTGGGTTGGCTCTTGGCAATCCCATTTTTCACCTTCTTCACCATGGAATCAAGAAGTTGTGCCTCATGAATTTGATCTTCCAAAGTAGAAGAGACTTGGAGGTTGGCAAGAAAGCCTTGAGGAAAAACTTGGAGATTCATTTTGCGGAAAGCATCACAAAGGTCCAGTTGGAAGGGCTTGAGAATTAAGCTGTTGCAGTAAGCCTTCCTGCTCCAAGCATCTGCAATGACATTGGCCTTGCCTGGAGTATATTCGATACTAGGATTGTATTCTTGAATCATTTCGACCCAACGAGTCTGTCTAAGGTTGTGGTTGGGTTGAGTGAAGATGTACTTGAGGCTCTTATGATCAGTGAAGATGTCCACTTTCCTTCCCAACAAGAGATGCTTCCACGTCAATAATGCATGGACAACTGCCGCCAACTCAAGATCATGAGTGGGGTAGTTCCTTTCGTTGGTCTTCAACTGGCGAGAGGTATAAGCTAGAACTTTCTTTTCTTGCATTAACACAGCACCGAGACCTTGTAAGGAGGCATCACAGAAGACTTCAAATGGCTTGGTTTCATCAGGAGGAGTCAAGACAGGAGCTGTGACTAACTTCTCTTTGAGGGTGTTGAAAGCAATGTCACATTCTGGCATCCAGACATACTTGACGTGCTTCTGGAGGAGGTTGGAAAGAGGCTTTGCAATCTTAGAGAAATTCTCAACGAATCTTCGACAATAGCTTGCAAGCCCAAGAAAACTGTTGAGCTGCTTGACATTCTGAGGAGTCTCCCAATTCACAATTGCAGAAACCTTCTCGGGATTAACAGCGATGCCCTTTGGCGGAGATGATATGACCATATAGAACTTCGTCAAGCCAGAACTCACACTTGGAAAACTTCGCATAGAATTGATGCTCTCTTAGTTTGTCAAGCACCAATCTCAAATGCTTGGCATGATCCTCCTTATTCTTGGAAAATACCAAAATATCATCGAGATACACCAGGACGAAATCATTTGTGTAAGGATTGAAGATGAAATTCATCATGCGAGAGAATGTCTGAGGAGCATTGACAAGGCCGAAAGACATGACAGTATATTCATAAGAACCATAGCTTGTTCTGAATGGTGTCTTGGGGATATCTTGTTCACGAATGCGAATCTGATGATAACCCATGCGAAGGTCAAGCTTGGAGAATACTTGAGCACCTTTAAGTTGCTCGAATAGCTCATTGATGTTGGGAAGTGGGTACTTGTTCTTTATTGTCTTCTTGTTCAATGGACGGTAGTCGACGCAGAGTTGTTCCGTTCCATCCTTCTTGACAAAAAGAACACCACCACCCCATGGAGATGAACTCGGTCTAATCAGACCCATACACTCTTGTTCATCGAGTTCTTTCTTCAACTCCTTCAACTCCTCTGGTCCAAGCTTTTAAGGACGTTTGCAAACAGGTTCCGTGCCAGGCTCCAGATCAATAACGAATTCAACTGGACGGTGAGGAGACATTCCCAGAAGATCTTCTGGAAAGACGTCTTGATATTCACAAATGACTGGAATCTGAGAGATGGCATTCAACTCGCCCATCTCATTGAGAGAAAATAGTCGAATGGTATCAACACGAGCGGCATAGATGATCACATCCTCAGATGAGTGTGTCAATTGAATGTGCCTGGCAGCACAATCAAGCTGAGCCTTGTGCTTAGAAAGCCAGTCCATGCCGAGAATTAGATCAATATCCGAGTCACCAAGAACAATTGGAGACGACAGAAATTCATAGTTGCCCATCTTGATAATGGAATCCTGAACGAATACTCTAGAAGTCATTTGTCGGGTCGTAGAGGCAATAGACAAAGGTCTCGGCAATACTTGAGTAACCAAATCATGCATAGCCATAAAAGGTCTTGAAATGAAATAATGCGATGCACCAATATCAAATAAGACTTTTGCAGGAATATCATTAACAAGAAGGTTACCCATGATCACTTCTAAAGAATCCTCTGCCTGAGCTGCATTCATCATGTTGATCTTAGCATGCTTGGGATTATTCTTGACCACTGCATTGCTGGCAGATCTCACAGGGGGAGGAGGCAGAAGGCGCCTTTGGTTGAAGCATTTGTTTGCATAGTGCCCTTTCTGCTGACACTTGTTGCAAGTAACCTCTGAGAGCGGACAGCGATAAGGAGCACTTGATCTTGGAGTATGAGACTGAGCTTTGTTCTGATATCCTGGGTTGGTTGGGTGGGAAGATCCATTGGCACTGTAACACCCCGGATGTAACTTGCCATATTTGTATTCCAACTCTTGCCGTTTTTGGCTCTAAGTTATGATATTCCCTCGTGGTTGGGTTTTGTCTTCGTTTTTCATTTTTTTCCATGTCATGCATTTCATATCATGCCATCATGTGCATCGCATCTGCATACGTGTTCGTCTCATGCATCTGAGCATTTTCCCCGTTGTCCGTTTTGCATTCCGGCACTCCTATGTCCTCTGGCACCCCCTTTTGCCTCTTTTAGTGAGCGGGTGTTAAACATTCTCGGAATGGACCGAGATTTTCCAAGCGGCCTTGGTACACTACCGGTAGACCGCCTGTCAAGTTTCGTGCCATTTCGAGTCCCTTTGATACTCCAACGGATAACCGGGGACCCGTAAAGGCTTCGTGTGTGTTGCAGCCCAACACCCCTCCAAATTGGCCGCAAACCCATCCAAACCCCCTCCATCCTCTCGGCTGTTCAGTCACGATCGCGTGGCCGAAAACCACACCTCATTTGGACTCTCCTAGCTCCCTCTACCTATAAAAACTCCTTCCCCTCCGAAATTCGCGGTCAAAACATACCATAACTTCCTCCCGCCGCCACCGGACACGTCCGACGCGTCTACCACCGCCGCCAGTCCAACCCCGCGCGCCACGTGGCGCGTCCGCCGCCCCCGCGCCGCCGTCCCGCCAGGCCCGAGGTGCCCCCCCCAGCCCGCGAGCTCCTCCGCCGCCTGCCGCTCGACCCAGCGCCGCCGCCTCCTTGCCCCGCTCCGGCCGCCGCCTCCGCCGCCACTCCACGCCGGCGGGCTCGCCGCCCGGCTGCCCCGGCAATCTCCGCCGCCGCCGCCTGGAAGCTGCACTCGCCGCGCCTGCTCCTCCACCCCTCGTCGTCACGCAACCTCCGCCGCCGCCAGATCCGATGAGGTCCGGCCGGATCTCCGGCGACCCTCTCCTCTCCGGCGAGTTCCACCTCCATCTCCGGCGACCTCGTGCCCTCCTCCGTTCGCGTGCAAATCCTAAGAACCCTAGATCTGAGGTGGTTTTCACTATGTCTTCGTCCCTGCTCATTTTTTCATGCATTATTCATCATGCCATAACTTCCTGTGTGATGCTCCATTTTGGGCGTGCGATATATTAAAATGTTCGTTAGGATGTCCTCTTCATTTTGTTCCATTGCACCATGCTTGTTTGAGTCCATCTTGATGCCCAAATTGCTGTTGCAAGAGTGCTATAAAATGTTAGTTCCCGTTTCTTATCAGATTATGAGCATTTGTCATTTTTACCATGATTATTGCGTGCTGCATATGAACTTGAGCCCTACATGTGTTTTGGGCTATGCCATGCCATCTTTACAGGTGTGTATGCCTTGTATTTTTGTGATCAATGTGGTGACTAGCATATGCATGCAAAGTAGCTCTGGTAATGTTGCTGATTTTAGGGACTCAGATTTTCACTAAGTCATTTCCCTGATGTTATTTTTATGCCATGTATTCATGTTGCTACAGAGAGATCCATGCCTCTTTTGAGTATGTTAACTAAGGATTATTTTGACATATGGTTATGCTCTATCCATCTATGTCCTTGTCTGCATTTGTGGAGTACCCTAGCATGACTCAATCTTGCTCTACTTTTGCTATAAAATGTTCCTGGCAGATTGTTTACATGTTATTCAATTTTGCCAAGGTTGTTGTAGTTGATTTATGCATGCTATCAACTTGTTCTTTCTTTCCTTGGCTTCATGATCATGTCTTTTTGCTGGGAGTATGCTTAGCTTTTCATTGAATGCCCTGCGTTGAGTGCATCGAGCTTGCGAACATGCCTACGTAACTCTGTTTTTGCCATGTCCAGTTTTCTGCTAAGTCTGAATCTGTTAACGAAACTTGCTATGTTTACATGGGTGCCATCATATCTTCTGATCCTTTTTGGCTTATGATCAACAAGGGACTTTTTTTATATGCTTTGAGTAGATTCATGCCATGCCTTTGTTTGCTATGTTCTGTTCCTGTAGCATGTTGATATCTTGCTCTAAACTCTGCTTCCTGATGTTAATTCTTGGCATGTTGTTATTTTAGTCCGTGGAGCTGATATCTTTTGCACTTTTGCCATGCTTGTTTGAACCTGCTATTTTGTGATTTAGCCATAGCTCAGTGTTCATCTTTTGTCAAGCATCTTGAGTAGATCACTGCCATGTGTTTGGTTGCTATGTTAGAGTGCAGTAGCTTAGTTTCTTGTTGCATTTTAGATGGCATCGTGCTATTAATCGCAGAATCGTGTCATTCTTGTTTTGCTTGCCATTTGTAGTGCATCCGATTCTGGTGATCTTTATATCGATTTCGACCGAAATCAACTCATATTTCCAGCGGCGCAATTGGTTTTCCAAGTTGAGGCCTGGTTAAATCTTTTCCTTCCAGAGCACACATACGCATTGCATAGTACATCCCGCATATCATGCCATGTTTTGCATCATGTTGCTTGCGCATTGCACCGTGGTTCATTGTGGTTTCTTTCGCTTGTATTCTTGCCTTGGGTTGAGCCGGGAGAAGTGTTCATGATCGAGGAACCCGTTACGCTTACGAGGATCAAGCTTACGTCAACTCAGAGAACTTTGCAGGCAAGATGACCATACCCTCGAAATCACTTCTATCTTTGCTTGCTAGTTGCTCGCTCTATTGCTATGCCGCGATACCTAACACTTGCTTTATCATGCCTCCCATATTTCCATGTCAAACCTCTAACCCACCTTGTCCTAGCAAACCATTGATTGGCTATGTTACCGCTTTGCTCAGCCCCTCTTATAGCGTTGCTAGTTGTAGGTGGAGATGATGTTTGTTCCTTCTGTGAACATGATTTTTGTTGGGATATCATTATTATATCTTGTTTACTTTCATGCACCTATATACTTGGTAAAGTGTGGAAGGCTCGGCCTTATGCCTGATGTTTTGTTCCACTCTTGCCGCCGTAGTTTCCATCATACCGGTGTTATGTTCCTTGATTTTTTGTTCCTTACACGGTTGGGTTATAATGGGAACCCCTTGAAAGTTTGGCTTGAATAAAACTCCTCCAGGAAGGCCCAACCTTGGTTTTACCATTTGCCACATAAGCCTTTTTCTCTTGGGTTCCGCGGACTCAAGGGTCATCTTTATTTAACCCCCTGGGCCAGTGCTCCTCTGAGTGTTGTTCCGAAATGAGTACACCGCGGGGTCACCTCCGGGAAAAATGAGGTTAGGCTTTACTCGTAGGATGTCTCATCTGGTGTGCCCTGAGAACGAGATACATGCGACTCCTATCGGGATTTGTCGGCACATCGGGCGGCTTTGCTGGTCTTGTTTTACCATTGTCGAAATGTCTTGTAACTGGGATTCCAAGTCTGATCGGGTCGTCCTAGGAGAAGGAATATCCTTCGTTGACCGTGAGAGCTTGTGATGGGCTAAGTTGGGACACCCCTGCAGGGTTTTGAACTTTCGAAAGTTGTGCCCGCGGTTATGGGCAAATGGGAATTTGTTAATATCAGGTTGTAGAAAACCTGACACTTAGCTTAATTAAGATGAATCACCAGCATGTGTAGCCGTGATGGTCTCTTTTCGGCGGAGTCCGAGAAGAGAACACGGTCTCGTGTTATGCTTGCACGTAAATAGTTCTAGGATCACTTCTTGATCATAGTTTATCGACTGTGCTTTGCTCCTCTTCTCGCTCTCATTTGCGTATGTTAGCCACCCTATACGCTAGTGCTTGCTGGAGCTCCACCTCACTACCTTTTCCTTCCCATAAGCTTAAATAGTCTTGATCACGAGAGTGTGAGATTGCTGAGTCCCTTGACTCACCGATTACTTCCAAAAACTAGATGCAGGTGCCGATGATGCCAGTCCAGGGGAGGCGACCGAACTCAAGTGGGAGTTCGACGAGAATTCAGGACGTTACTATGTTTCCTTTCCAAAGGATCAGTAGTGGAGCCCAGTTGGGGCGATCGGGGATCTTATGCATTTGGGGTTGTCTTTATTTTGGTTCTGTAGTCGGACCTTGATTGTATTCTGGATGATGTAATACTATTTTTATGTATTGTGTGAAGTGGCGATTGTAAGCCAACTCTTTATCTCTTTCTTATTCAGTACATGGGAGGTGCAAAGATTACCCCTCTTGTGACATGGCTACAATGCGATTATGCCTCTAAGTCGTGGTCCGACACGTGGGAGATATAGCCGCATCATGGGTGTTACAAGTTGGTAATCAGAGCCTTCCCCGACTTAGGAGCCCCCTGCTTGATCGAATCGCTGGCGTTGTTTAGTCTAGAAAAATGTTTTGAGTCTTATAGGATTATATATATCGGAGAGTAGGATTCTATTTACTCCTCAGTCCCTTCTTCCCTTTGGTGAGGCCTCCTGACGTAGAGTTTTGACTCTTCTCTCCTCAAATTTCATGAAATATTTTTTTAGGATCATGCGGGTATCTTGGAATCGTTTCGATGGTTTTGTGACGAGAACATTGTTCTTGTTGCCTCCTGACATTTAGGGTTTGTGGCAGTGTCCCGGGGAGTTGAGCTCTGAGGTGTTGTCATCACAATTTTATCGTTGCAGTTCTGGAATACCTGAGTTCACCAACATCGAAAATCTCCTTTATGCAGTTGTTGGTGAGATAACCTCGACGCCACCCAGTACTGGGGCGGTAGTTCGGGAGTATTGCCATAACTCGTATAGCGGATGCTTTTCGAAGGTTGAGGTAAATGATTTCCGAAGGTTTCTTGGTTATGTGTTGAAGGATGGATACAACTGGATGTAGGATTTGCTAGTTTTGGGTGAGATATTATGCTTCCCCTGTATCCGAAACACCTGATTGCATAACCAGAAAATTTCAGGAGTTTCATAGGTGGGAATTCACGTAGCTCTAGTATTTCTTGCTGCAAATATTTGGTTTGTGATTGGGTAATCCTTACCAATTAGCTGTTCATATCCATACCTTATTGTTTTATTCATCTATCTCCATCTAAGTGGCTTCTCAATTTATGGAAGTGTGATCATTTACTTTGCATATCATTCGTTCATTCTTGTTCGAATGTTAAGGTTATATGTTGCAATTTCGATCCATTTGATTCAGCTTGAATATATGTCTTTCAAGATGCTAACGGATGTCACCCTCTTCAGGATGGCTCCTCCAACGCGTCAGAATCCGGAACCACCGCCATCACCTCCACCTCCGGAGGCATGGCAAGCTGTGATGGCCGCCACCAACACCAACATGCAGATGCTTATGCAACTCTTGCAAGAGCATAACCAAGGAAATCTAGGCCATGGAAACAATCAAGTTCAGTTTGCTACCCTCAACCAGTTCCTCACAAACCAGCCAAAGTCTTTCAGTAACTGTGTCTAGGCCACAGACGCTGACGATTGGCTCGTGGATATCTGCAAACATTCTGAGTGTAGCAATGTCAGGCCTGAGGACTTTGTCAAGTTTGCTTCATTCCAACTAAAAGACCAAGCTGCCGAGTGGTATCAACAATACAAAGATTCCAGAGGAGGTCGTGCGATTACCTGGGATGATTTCCGCCGAGACTTCAAAGCTCACCACATTCCTCAAAGTGTTGTTGAGAGTAAGCGTGAGGAGTTCCACAATCTGAAGCAAGGCAGTATGTCTGTTTACCAATACAACATCATGTTCCATAGGCTCGCTCGCTTCGCCAAACAAGACGTCCCTAATGAGAAGAGCATGATTTATCAATTCAGAGGTGGCCTCCGAGAAGATTTGCAACTAGCTCTCGTGCTTTTTGAGCCGAAACAGTATGATGAGTTATACAACATGGCACTAAAGCAAGAGGCTGCTTAGCTCAAGTGCATTGCTTCTAAGAAGAGAGTCAGGGATGCAACTCGTTCTTCTTCTTCAACTCAAGAGGAAGCTAAGCAGCAAAAGTACTGGTTGCCTCCTCCTCCTCCGTTCCGTTAGCTTACCAACAGAAGAGTAAAGGTGGCAATGGATCTTCCCACCCACCCAACCCAGGCTGTCAGAACAAACCGCAGTCTCATGCTCCAAGGTCAAGTGCTCCTTGTCACCGTCCGCTCTCAGAGGTTACGTGCAACAAGTGTCAGCAGAAGGGTCACTATGCAAACAAATGCTTCAACCGGAGGCGCCTTCCACCTCCTCCTCCTGTGAGATCTGCCAGCAATGCAGTGGTCAAGCATAATCCCAAGTTTGCGGTCAACATGATCAACGCAGCTCAGGCAGAGGACCCTTCAGAAGTGATCATGGGTAACCTTCCTGTTAACGTCATTCCTGCAAAAGTTCTTTTGGACTCTGGTGCATCACATTCTTTCATGTCATTCCCTTTTGCATTGGAGCACAATGTTGATACAGAGGTTTTGCCCAAAGTCATGCAACTTGTTTCTCCGGGAAAGCTTATGACTTCTATTTTGGTTGCTCCCGATGTCTCTGTCCAGTTTGGAGACTATAAATTTCTGTCCTCTCCGATTGTTCTTGGTAACTCGGATATTGACCTAATTCTCGGCATGGACTGGCTTTCTAAGCACAAGGCTCAACTTGATTGTGCTGCTAGATAGATTCAATTGACACACTCGTCTGAGGATGTGATCGTCTTTGCCGCTCGTGATGATACAATTCGTCTATTTTCTCTCAATGAGAAGGGCGAGTTGAATGCCATCTCTCAGATTCCAGTCGTTTGTGAATATCAAGATGTCTTTCCAGAAGAGCTTCCAGGAATGCCTCCTCACCAGCCAGTTGAATTCGTCATCGATCTTGAGCCTGGCACGGAACCTGTTTGCAAATGTCCTTACAAGCTTGGACCAGAAGAGTTGAAGGAGCTGAAGAAACAACTCGATATACAAGAGCGCATGGGTTTGATCCGACCGAGTTCTTCTCCATGGGGTTGTGGTGTTCTTTTTGTCAAGAAGAAAGATGGCACAGACTGACTCTGTGTCAACTACCGTCCATTGAACAAGAAGACCATAAAGAACAAGTACCCACTTATCAACATCAATGAGCTTTTCGAACAACTCAAAGGTGCTCAAATATTCACCAAGCTTGACCTCTGTATGGGCTATCATCACATTCGCATTCATGAACAAGATATCCCCAAGACAGCATTCAGAACAAGCTATGGTTCCTATGAATACATTGTCATGTCTTTCGGCCTTGTCAATGCTCCTCCAACATTCTCTCGCATGATGAACTTCATCTTCAACCCTTACACAAATGATTTCGTCTTGGTGTCTCTCGATGACATTTTGGTTTTTTCCAAGAACAAGGAGGATCATGCCAAGCATTTGAGATTGGTGCTGGACAAACTCAGAGAACATCAGTTCTATGGGAAGTTTTCAAAGTGCGAGTTTTGGATCGATGAGGTTCTCTACCTTGGGCATAAAATCTCCGCCAAGGGCATAGCTGTTAATCCTGAGAAAGTGTCTGCAATTGTGAATTGGGAAATGCCTCAGAATGTGAAGCAACTCCGCAGCATCCTTGGGCTCGCAAGCTATTGTCGAAGATTCCTTGAGAATTTCTCTAAGATCGCGAAGCCTCTTTCCAACCTCCTCCAGAAGCATGTGAAGTATGTCTGGAGGCCTGAATGTGACATCGCTTTCAACACCCTCAAAGAGAAGTTAGTCACAGCTCCAATTCTGACTCCTCCTGATGAATCCAAAACAATTCGAGGGTTTTTGTGATGCTTCCCTTCAAGGTCTCGGTGCTGTGTTAATCCAAGAGAAGAAAGTTGTGGCCTATACCTCTCGTCAGTTGAAGCCCAACAAAATGAACTACCCCACTCAAGACCTCGAGTTGGCGGCAGCTGTCCATGCTCTTTTAACATGGAGACATCTCTTGTTGGGAAGGAAAGTGGACATCTTCATGGATCATAAGAGCCTTAAGTACATCTTCACTCAACCCAACCTCAACCTCAGGCAGACTCGTTGGGTCGAAATGATTCAAGAGTATAATCCGAGTATTGAATATACTCCAGGCAAGGTCAATGTCATTGCAGATGCTTTGAGCAGGAAGGCTTACTGCAACGTTTAATTCTCAAGCCCTTCCAACCGGACCTTTGTGAAGCTTTCCGCTAACTTAATCTCCAAGTTGTTCCTCAAGGATTTCTTGCCAACCTCCAAGTCTCTCCTACTTCGGAAGATCAGATTCATGAGGCACAACTTCTTGATGCAATGGTGAAGAAGGTGAAGATTGGGATTGCCAAGAGCCAACCCAAGTACAAGTGCTATCGCCTCGATGACAAAGATACTCTATTCTTCGAGGATCGAATTGTTGTTCCTAAAGGTGACCTTCGTAAAGTCATTATGAATGAGGCTCACAATTCACTTCTATATATTCATCATGAAAGTACAAAGATGTACCATGACCTCAAGCAGTCGTATTGGTGGACTCGAATGAAGCACGAGATTGCTCAGTTCGTGAATGAATGCGATGTCTGCAGAAGAGTGAAAGCAGCACACCAACGGCCAGCTGGTCTCCTCCAACCTCTTGCCATTCCAGAATGGAAGTTTCACCATATTGAAATGGACTTCGTGACTGGATTTCCCTAGTCCAAGCGTGGCAATGATGCTATCTTTGTTGTCATCGACAAGCTTACTAAAGTGGCTCATTTTCTTCCTATCAAAGAATCTATCACAGTAGCTCAGTTGGCAAAGCTATATACCTCCAGGATTGTCTCCTTGCACGGCATTCTGCAGTTGATATCTTCAGACCGTGGAAGCATCTTTACTTCTAAGTTCTGGGATTCCTTTCAGAAGGCCATGGGCACCAACAGTCGCTTCAGCACAGCCTTCCATTCTCAAACCCGTGGACAAGTCGAGCGAGTAAATGAAATTCTTGAACATATTCTCAGGGCTTGCGTCATCTCTTTCAGTATGAAGTGGGAAGATTGTCTTCCATATGCCGATTTCTCCTACAACAATAGCTTCCAAGCGAGTTCAGGCAAGGCCCCATTCGAGATTCTCTATGGCAGAAAGTGCCGTACTCCTCTTAATTGGTCAGAGACTGGTGAACGCCAACTTCTTGGCAATGACTTGATCACAGAGGCTGAAGAAATGTGCAATGTCATTCGTGAAAATCTCAAAGCCGCGCAATCGCGCCAGAAGAGTTACTATGATAGCAAACATCGTGACTTGGCTTTTGAGATCGGAGACCATGTCTACCTCCGCGTCTCTCCAATGAAAGGTACTCATCGCTTCGGTATCAAAGGGAAGCTTGCCCCTAGATACGTCGGTCCTTTCAAGATCATTGGCAAAAGAGGCGACCTCGCCTATCAACTTGAGCTTCCATCCAACTTTGCAAACATGCATGACGTGTTTCACGTGTCTCAGCTTTGTAAGTGTTTCAAGACTCCTGACCGCACCATCAACTTCGAAGAGATTGATCTCCAAGAAGACATGTCTTATCATGAGCATCCCATTGCTATTCTTGAAGAAACTGAGCGCAAGACTTGCAACAAGTCTATCAAATTCCTGAAAGTGAAGTGGTCACACCATTCCGACCGAGAGGCCACTTGGGAACGCGAGGACCACCTCCGTTCCGAATATCCAGAGTTTTTTCGGTCCTAGATCTCGGGACGAGATCCTTTCGTAGTGGTGGAGTGTTGTAGCGCCCTGGATGTAACTTTCCATATTTGTATTCCAACTCTTGCCATTTTTAGCTCTAAGTTATGATATTCCCTCGTGGATGGGTTTTGTCTTCGTTTTGCATTTTTTCCATGTCATGCATTTCATATCATGTCATCATGTGCATCGCATTTGCATACGTGTTCGTCTCATGCATCCGAGCATTTTCCCCGTTGTTCGTTTTGCATTCTGGCACTCCTATGTCCTCCGGCGCCCCCTTTTGCCTCTTTTAGTGAGCGGGTGTTAAACATTCTCAGAATGGACCGAGATTTGCCAAGCGGCCTTGGTACACTACCAGTAGACCACATGTCAAGTTTCGTGCCATTTGGAGTCCGTTTGATACTCCAACGGTTAACCGGGGAACCGTAAAGGCCTCGTGTGTGTTGCAGCCCAACACCCCTCCAAAGTCGCCCAAAACCCATCCAAACCCCCTCCATCCTCTCGGCCGTTCGATCACAATCGCGTGTCCAAAAACCGCACCTCATTTGGACTCTCCTATTTCCCTCTACCTATAAAAACTCCTTCCCCTCCGAAATTTGTGGTCAAAACATACCGTAACTTCCTCCCGCCGCCACCGGACACGTCCGGCGCGTCTGCCACCGCCGCCCGTCCAACCCCACGCTGCCACGTGGCACGTCCGCCGCCCCCGCGCCGCTGGCCCGCCAGGCCCGAGGCGGCCCCCCAGCCCACGAGCTCCTCCGCCGCCTGCCGCCCGACCCAGCACCGCGCGCCGCCGCTTCCTTGTCTGCTCCGGCCGCCACCTCCGCCGCCACTCCACGCCGGCGAGCTCGCCGCCCGGCTACCCCGGCAACCTCCGCCGCCACCGCCCAGAAGCTCCGCTCGCCGCGCAACCTCCGCCGGTGCCGGATCCGATGAGGTCCGGCCGGATCTCCAGCGACCCCCTCCTCTCCGGCGAGTTCCACCTCCATCTCCTGCGAGCTCGCGCCCTCCTCGGTTCGCGTGCAAATCCGAAGAACCCTAGATCTGAGGTGGTTTTCACTAAGTCTTCGTCCCTGCTCATTTTTTCATGCATTATTCATCATGCCATAACTTCTTGTGTGATGCTCCATTTTGGGCGTGTGATATAACAAAATGTTCGTTAGGATGTCCTCTTCATTTTGTTCCATTGCACCATGCTTGTTTGAGTCCATTTTGATGCCCAAATTGCTGTTGCAAGAGTGCTATAAAATATTAGTTCCTGTTTCTTATCAGATTATGAGCATTTGTCATTTTTGCCATGATTATTGTGTGCTGCATATGAACTTGAGCCCAACATGTGTTTTGGGCTATGCCATGCCATCTTTACAAGGTGTATGCCATGTATTTTTGTGATCAATGTGGTGACTAGCACATGCATGCAAAGTAGCTCTCGTAATGTTGCTGATTTCAGGGACTTAGATTTTCACTAAGTCATTTCCCTGATGTTATTTTTATGCCATGTATTCATGGTGCTACAGAGAGATCCATGCCTCTATTGAGTATGTTCAGTTAGGATGATTTTGACATATGGTTATGCTCTATCCATCCATGCTTCTTTTGCATTTATGGAGTACCCTAGCATGACTCAATCTTGCTCTACGTTTGCTATAAAATGTTCCTGGCAGATTGTTTACATGTTATTCAATTTTGTCAAGGTTGTTGTAGTTGATCCATGCATGCTATGAACTTGTTTTTGCTTTCCTTGGCTTCATGATCATGTCTTTTTGTTGGGAGTATGCTTAGCTTGTCATGCAATGCCTTGTGTTGAGTGCATCGAGCTTGCAAACATGCCTACATAACTCTATTTTTTCCATGTCCAGTTTTCTGCTAAGTCTGAATCTGTTAACGAAACTTGCTATGTTTACATGGGTGCCATCATATCTTATGATCCTTTTTGGCTTATGGTCAGCAAGGGAGTTTTGTTATATGCTTTGAGTAGATTTATGCCATGCCTTTGTTTGCTATGTTCTGTTCCTGTAGCATGTTGATATCTTGCTCTAAACTTTGCTTCCTGATGTTAATTCCTGGCATGTTGTTATTTTAGTCTGTGAAGCTGATATCTTTTGCACTTTTGCCATGCTTGTTTGAACCTGCTATTTTGTGATTTAGCCGTAGCTCAGTGTTCATCTTTTGTCAAGCATCTTGAGTAGATCACTGCCATGTGCTTTGTTGCTATGTTAGAGTGCAGTAGCTTAGTTTCTTGTTGCATTTTAGATGGCATCGTGCTGTTAATCGCAGAATCGTGCCATTCTTGTTTTGCTTGCCATGTGCAAACCGTGCATCCGATTCCGGTGATCTTTATATCGATTTCGACCGAAATCAACTCATCTTTCCAACGACGCACTTGGTTTGCCAAGTTGAGGCCTGGTTCAATCTTTTCCTTCCGGAGCACACATATGCATTGCATATTACATCCCGCATGTCATGCCATGTTTTGCATCATGTTGCTTGCGCATTGCATCGTGGTTGATTGTGGTTTCTTTTGCTTGTGTTCTTGCCTTGGGTAGACCCGGTAGACGAGTTCGTGATCGAGGAACCCGTTGAGTACGCTAACGAGGATCAAGCTTACGTCAGCTCGGAGAACTTTGCAGGCAAGATGACCATACCCTCGAAATCACATCTATCTTTGCTTGCTAGTTGCTCGCTCTATTGCTATGCCGCGATACCTAACACTTGCTTTATCATGCCTCCCATATTTACATGTCAAACCTCTAACCCACCTTGTGCTAGCAAACCATTGATTGGCTATGTTACCGCTTTGCCCAGCCCCTCTTATAGCGTTGCTAGTTGCAGGTGGAGATGAAGTTTGTTCCTTCTGTGAACATGATTTTTGTTGGGATATCATTATTATATCTTGTTTACTTTCATGCACCTATATACTTGGTAAAGTGTGGAAGGCTCGGCCTTATGCCTGATGTTTTGTTCCACTCTTGCCGCCGTAGTTTCCATCATACCGGTGTTATGTTCCTTGATTTTTTGTTCCTTACGCGGTTGGGTTATAATGGGAACCCCTTGAAAGTTTGGCTTGAATAAAACTCCTCCAGGAAGGCCCAACCTTGGTTTTACCATTTGCCACATAAGCCTTTTTCTCTTGGGTTCCGCGGACTCAAGGGTCATCTTTATTTAACCCCCTGGGCCAGTGCTCCTCTGAGTGTTGTTCCGAAATGAGTACACCGCGGGGTCACCTCCGGGCAAAATGAGGTTAGGCTTTACTCGTAGGATGTCTCATCTGGTGTGCTCTGAGAACGAGATACATGCGACTCCTATCGGGATTTGTCGGCACATCGGGCGGCTTTGCTGGTCTTGTTTTACCATTGTCGAAATGTCTTGTAACTGGGATTCCAAGTCTGATCGGGTCGTCCTAGGAGAAGGAATATCCTTCGTTGACCGTGAGAGCTTGTGATGGGCTAAGTTGGGACACCCCTGCAGGGTTTTGAACTTTCGAAAGTTATGCCCGCGGTTATGGGCAAATGGGAATTTGTTAATATCAGGTTGTAGAAAACCTGACACTTAACTTAATTAAGATGAATCAACAACATGTGTAGCCGTGATGGTCTCTTTTCGGCGGAGTCCGAGAAGAGAACACGGTCTCGTGTTATGCTTGAACGTAAATATTTCTAGGATCACTTCTTGATCATAGTTTATCGACTGTGCTTTGCTCCTCTTCTCGCTCTCATTTGCGTATGTTAGCCACCCTATACGCTAGTGCTTGCTGGAGCTCCACCTCACTACCTTTTCCTTCCCATAAGCTTAAATAGTCTTGATCGCGAGAGGGTGAGATTGCTGAGTCCCTTGACTCACCGATTACTTCCAAAAACTAGTTGCAGGTGCCGATGATGCCAATCCAGGGGAGGCGACCGAACTCAAGTGGGAGTTCGACGAGAATTCAGGACGTTACTATGTTTCCTTTCCAAAGGATCAGTAGTGGAGCCCAGTTGGGGCGATCGGGGATCTTATGCATTTGGGGTTGTCTTTATTTTGGTTCTGTAGTCGGACCTTGATTGTATTCTGGATGATGTAATACTATTTTTATGTATTGTGTGAAGTGGCGATTGTAAGCCAACTCTTTATCTCTTTCTTATTCAGTACATGGGAGGTGCAAAGATTACCCCTCTTGCGACATGGCTACAATGCGATTATGCCTCTATGTCGTGGTCCGACACGTGGGAGATATAGCCGCATCATGGGTGTTACAAGTTGGTAATCAGAGCCTTCCCCGACTTAGGAGCCCCCTGCTTGATCGAATCGCTGGCGTTGTTTAGTCTAGAAAAATGTTTTGAGTCTTATAGGATTATATATATCGGAGAGTAGGATTCTATTTACTCCTCAGTCCCTTCGTCCCTTTGGTGAGGCCTCCTGACGTAGAGTTTTGACTCTTCTCTCCTCAAATTTCATGAAATATTTTTTTAGGATCATGCGGGTATCTTGGAATCGTTTCGATGGTTTTGTGACGAGAACATTGTTCTTGTTGCCTCCTGACATTTAGGGTTTGTGGCAGTATCCCGGGGAGTTGAGCTCTGAGGTGTTGTCATCACAATTTTATCATTGCAGTTCTGGAATACCTGAGTTCACCAACATCGAAAATCTCCTTTATGCAGTTGTTGGTGAGATAACCTCGACGCCACCCAGTACTGGGGCGGTAGTTCGGGAGTATTGCCATAACTCGTATAGCGGATGCTTTTCGAAGGTTGAGGTAAATGATTTTCGAAGGTTTCTTGGTTATGTGTTGAAGGATGGATACAACTGGATGTAGGATTTGCTAGTTTTGGGTGAGATATTATGCTTCCCCTGTATCCGAAACACCTGATTGCATAACCAGAAAATTTCAGGAGTTTCATAGGTGGGAATTCACGTAGCTCTAGTATTTCTTGCTGCAAATATTTGGTTTGTGATTGGGTAATCCTTACCAATTAGCTGTTCATATCCATACCTTATTGTTTTATTCATCTATCTCCATCTAAGTTGCTTCTCAATTTATGGAAGTGTGATCATTTACTTTGCATATCATTCGTTCATTCTTGTTCGAATGTTAAGGTTATATGTTGCAATTTCGATCCATTTGATTCATCTTGAATATATGTCTTTCAAGATGCTAACGGATGTCACCCTCTTCAGGATGGCTCCTCCAACGCGTCAGAATCCGGAACCACCGCCATCACCTCCACCTCCGGAGGCATGGCAAGCTGTGATGGCCACCACCAACACCAACATGCAGATGCTTATGCAACTCTTGCAAGAGCATAACCAAGGAAATCTAGGCCATGGAAACAATCAAGTTCAGTTTGCTACCCTCAACCAGTTCCTCACAAACCAGCCAAAGTCTTTCAGTAACTGTGTCTAGGCCACAGACGCTAACGATTGGCTCGTGGATATCTGCAAACATTCTGAGTGTAGCAATGTCAGGCCTGAGGACTTTGTCAAGTTTGCTTCATTCCAACTAAAAGACCAAGCTGCCGAGTGGTATCAACAATACAAAGATTCCAGAGGAGGTCGTGCGATTACCTGGGATGATTTCCGCCGAGACTTCAAAGCTCACCACATTCCTCAAAGTGTTGTTGAGAGTAAGCGTGAGGAGTTCCACAATCTGAAGCAAGGCAGTATGTCTGTTTACCAATACAACATCATGTTCCATAGGCTCGCTCGCTTCGCCAAACAAGACGTCCCTAATGAGAAGAGCATGATTTATCAATTCAGAGGTGGCCTCCGAGAAGATTTGCAACTAGCTCTCGTGCTTTTTGAGCCGAAACAGTATGATGAGTTATACAACATGGCACTAAAGCAAGAGGCTGCTTAGCTCAAGTGCATTGCTTCTAAGAAGAGAGTCAGGGATGCAACTCGTTCTTCTTCTTCAACTCAAGAGGAAGCTAAGCAGCAAAAGTACTGGTTGCCTCCTCCTCCTCCGTTCCGTTAGCTTACCAACAGAAGAGTAAAGGTGGCAATGGATCTTCCCACCCACCCAACCCAGGCTGTCAGAACAAACCGCAGTCTCATGCTCCAAGGTCAAGTGCTCCTTGTCACCGTCCGCTCTCAGAGGTTACGTGCAACAAGTGTCAGCAGAAGGGTCACTATGCAAACAAATGCTTCAACCGGAGGCGCCTTCCACCTCCTCCTCCTGTGAGATCTGCCAGCAATGCAGTGGTCAAGCATAATCCCAAGTTTGCGGTCAACATGATCAACGCAGCTCAGGCAGAGGACCCTTCAGAAGTGATCATGGGTAACCTTCCTGTTAACGTCATTCCTGCAAAAGTTCTTTTGGACTCTGGTGCATCACATTCTTTCATGTCATTCCCTTTTGCATTGGAGCACAATGTTGATACAGAGGTTTTGCCCAAAGTCATGCAACTTGTTTCTCCGGGAAAGCTTATGACTTATATTTTGGTTGCTCCCGATGTCTCTGTCCAGTTTGGAGACTATAAATTTCTATCCTCTCCGATTGTTCTTGGTAACTCGGATATTGAACTAATTCTCGGCATGGACTGGCTTTCTAAGCACAAGGCTCAACTTGATTGTGCTGCTAGATAGATTCAATTGACACACTCGTCTGAGGATGTGATCGTCTTTGCCGCTCGTGATGATACAATTCGTCTATTTTCTCTCAATGAGAAGGGCGAGTTGAATGCCATCTCTCAGATTCCAGTCGTTTGTGAATATCAAGATGTCTTTCCAGAAGAGCTTCCAGGAATGCCTCCTCACCAGCCAGTTGAATTCGTCATCGATCTTGAGCCTGGCACGGAACCTGTTTGCAAATGTCCTTACAAGCTTGGACCAGAAGAGTTGAAGGAGCTGAAGAAACAACTCGATATACAAGAGCGCATGGGTTTGATCCGACCGAGTTCTTCTCCATGGGGTTGTGGTGTTCTTTTTGTCAAGAAGAAAGATGGCACAGACTGACTCTGTGTCAACTACCGTCCATTGAACAAGAAGACCATAAAGAACAAGTACCCACTTATCAACATCAATGAGCTTTTCGAACAACTCAAAGGTGCTCAAATATTCACCAAGCTTGACCTCTGTATGGGCTATCATCACATTCGCATTCATGAACAAGATATCCCCAAGACAGCATTCAGAACAAGCTATGGTTCCTATGAATACATTGTCATGTCTTTCGGCCTTGTCAATGCTCCTCCAACATTCTCTCGCATGATGAACTTCATCTTCAACCCTTACACAAATGATTTCGTCTTGGTGTCTCTCGATGACATTTTGGTTTTTTCCAAGAACAAGGAGGATCATGCCAAGCATTTGAGATTGGTGCTGGACAAACTCAGAGAACATCAGTTCTATGGGAAGTTTTCAAAGTGCGAGTTTTGGATCGATGAGGTTCTCTACCTTGGGCATAAAATCTCCGCCAAGGGCATAGCTGTTAATCCTGAGAAAGTGTCTGCAATTGTGAATTGGGAAATGCCTCAGAATGTGAAGCAACTCCGCAGCATCCTTGGGCTCGCAAGCTATTGTCGAAGATTCCTTGAGAATTTCTCTAAGATCGCGAAGCCTCTTTCCAACCTCCTCCAGAAGCATGTGAAGTATGTCTGGAGGCCTGAATGTGACATCGCTTTCAACACCCTCAAAGAGAAGTTAGTCACAGCTCCAATTCTGACTCCTCCTGATGAATCCAAAACAATTCGAGGGTTTTTGTGATGCTTCCCTTCAAGGTCTCGGTGCTGTGTTAATCCAAGAGAAGAAAGTTGTGGCCTATACCTCTCGTCAGTTGAAGCCCAACAAAATGAACTACCCCACTCAAGACCTCGAGTTGGCGGCAGCTGTCCATGCTCTTTTAACATGGAGACATCTCTTGTTGGGAAGGAAAGTGGACATCTTCATGGATCATAAGAGCCTTAAGTACATCTTCACTCAACCCAACCTCAACCTCAGGCAGACTCGTTGGGTCGAAATGATTCAAGAGTATAATCCGAGTATTGAATATACTCCAGGCAAGGCCAATGTCATTGCAGATGCTTTGAGCAGGAAGGCTTACTGCAACGTTTAATTCTCAAGCCCTTCCAACCGGACCTTTGTGAAGCTTTCCGCTAACTTAATCTCCAAGTTGTTCCTCAAGGATTTCTTGCCAACCTCCAAGTCTCTCCTACTTCGGAAGATCAGATTCATGAGGCACAACTTCTTGATGCAATGGTGAAGAAGGTGAAGATTGGGATTGCCAAGAGCCAACCCAAGTACAAGTGCTATCGCCTCGATGACAAAGATACTCTATTCTTCGAGGATCGAATTGTTGTTCCTAAAGGTGACCTTCGTAAAGTCATTATGAATGAGGCTCACAATTCACTTCTATATATTCATCATGAAAGTACAAAGATGTACCATGACCTCAAGCAGTCGTATTGGTGGACTCGAATGAAGCACGAGATTGCTCAGTTCGTGAATGAATGCGATGTCTGCAGAAGAGTGAAAGCAGAACACCAATGGCCAGCTGGTCTCCTCCAACCTCTTGCCATTCCAGAATGGAAGTTTCACCATATTGAAATGGACTTCGTGACTGGATTTCCCTAGTCCAAGCGTGGCAATGATGCTATCTTTGTTGTCATCGACAAGCTTACTAAAGTGGCTCATTTTCTTCCTATCAAAGAATCTATCACAGTAGCTCAGTTGGCAAAGCTATATACCTCCAGGATTGTCTCCTTGCACGGCATTCTGCAGTTGATATCTTCAGACCGTGGAAGCATCTTTACTTCTAAGTTTTGGGATTCCTTTCAGAAGGCCATGGGCACCAACAGTCGCTTCAGCACAGCCTTCCATTCTCAAACCCGTGGACAAGTCGAGCGAGTAAATGAAATTCTTGAACATATTCTCAGGGCTTGCGTCATCTCTTTCAGTATGAAGTGGGAAGATTGTCTTCCATATGCCGATTTCTCCTACAACAATAGCTTCCAAACGAGTTCAGGCAAGGCCCCATTCGAGATTCTCTATGGCAGAAAGTGCCGTACTCCTCTTAATTGGTCAGAGACTGGTGAACGCCAACTTCTTGGCAATGACTTGATCACAGAGGCTGAAGAAATGTGCAATGTCATTCGTGAAAATCTCAAAGCCGCGCAATCGCGCCAGAAGAGTTACTATGATAGCAAACATCGTGACTTGGCTTTTGAGATCGGAGACCATGTCTACCTCCGCGTCTCTCCAATGAAAGGTACTCATCGCTTCGGTATCAAAGGGAAGCTTGCCCCTAGATACGTGGGTCCTTTAAAGATCATTGGCAAAAGAGGCGACCTCGCCTATCAACTTGAGCTTCCATCCAACTTTGCAAACATGCATGACGTGTTTCACGTGTCTCAGCTTTGTAAGTGTTTCAAGACTCCTGACCGCACCATCAACTTCGAAGAGATTGATCTCCAAGAAGACATGTCTTATCATGAGCATCCCATTGCTATTCTTGAAGAAACTGAGCGCAAGACTTGCAAAAAGTCTATCAAATTCCTGAAAGTGAAGTGGTCACACCATTCCGACCGAGAGGCCACTTGGGAATGCGAGGACCACCTCCGTTCCGAATATCCAGAGTTTTTTCGGTCCTAGATCTCGGGACGAGATCCTTTCGTAGTGGTGGAGTCTTGTAGCGCCCTGGATGTAACTTTCCATATTTGTATTCCAACTCTTGCCATTTTTAGCTCTAAGTTATGATATTCCCTCGTGGATGGGTTTTGTCTTCATTTTGCTTTTTTTCCATGTCATGCATTTCATATCATGTCATCATGTGCATCGCATTTGCATACGTGTTCGTCTCATGCATCCGAGCATTTTCCCCGTTGTCCGTTTTGCATTCTGGCACTCCTATGTCCTCCGGCGCCCCCTTTTGCCTCTTTTAGTGAGCGGGTGTTAAACATTCTCAGAATGGACCGAGATTTGCCAAGCGGCCTTGGTACACTACCAGTAGACCACATGTCAAGTTTCATGCCATTTGGAGTCCGTTTGATACTCCAACGGTTAACCGGGGAACCGTAAAGGCCTCGTGTGTGTTGCAGCCCAACACCCCTCCAAAGTCGCCCAAAACCCATCCAAACCCCCTCCATCCTCTCGGCCGTTCGATCACGATCGCGTGTCCAAAAACCGCACCTCATTTGGACTCTCCTATTTCCCTCTACCTATAAAAACTCCTTCCCCTCCGAAATTTGTGGTCAAAACATACCGTAACTTCCTCCCGCCGCCACCGGACACGTCCGGCGCGTCTGCCACCGCCGCCCGTCCAACCCCACGCTGCCACGTGGCACGTCCGCCGCCCCCGCGCCGCTGGCCCGCCAGGCCCGAGGCGGCCCCCAGCCCACGAGCTCCTCCGCCGCCTGCCGCCCGACCCAGCACCGCGCGCCGCCGCCTCCTTGTCTGCTCCGGCCGCCACCTCCGCCGCCACTCCACGCCGGCGAGCTCGCCGCCCGGCTACCCCGGCAACCTCCGCCGCCACCGCCCAGAAGCTCCGCTCGCCGCGCAACCTCCGCCGGCGCCGGATCCGATGAGGTCCGGCCGGATCTCCAGCGACCCCCTCCTCTCCGGCGAGTTCCACCTCCATCTCCTGCGAGCTCGCGCCCTCCTCGGTTCGCGTGCAAATCCGAAGAACCCTAGATCTGAGGTGGTTTTCACTAAGTCTTCGTCCCTGCTCATTTTTTCATGCATTATTCATCATGCCATAACTTCTTGTGTGATGCTCCATTTTGGGCGTGTGATATAACAAAATGTTCGTTAGGATGTCCTCTTCATTTTGTTCCATTGCACCATGCTTGTTTGAGTCCATTTTGATGCCCAAATTGCTGTTGCAAGAGTGCTATAAAATATTAGTTCCTGTTTCTTATCAGATTATGAGCATTTGTCATTTTTGCCATGATTATTGTGTGCTGCATATGAACTTGAGCCCAACATGTGTTTTGGGCTATGCCATGCCATCTTTACAAGGTGTATGCCATGTATTTTTGTGATCAATGTGGTGACTAGCACATGCATGCAAAGTAGCTCTCGTAATGTTGCTGATTTCAGGGACTTAGATTTTCACTAAGTCATTTCCCTGATGTTATTTTTATGCCATGTATTCATGGTGCTACAGAGAGATCCATGCCTCTATTGAGTATGTTCAGTTAGGATGATTTTGACATATGGTTATGCTCTATCCATCCATGCTTCTTTTGCATTTATGGAGTACCCTAGCATGACTCAATCTTGCTCTACGTTTGCTATAAAATGTTCCTGGCAGATTGTTTACATGTTATTCAATTTTGTCAAGGTTGTTGTAGTTGATCCATGCATGCTATGAACTTGTTTTTGCTTTCCTTGGCTTCATGATCATGTCTTTTTGTTGGGAGTATGCTTAGCTTGTCATGCAATGCCTTGTGTTGAGTGCATCGAGCTTGCAAACATGCCTACATAACTCTATTTTTTCCATGTCCAGTTTTCTGCTAAGTCTGAATCTGTTAACGAAACTTGCTATGTTTACATGGGTGCCATCATATCTTATGATCCTTTTTGGCTTATGGTCAGCAAGGGAGTTTTGTTATATGCTTTGAGTAGATTTATGCCATGCCTTTGTTTGCTATGTTCTGTTCCTGTAGCATGTTGATATCTTGCTCTAAACTTTGCTTCCTGATGTTAATTCCTGGCATGTTGTTATTTTAGTCTGTGAAGCTGATATCTTTTGCACTTTTGCCATGCTTGTTTGAACCTGCTATTTTGTGATTTAGCCGTAGCTCAGTGTTCATCTTTTGTCAAGCATCTTGAGTAGATCACTGCCATGTGCTTTGTTGCTATGTTAGAGTGCAGTAGCTTAGTTTCTTGTTGCATTTTAGATGGCATCGTGCTGTTAATCGCAGAATCGTGCCATTCTTGTTTTGCTTGCCATGTGCAAACCGTGCATCCGATTCCGGTGATCTTTATATCGATTTCGACCGAAATCAACTCATCTTTCCAACGACGCACTTGGTTTGCCAAGTTGAGGCCTGGTTCAATCTTTTCCTTCCGGAGCACACATATGCATTGCATATTACATCCCGCATGTCATGCCATGTTTTGCATCATGTTGCTTGCGCATTGCATCGTGGTTGATTGTGGTTTCTTTTGCTTGTGTTCTTGCCTTGGGTAGACCCGGTAGACGAGTTCGTGATCGAGGAACCCGTTGAGTACGCTAACGAGGATCAAGCTTACGTCAGCTCGGAGAACTTTGCAGGCAAGATGACCATACCCTCGAAATCACTTATATCTTTCCTTGCTAGTTGCTCGCTCTATTGCTATGCCGCGATACCTACCACTTTCTTTATCATGCCTCCCATATTGCCATGTCAAACCTCTAACCCACATTGTCCTAGCAAACCATTGATTGGCTATGTTACCGCTTTGCTCAGCCCCCCTTATAGCGTTGCTAGTTGCAGGTGGAGATGAAGTTTGTTCCTTGTGTGGGACATGATTATTCTTGGGATATCATTATTATGCATTGTTTACTTCAATGAACCTATATACTTGGTAAAGGGTGGAAGGCTCGTCCTTATGCCTGGTGTTTTGTTCCACTCTTGTCGCCCTAGTTTCCGTCATACCGGTGTTAGGTTCCTTGATTTTGCGTTCCTTACGTGGTTGGGTTATAATGGGAACCCCTTGACAGTTCGCCTTGAATAAAACTCCTCCAGGAAGGCCCAACCTTGGTTTTACCATTTTCCACCTAAGCCTTTTTCTCTTGGGTTCCGCGGACTCAAGGGTCATCTTTATTTTAAACCCCCCTGGGCCAGTGCTCCTCTGAGTGTTGGTACGAAACGAGTAGACTGCGGGGCCACCTCAGGGCAACTTGAGATTTGGTTTTACTCGTAGGATGTCTCATCCGGTGTGCCCTGAGAACGAGATACGTGCGACTCCTATCGAGATTTGTCGGCACATCGGGCGGCTTTGCTGGTCTTGTTTTACCATTGGAGAAATGTCTTGTAACCGGGATTCCGAGTCTGATCGGGTCGTCCTGGGAGAAGGAATATCCTTCGTTGACCGTGAGAGCTTGTGATGGGCTACGTTGGGACACCCCTGCAGGGTTTTGAACTTTTGAAAGCCGTGCCCGCGGTTATGGGCAGATGGGAATTTTTTAATATCCCGTTGTAGAAAAGCTGACACTTAACTTAATTAAGATGAATCAACAACATGTGTAGCCGTGATGGTCTCTTTTCGGCGGAGTCCAGGAAGAGAACACGGTCTCGTGTTACGCTTGAACGTAAGTAGTTCTAGGATCACTTCTTGATCATAGTTTATCGACCGTGCTTTGCTCCTCTTCTCGCTCTCATTTGTGTATGTTAGCCACCCTATACGCTAGTGCTTGCTATAGCTCCACCTCACTACCTTTTCCTTCCCATAAGCTTAAATAGTCTTGATCGCGAGGGTGTGAGATTGCTGAGTCCCCGTGACTCATAGATTACTTCCAAAAACCAGATGCAGGTGCCGATGATGCCAGTCGAGGGGATGCGACCGAACTCAAGTGGGAGTTCAACGAGGATTCAGGACGTTACTATGTTTCCTTTCCAGACGATAAGTAGTGGAGCCCAGTTGGGGCGATTGGGGATCTTATGCATTTGGGGTTGTCTTTATTTTGGTTCCGTAGTCGGACCTTGATTGTATTCTGGATGATGTAATGCTATTTTTATGTATTGTGTGAAGTGGCGATTGTAAGCCAACTCTTTATCTCTTGCTTATTCAGTACATGGGATGTGTAAAGATTACCCCTCTTGCGACATGCCTACAATGCGGTTATGCCTCTAAGTCGTGCTCCGACACGTGGGAGATATAGCCGCATCATGGGTGTTACATCCACCTTTTCTCTTCTGTTGGTAGGGCTGATGAAACGGAGGAGGAGGAGGCAACCAGAACTTCTGTTGCTTAGCTGCCACTTGTGATGAAGAAGAAGATTGAACTACATCCCTGATTCTCTTCTTAGATGCCTCACATTTAAGCTGAGTAGCTTCTTGCTTTAGTGCCACGTTGTAGAATTGATCAAACTCAGTCGGCTCAAGAAGCACGAGAGCTAATTGCAAATCTTCTCTGAGGCCACCTCTGAATTGATAAATCATACTCTTTTCATCAGGGACGTCTTGTTTAGCGAAGAGAGCAAGTTTCTGAAATTAGATATTGTGTTGATACACGGACATGCTGCCTTGCTTGAGACTGCGGAACTCCTCACACCTGCTCTTAGCAACACTTGGTGGAATGTGATGAGCTTTGAAGTCTCGGCGGAAATCATTCCAGGTAATCACACGCCCTCCTCTGGAATCTCTGTATTGTTGATACCACTCAGCAGCTTGATCCTTGAGTTGAAACGAAGCAAACTTGACAAAGTCCTCAGGCCTGACATTGCTACACTCAAAATGTTTGTAGATATCCACGAGCCAGTCGTTGGCGTCTATGGCCTTGACACAGTTGTTGAAGGGCTTTGGCTGGTTTGCGAGGAACTGGTTGAGGGTAGCAAACAGAGGCTGATTGTTGCCTTGGCCTTGATTTCCTTGGTTGCCTTGCCCTTGGATGCGCTCTTGCAACAGTTGGAAAAGCATCTGAGTGTTTGCGTTGGTGGCTGCCATGACAGCTTTCCATGCCTCCGAAGGTGGAGGTGGTGGCGGAGGTTCCGGATTCTGACGCATTGGAGGAGCCATCCTGAAGAGGTTGACATCCGTTAGCATCTTCAAAAACAGATATTCAAGCTGGATCAATGGATCAAAATTGCAACATAAAGTCTTAACATTCGAACAAGGATGAACGAATGAATTCCAAAGTAAATCATCACACTTCCATTAAGGTTGAGAAGCCACTTAGATAAAGGTAGATGAATAAAGCAACAAGGTACGGATATGAATAAATAAGTGGTAAGGACTACCCAATCACAAACCAAATATCTGCGGGAAGAAAAACTAGAGCTGGATGAATTCCCACCTATGAAACTCCCGAAACTTTCTGGTTATGCAATCATGTGTTGGGGATACAGGGGAAGCATAATATCTCACCCAAAACTAGCAAATCCTACATCCAGCTATTTGCATCCTTCAACACATAACCAAGAAACCTTCGGAAATCATGTACCTCAACCTTCGAAAAGCATCCATTATACGAGTTATGGCAATACTCCCGAACTCCTGCCCCAGTACTGGGTGGCATCGTGGTTATCTCACCAACAACTGCATAAAGAGATTTTTGATGTCGGCGAACTCAGGTATTCCAGAACTGCAATGATAAAATTGTGACGACAACACCTTGGAGCTCAACTCCCCTGGACACTGCGACAACCCCTAAATGTCAGGAGGCACCAATAACAATGTTCTCATCACAAAACCATCGGAACGATTCCAAGATACCTGCGTGATCCTAAAAAAATTAGTGAAATTTGAGGAGAGAAGAGTCAAAACTTTATGTCAGGAGGCCTCACCAGAGGTACGAAGGGACTGTGGAGTAAAATGAATCCTACTCTCCGATATATATAATCCTAAGAATCAAAACATTTTGTTCTAGACTCAACAACGTCAGTCATTTGATCAAGAAGGGGGCTCCTAAGTTGGGGATGGCTCTGATTACCAACTTGTAACACCCACAATGCGGCTATATCTCCCACGTATCAGGGCACGACTTAGAGGCATAGCCGCATGGTAGGTCTGTCGCAAGTGGGGTAATCTTTACACATCCCATGTACTGAATAAGAAGGGATAGAGTTGGCTTACAATCGCCACTTCACACAATACATAAATAATCCATACATCATCCAAAGTACAATTGTCGGGGGTTGGGTGCGACATATGCCAAAGGATGGCTTATCATGGTGGGAGTGAGTAGAACGTCGCCGGTGCCCGAAAGCGGGATTAGGCGTAGACACGAACGCCGGCATATTTTACCCAGGTTCGGGGCTCTCCTAGGAGATAACACTCCTAGTCCTACTCTGCGGGGTCTCCGCATGATCACTAAGGCAAAGTGAGTACAAGGGTGCTCCTCGAGCTGTATGCTGGAGGTAGGAGAAGGCAAGGCTATCTTTCTCCATCCTATATCTCTAGTCTAGTTATAATGGGTCCGAACCCTTTGCATGGGTGACCTGGGGGGTTTATATAGGCCTACCCCCCAGGGGTACAAGGGTAATATGACTGGGAACAGGCCCAACCGTCAGTCTCTTCGGCCGCCGATTTCTCCGCCGACTGCTGGGGCCTGACGATTGGGGGGCCCTGCCGACTGGTCTGGTACGGAGCCGACAGGCCGTACCCGCCGCTTAGAGGTCTTGGCGGCTGGTGATCACTGTAGCTGCGCTTCTAATGAGGTAGGCTTGGTCGAAGGATCATGGCTACAGCACCGCCGTCATGGCGGGCGATTACTGTAGACACTTCCCGTCTTGTCTGGTTAATGGCGCGTGGGGCCCGTGGGATGAGCAGGCCGGCTCCTAGGGGCCGACTCCCATCGGGTCCGATTGATAGGGCTCTTTGCCATCTTCTGGACTCTCGCTGACTGGTGGGGCCCATCATCCTTCGGCTATACAGACAGGCCATCGTGGGAGTAGGACTCCGCCTGCCTGTGATGATGTCAGGGCTGGCATGGCAACAGTGTCGTGCCGGGCGGGGCTCCTCATCGACACAGCTCACTGTGGTCGCGGCAGCCCCTAGGAAGGGGAGGGGATGGGATACACTGTAGCCATCCCCTGTCCCGTCACCCTCGGTGTGGGTACGGGCTTTTGAAGGGGCCGCGGGCCGACTCCTCGGAGCCGGCTTCTTTGGAAGCTGCCTGGCAGGAGTCGGCTTGTCTTGACCTTACCTTCTGGACTCGGCCGTCTATGGGCAGCCGGCTATTTCTCCAGCCGGCTTCCAAAAGGCGGCTCTTTACCTTGGCATCCCGAGGGGCGCGGTCAGCCCCGATGTCTTGAATGGTTATGGGCGTTGGGTTAGCCTACCCGTGGCCCATTACTCCGACAGTAGTCCCCGAAGCTGGTGAGGCGCCGCAGGCGACTGGTCGAGGAGCCTCAGCAGTTTCCTTTCTCCAAGTGCTTGAGGTGAAGCTTCGTTTGACTTCTGCCGGGCCGACTGGTAGGAGTCGGACTCGCCCAATCTGACTTGTCCAAAATTTTCGAACGCCTCGGCGGGATCCAAGTGGCGTGCTAGCTAAGCTTCCGGGCAGCCGCCCGTTTCGGGCCTGTCACGTGGCGACGATCGGCCGTGCCAGTCTGCCCACCCACGCGCGCGACGGGACACGCCTACAGGTGCGGCCGGGGTGGGTGGTTGAGATTCCTGTGGAGTTATTGCGCGCAGTAACTTTGCGCGATAAACGTGGGGGCCACAACATCACCAAGAAGAAGACCAATGATGCCACAACTTCATACCAAGGCCGGCATTAATGGACGCTCTGTCAAGGTCATCATCGATGGAGGGAGTTGTCATAATCTCGCAAGTGAATAACTTTGCTCCAAACTCCAATTGCCCAAGACGAAGCACCCACATCCATACAAAGTTCAATGGCTTAGCGACTCCGACACTCTCCAAGTCGAGCATCGAGTACAAGTCTCCTTCGAAATTGGTGCCTACGAAGACAATTTCGAGCGCGACATCATTCCAATGACCGTTTTCCACCTCCTCCTTGGACGCCCATGGCAATTTGATACAGGATTCACCCACAATGGTCGAACGAACCAATACATCTTCAAGATCAAGGGCAAGGAGTACGTACTTCGTCCCATGTTTCCAAGCCAAGTGATCGCTAACAAGCAAGCCACCCATCATGGAGAGAATAGTGAGAGAGCGAGCCACCAAAAAGAGAGTGAGCGCCACAAGCCCAATCGAGCGCCTCCACGATGAGCGACAAGAAGAACTTAGTTATATTTTCCACCAAAAGTGAGATAAGAAGAGTGTGTGAGAACAGATCTAGTGTCCTACACTATGTAATTTTATGCAAGGACAACGCAACACAAGCTAACAACTCTCACACTCTTCCTCTAGTGTTGTCTTCTCTTTTGCAGCAATTTCAAGATGTTTTCCCCGACGAGCTACCTCCAGGACTACCTCCACTATGAGGCATTGAGCACCGCATCGACCTCATCCCCGGAGAACCGCTTCCGAACAAAGCTCCCTACTGCGTCAACCCCGAAGAAACCAAAGAAATACAAAGGCAAGTAAAGCATCTCATAGACCATGGACATGTGCGTGAAAGTTTGAGCCCTTTTGCCGTCCTGGTCATTCTTGTGCCAAAACGAGACGGTAGCTTTCGCATGTGCTCCTATTGTAGACCTATCAATGCTATCGCCATTCCACATAGGTATCCCATTCCAGGCCTTGACGATATCCTTGATGAACTTAGCGGTTCCACTATCTTTTCAAAAATTGATCTTAAGAGTGATTACTATCAAATCCGCATACAAGAGGGTGATGAATGGTTAGTCATGCCTATGGGTCTATCGGAAGCACCGGGTACTTTTATGCGTCTTATGAATCATGTCTTTAGCCCTTACATAGGTGTGTTTGTTGTGGTCTACTTCGATGATATCCTTGTTTTTAGCAAGTCTCTCAAAAAGCATGTCACCCATGTCTGCACCGTTTTACAAACTCTTCGAAAAGAGCGTCTCTATGCTAATATGGAGAAATGCCTTTTTGGTGTTGATAAGCTTGTTTCTTGGGTTTTGTTGTATCTTCTAAGGGTGTTCATGTGGATGAGTCCAAGATCAATTCTATTAAGACTTGGCCACAACCGACCAACTTGCAACAAGTGCGTAGCTTTCTTGGCCTTGCGGGTTTCTATCGTCGCTTTGTGAAAGATTTTAGCACCATTGCTTTGCCTTTGCATGCGTTGATCTAGAAGAATGCACCTTTTGTTTGGGGATCATCCCAAGATACCGCTTTCAATGAGCTTAAGAATTTGCTTACTCATGCTCCCGTGCTTGCATTACCCAACTTTGACAAACCTTTTGAGATTCATTACGATGCTAGTGGTAATGGCATAGGAGGTGTGTTAGCGCAAGAGAAGCGCCCCATAGCTTACTTTAGTGAGAAACTTTCCGGAGCGCAACTCAATTACCCAATCTATGACAAAGAGTTATATGCTTTAGTCTGTGTTTTGCATGAATGGGCACTATCTTCGCCCTCATGAATTTATCATTCATACCGATCATGAAACGCTCAAGTACCTTAAGGGCCAAACCAAGTTGAACAAGTGTCACGCTAAATGGAGTGAATTTATTGAGTCTTTTCCTTATGTCATCAAGTACATTAAAGGTAAGGAAAACATTGTGGCGGATGCCCTTTCCCGCATATGCATGCTTGTTACTCAACTTGAATTGGATGTCATTGGCTTTGAGCACATAAAAGACTTGTATGAGCATGATCCTACTTTTGCTAGACCTTATGCCAAATGTTCGACGCATAAATCTTGGGAACGCTATTACGTCAAAGATGGATATCTTATGAGAGCTAACAAGCTTTGCATCCCCGAGTCTTCTCTTCGTTTGTTGCTTTTGCAGGAATCTCATGGAGGAGGCTTAATGGGACATTTTGGACTCGACAAGACTCTTGCCACGCTCTCCAAGAACTACTATTGGCCCAAGATGTTTCGTGACGTCAACCGCTTCACCAACCGATGCTCTACATGTTGCAAAACTAAGTCTAAAGCTCAATCCCATGGCCTTTACATGAATCTCCCAATTCCATATCAACCATGGGAAGACATTAGCATGGATTTTGTACTTGGAGTGCCTAGGACTAAAAATGGAAAGGATTCGGTATTTGTCGTTGTGGACCGTTTCTCTAAGGTGGCTCATTTTATTCCTTGCAACAAGATAGACGATGCTTCACATGTCGCTAATCTCTTTTTAGGTAAATATTGCGTCTACATGGAGTGCCAAAAACGATCGTTTCGGACTCCGACGGTAAGTTTCTTAGCTACTTTTGGAAGACCCTGCGCGCCAAGCTCGGAATCAAGCTACTCTTCTCCATGGCGTATCATTCACAAACCGACGGCCAAACGGAGGTGACTACACATCAAGAAGAACATCAAGGAGTGGGAGGAGTGCCTACCTACCGCTGAGTTCGCCTACAACCGAGCAAGACACTCAACAACCGGCAAGTCCCCCTTCGAGGTCGTCTACGGATTCAACCCATTGTCACCATTGGACATTCTTCCTCTTCCACTCCAAGAGCGCATCAGTTTGGACGCAAGTGCACGTGTGACTCATCTCAAGAAGGTGCATGAAGATACAAGACATACTATCGAGCACCAAGTACAACGACTTGCGACCAATCTCAACATCAACAAGCACCCCATGGTCTTCAACATTGGTGATCTCGTGTGGCTACACCTTCGCAAGGACTGCTTTCCACAAGAACGCAAGTCCAAACTTCGACCACGAGCGGACGGACTCTTCAAGGTGATTGCACGCTACAATGACAACGCTTACAAAATTGACCTCCCCCGCGATAAGTACAACGTGAGCGATATCTTCAATGTCAAGGACCTCTCGCCCTTCCATGGTGATGAAGAATTTGATTCGAGAACGGATCTTTCCCAAGGGAGGGGAGATGATGCGGAGCATCCCAAGGTAATCCCCATGGACCTACCTACGTCTCCTACGACACCACTTGGACCAATGACAAGAGCCCGAGCGAAGGCTATCGAAGATAAGGTGAACTCTCTCCTCTCCGAACTTCCACTTTCTATGCATGAGACATACTACCTAAGTTTGAGTTGTTGTGCATGATTAGATACGAAGAGGACCCCCCCGAAGATGCACATGAAGATGTAGAAGTCCCCGAGTTCATGGATGAAGAGTTACACCGAGAGAAGAAGAAGGGAGCTCCAGGACCCGGACGTCCGGCTCCAAGCCCGGACATACGGCCGCTGGAGACTTCGACCACAACAGCCTACCAGCCGTCGTGCATCTACAGGCCCCAGACATCCGGCCAGGCCCGAAAATCCAAACACCACCTTCCCAAGAGCAACATGGCCAGCTTCACCAGCCCGGACATCCGGCCCTCCGTGAACGCCCGGACATCTGGCCTCGCCAGCCCGGACATCCGGCCCCACGTGAAAGCTCGGACATCTGGCCCAACGCCTGGACGTCCGGCCTCCCTGTCTGCGCACAGTGAAGGGCCAAGCCCCGTGTACCCCTTCTAACCCCTAGACTATATATACTCCACATCATCCAACTTTCTAGGGTTAGCATTGGTTTAGATCATATTTAGAGATAGAGCATTGCTCATCCACATCAGATCTACTCCATGAGATAGACCGCGCCCCCTCTTCGGAGAAGATCCCTTTGGATTCAAGATCTCCTTGCAGAGACGATCCCTTCGTGGATTGAAGACCTCCTCACGGAGTACCTCTTGTATCGTCCGTTGTTGACTTTGGATCTTGTATCTCCCTTTGTGTTCATGGATCTAGCGCATGTGTGATCATACTTGTTGGTTTGAGTGTTCTCTTGTGTTCCCCTTGTGATTTTCCCCTCGTTTCCCTCCTCGTGTTCTTCGTGTTCATCGCGGGATCCGCTCCTTTCGTGAAAGATCGGCCGATTAGGGTTCCTACCCTATGTCACACGCTCGCTCTTCCTCTTCTCGTTGGCCTTGTCGTTGCCGTTCTTGTGCTTGCTCGAGAGTAGCTTGGTTTTGACGATGTCGATGTTCTTGCGCATGAGCTTGCTCTTGAGAGACATTGCCGTGTAGAGGATTACGGTTTGTGTGACGATCTTGACACGTTGCATGACGAAGAGTGTTTGATGTCGGTGTACTTGAGCCGGAGATGGTGTAGTCAGAGTGTCGACTTGAGCGGCTCCGTCTTGATGAGGACGAAGTGGAAGAAGAGCGGTTGAGCAACAAAGCACGAATCTCGTCCATTCTTGCGTCATTTTCTTGCTTGTGGTCGTCGATCTTGTTGTTGAAATAGTCTCTTGTATGTTGCTCGGAGAGTCGCAAGTCGGTGGCGAGGTTGTCTATGCATTCACTCTTGCTTGTTGCTCCTGATGCAAAGCACGTTGTGCACCAAAGAGGTGGCTCGTTGTGACATATGAGGACATGTCGTCATCTTTCTTGAGGAAGAGTGGGTTGGTAGAAGTACTTGGCCTAAACATCATTCCAAACAATTTTGTGAGTGGTAGAAGGAGAAGAATAATACCAAATGTACCTTGACCGAAGTTGAAGATGGATCAATGATAAGTCCAACGTGGAACAAGGAAATAGCACAATTGGTACCAATTCTTGTCGGTTTCTCACACCTACGCAGGTAAAAGGTTATGGTGGAGCTCGGTTAGGATGGTGGCACAAAATTTGATGCAATTGTTATTCAGCTTCAATAATGTTGGAAAAGATTCGCAAGTTTGCAATGCAACAAGTAGACCAATAACAATATATGGTACACGGAAACACACACAAAGAGATAAATGGGGTCGTGCAACCAAGGATGAGCCAAAATGTGGAATCCACAAAAATGCCCTTTTTGCACAACACTAGAGAGATGCTAGGACGATTGCACAATAAGCAGATACGAAGACTTGTGCACAACCTACTAAGAAAAAATGCAATGGTTCTCTCCCAAGTACGCTCTATGTATGGTGTTCCGATGATATGGACCAAGATGATCTAGTATGACAATCTTAATGTTGTATGATGCTATGGTTCTTGCTTAAAAGCCCTTTTCTTATCTTTCTCTTTTTGCTTAAAAGCTTGTTTGGCTCTTTCTCTTTTGAGCTCTTTTCTCATGCAATGTTTCACGAACCAAGATAGCAATTGTGCATGCGATGACAACTTTGTGACACAAAATATGATACCAAGATATCCACCAATGATATGTTATGTATGCTATGGGAAGGATGATCACTAATGTGCACAAGTCACGTTGCCCACAATACTCAAAAGCTAATCTCGATGGGTAAGCTACGCAAAAAGTAAGGCTATGGGGTTATCAAAGCAATGGCAAGAATGATGTATCACGATACCAAGATGAGGTTACCGATTCTTGCTTATGGTATGGTGTCAAAATGGTGGAGTGGTTGTAGTTGATGACGCGTCTGTGGCGAAGATGAGCGGCGGTGATGTTGATGACGAACCGTACCTAAATAGCCAAATCACAATAGGACACGGAACCTCAACTCGAATTCTCAAAGCACAATGTGGCCAAAATCATGTCGGAGTGCGCAGCAAGTAAGCAATGGTGGTTGTGGGAAATGGTGGTGGTATGCGAATGCGTACGCGGAAGTGGGGCGGTGGCTGAAATTTTCGGGGGGGGGGGGGATTTAGTTTCGTTAGGGTTTTACGGACGTCCGAGAGGGGGCCTGTCGTCCGGTCGTCGGACGTTCGGTGCCTGTGCGAAATCCGGGCACGGGATGAACTGCTAGGGTTCGATGTGGATGAGGGGAAAATGATCGAATTCGGGCGATTTTGTGGATGAAAAAGGCGGAGATGAAGGCGAAAAGCTAGATCCACTCAAGGCAAAGCAAATCCACGGATAAAATGCAACAAAATTTCATCACACCAACAAATCACAAAAAAATTGGGGATATTTTTGTGGGGAATTTTCAAATTTAGGACGAAATCAACAAAACAAGGCTATAAAACACAACGGGTAGGCTCCGAAATCGTGATCAACGTGGCTCATGATACTAAGATGATGTAGGGTGGAACCCTAGATGGCCGATCTTTCACGAAAGGAGTGGATCCCGTGAGGAACACATAGAACACAAGGAGAAAACATGAAGGGAAACGCGGGGGAGACATGAGAGAAACACTAAAACCAACAAGAATGATCACACATGCGCTAGATCCTCGAACATAAAAGAGGTACAAGATCCATGGTCAACTAGGGACGATACAAGTAGCACGATCTTCTCCATGAGGAGGTCTTGCGATGCGGAGCATCCTATGGACATCACCATATCAAGAGTCCGTTCGGCGAGTGACACGTGCTACATCTACTTCACATACACAAAGGTGAATCATCTCCTTTACACGTGCTCATATGACCCCTTCGAGGATGGTATACTACTTGACACTTCTCCCGTGTGCATGCATAGGTATTGTTAGAATGCTACGGACGACATGGAGGAGTGCAAGCACCAAGGAACACCTACACTATCCGCGAAGGAAGCATGGACGCGAAGACGCAAGAAGAAGAGCTGTCGAAGAAGCTCCAGCAAGCGGACGTCCGGACGACACCGGACGACCGGCCCCTCCCACCGACCGGACGTTCGGCCCCCGTCGGACGACCGACACATCTACACCCCGGCCAAATCAGCCGGACGACTGAAGAACACTGGACGTCCGACAAGTCCAAGCGCCCGGACGACCGACACCGACCGGACGTCCGACGCCACCGGTCGAGAGAATAAACTTCTGAAGTCCGACGCCCTCTAGACGACCGAACCCCCACGAGCGACCGGACGTCCGACACTGCCTGTGTGCAGCCAGGCCTTTGGCCTTGTATCCCTCATGCACTTACCCCTTCATGGCTTAGACTATAAATAGACCACCTCCACCTCCTTTCCAGGGTTAGCGTTGTGTTAGCTAATTTGTGAGACAGAGCTTTGCTCATCCATATCAGATCTACTCCTTGAGAGAGACCGCGCCCCCTATTCGGAGAAGATCCACCTTGGATTCAAGACCCCTTTATGGGAAGATCCCCTTGTGGATTCAAGACCACCTCACGGAGAAGAACCGGATTCCCTTTGTATTGTCCCTTGCTGGATTTGGACCGTGTATCTCTTTGTGTTTCGAGGATCTAGCACATGTGTGACTAAATCTTGTTGGTTTGAGTGATTCTCTCGTGTTTCCCCATGTGATTCCCCTTATGTTCTTCGTGTTCTTCGCGGGATCCGCTCCTTGCGTGAAAGATCAGGCATCTAGGACTCCACCCTACACCATCTTGGTATCACGAGCCACATTGATCACGATTTCGGATCCTCCCTTCGTTGTTTTCTAGCCTAATTCCGTTGTGTTCTTCCCCAGTTTCGAAAATCCCCACCAAAAATAGCCCCAATTTTTTTTTGTGATTTGTTGGTTTGATGAAGTTTTGTTTGATTTGATCCATGGATTTGCTTGGTTTCTAGTGGATCGAGCATCTCCCCAAGTTTCCCCATCTTTCACCCACGAAATCTCATCAATTTTGACCCCAAAATCCCCAAATTCCGCCCAAAATTGCGCCCTGGATCTCGCATCTCGCTTTGATCCCGACCCACCGGACGACCGACAATTTACGGACGTCCGGAGACCATGGAACGACCGGACGTCCAACCTTTTCTGGATATCCGGAACCCCTAACCCAAGCCAAATTTACGGATTTCCGACCCGACCGGACGTCCGGCCCCCGGACATCCGTCCTTTTACGGACGTCCGTAACCTGTAGTTTCAGATTTCGGCTGATTATTGTTTCGGCCGTAACTAATTCATCTGAACTCCGATTGTGACGTTCTTTAGCTTGTTTTGAAGCTCTTGACATTCCGCTTCCCACAAAAATACCACCAACACCCTTTGACTCCATCAAATTTTGTGAATTTTGGCATCTTTGCCTAGGGCTTCCACCACATCATCTGCTACACCACCACCGACTTCCGCAACCTAACCATTTTTGTTCCTTATAGCATTTGAGGTTGTTTGAGTTGTCACTTGAGTCCCCTAAGGTGTTTAGGCTACTCAGGGACGATTTGTTCTTCATCAACCACCACCACCTCCATAACATCCGCATAGGCTTGCCCACCATACACTTCCACCACCCCGACTGAACCCAATTTTGTTTGTGTTGTGAGTTGTGTCTACTAAGGTGTTTCGGCTACTTAGGGACCGTGCTTCCAACTCCAACACCGTGTATAGTCCACCACCTTACACACCATTTCTGCATTGCGTACTCCACAACCCATCATTGACATTCCGCAATTACATTGAGCTTCCACAAAACCACCACCACATCCCGCTACCACCATTTGACATTTGACATTTGAGATTTTGAGTTTGCGGTTTTTACCGTTTCCTAAGGTGTTTCGGATACTTAGGGACGAGTCTCCATAATCTTGGTATCTCCATCAAGATCACCGCCACTCATCATTGCCAAGGACGGTAACCTCCATATCATCTTAGTATCGTGGTATCCCTCCATTTGTATATTCCCTTGGCATTGCATTGTTAACCCCTAGCCCATTTTGTGTCACTTTCCTATCGGGACTAGCCATTTGAGTATTGCCAGCAACGTTACTTGTGCACATTAGTGATCTACACCAGATATTGCATACATACCATATCATATTGGTATCATATCATCCCTTGTGCCACAAGTTTGTTCACGCATATATACAATTGCTATCTTGGTTTGTGCATTGTGCCAAAGTGGCCATACAAAAAAGAAAAGAAAATAAAGCTTTTAAGCAAAAGAGAAAGAACAAAGAGCTTGTAAGCAAGTGCGATAGCATCATACCACATTGCATAAGATTGTCATATCCGATCATTTTGGATCATACCACCGGAACATCATACATATATAGCATACTTGGGATAGAAGTTCATACATTTTGCATCTCATAGGTTGTGCACAAGTGTTGTATCCGCCTATAGAGCAATCGTGCTAGTGTCTCTCTTGAGTTGTGCAACACGAGCGTTTTCCGTGGATTCCACATTTTGTGCTCATTCCTTGGTTACATGACCCCATTTATCTATCCGTGTGTGTGTTTTCGTGTGCCACATATTGCTATGGTCTACTTCTTTCACTTGCAAATTTGTGAGTCTCTTTTAACTTTATTGTCTCTTGCTAACATTTTGCATTAAATTTTTGTGCTACTATCCTCACCGAGCTCCACCATAAGCCTTATTTGTGTAGGTGTGAGAAATTGACAAGATCGGTACCATTTGTGCTATTTCCTTGTTACATCATTGAGGTATCATTGATCCATCTTCAACATCGGTCAAGGTACATTAGGTATAGTTCTTCTCTTTATCCCACTCATATTTGCTCGAGTCTTGTGATGGATAGGCAAGGCATTTCATCTTCGGTCTACAACAACAATGACGAGTTCGATGCCACGAACAACTCCAACGACGCCAAGATGCAAGCTCAAATTGAGCAGATCAAAGCCCTCATCAAGTCCTACAAGAGGTCTTCCTCATCTTCGAGAAGACGCTCAAGAGCACATGCCTCTGAGCTACCATCTTCGACAAAATCACATCGGCATCGACACCATCACCAACAAGGATGTGAAGGTCAAGAGCTCAACACCAACAACCGCTCAACGACTTCACCATATCCCTTGGCATCTTCGCCAAGTGACTTCAAGGCATCTTCTCCTATGGACATACGGCATCTTCGCCCACAAGCACTTCAAGAGAAGCTCCCCAAGCTCAAGTCCATGACTTCCACGAGCTACTAGGACCTCGACACCAACCATGAGATTCGTTTCTATGGGACTCTAGAACCCGAGGAGTATCTCGAGTGGGAGCGTTTGATGGACGACTACCTCAAGCTACATCAAGTTCCTCCCGAAGATCAAGTGAAGTGTGCCACAAGGAACTTCCACGACTACGCGTCCACACGATGGCTTCACACACCTTCAGAGACCTACACCATGAGTTGGCCCAAGATGAAGAGAGCTTTGCGGCAAGAGTTCGTGCCTCCAACCTACATGGAACAACTTCTACGCCAATTGGAGAACACCACCCAAGGATCCAAGTCAATCGACAAGTACTTCAAGGAGATGAAGATACCACTACTAGGGAAAAGCCTATACACAGAATCTTACCAGCAGCGCGCTTTAAAATCAGGCGCTGCTGCTAAGTAGCAGTAGCGCGGGTTTTTAACCCTCTCTACTACTAAGTTGATAGCAGTAGCGCTGGTTTTTTACCCTCGCTACTACTAAGCGGTCTCTACCATGCCCCCCGGGACATGCCATAGTAGTAGCGCGGGTTTTTAACCCTCGCTACTACTAAGTTGATAGCAGCAGCGCTGGTTTTTACCCCTCGCTACTACTAAGCGGTCTCTACCGTGCCCCTGGGCCATGCCATAGTAGTAGCGAGGGTTATAAACCCGCGCTACTACTAAGTTTTTACCCCTCGCTACTACTAAGAGGTCTCAACCGTGCCCCTCTAGGACATGCCATAGTAGTAGCGAGGGGTAAAATCCCTCGCTACTACTAAAGGTCCCATTTTGAAACTCTACCCCCCCCCCCGGTGGATCGCCTTTTCGGTTTTGTAAAAAGCAAAAGAAAATGATAAAAACTTCAAAAATTAAAATCCTTCGAGATGTAGTTATGTTACTACATCTACTAGTTAGGAAAATTTGAAAACTTAAATTTCGACATGTTTTGCAATGGAGACAGCCTACGGCCTCTTTGCAAATTTTTAGAATCATCAAATTCTAAAAGGAAAAAAAGTTATGCTCAAATTTCAGTTTTTTTAATTTTGGTCAAATCTGGTCAAACTGTGGTCAAACTACTTATTCAAGAAGTATTAGTGTTACTAAATAATTATTCAAGAATATTAGTGTTACTAAATAATTATTTCAGTTTTTTGGAATTTTGGTCAAATCTAGTCAAACTATGGTCAAACTTTGGTCAAAATGTGGTCAAACTCCTTATTCAAGAAATATTAGTGTTACTAAATAATTATTGTTTTTTAGAACAATAGTTTTAAACTCAAACAGCGAAATGTGTGACTTCATGCTCAAGCTAAACTCCTGAGGGTTAATAGGATTGACATCTTACTATTGTCAGGAAAACAACAAGTGCAGACTTGGAATCGAGGGAGAATAGAACCCGGAAGTTAAGCGTGCTCAGGCTGGAGTAGTGAGAGGATGGGTGACCATCCGGGAAGTTAGATGATTTGGAATGATGAGGGGTGATTAGAGATTAAATTGAGCAGCGATGAGGGTGATTAGAGATTAGAGGTTAAAATAATTCAGAAATTTGAAAATTCGCGCAAAAAATTTGAAAAAAAATTCCGCGGGTTAGTAGTAGCGCGGGTTTTTACCCACGCTACTACTAACGGACGTAGTAGTAGCGCGGGTGGCACCCGCGCTGCTGCTATATGTTAGCTGTAGCGCCGGCCCCCGCGCTGCTAATAGGCCCAAAACCCGCGCTGCTGCTAGGCTTTTCCCTAATAGTGTACCCTTGCGACGAGCCGGCGTGGACGACCCCATTTCGATGAAGTTCCACTTCATGATGGGATTGCACAATGACATCTCCAAGACGATCTTCCTCGAGAACTACAAGTCCCTCGACGACAACTACATTGGTGCTCTCAAGGTGGAACAAGAACTCATGAAGGCCAAGGCTTCTCGACCCCAAGCACACTTCTCTAAGAGCAAGCTCCAAGACGACGAGCATGAGGCTAGTACCACCATGATGTCCAAGCCTGACGAGCTCCAAGACAATGCTCCCAAGTTCGACTTCGCCGTCATCCCTCTTTGTGGCATTGATAATGCCGAGTCTACTTCGACTCTTTTTCAAGATAGTGCGGCGATGACTACGACTATGGAGCCAATCGAGGAACATGCTTTGAAGGCGATCGACATGTTGACGAGCACGGAGGATGCTTCCACCTTAGGAGGCGAGAGTGATGATGTGCCATCTTCGGCCTTCATCCATGGCGACGACAACGAGACGGTTGAGCACGGGATTTTCCCTTCGACCACGGCGACATATGATGACTTGAGTGACTTTAGCCACCATATTGAGAGCGAGAGTGACTTCACCACTAGACCCATATATGATGCGTTACCACAATTCCCATGTGAGGAGAGCCACAACCCCCACCACTTGAGTGAGATGAGTGACTCCACCATATGTGAGATTGAGTGGACCTACCTTGAGTGAGTGAGTGAACCACCACATAGAGAGAGTGAGATGGTTGATAGGTCATGTGAGGCCACTTTCAACACTAACGACTTGACCTCTACCTCTATTGTGTCTTCTCATTTGGTGCTAGGTCCCATCTATGATGACACGCCGATTCGCGATGACTTCGTCCTCCCTTTGGACAAGACGATGGCCATGGTGGAATATGATCCACCCCCACATGGTTCCATCAAGATGATGATCTTGACCACCATTTGGTCTTACCCACCTCACCTACACCACTAGAGTGGAATGAACAAGGTAACATAGGTGAAGGTGATGCTCTAGTCCCACTAGTGGACATTCTTGACATTGATTGCTTACATGATGTTGATCAACCTATTTCCATGCTTCATGCTAGTGTGACTTCCCCATGCGATGATTTACCCATTTATGATGAGTTTGATGATTTCCATGTGGAGTCTCTTAGTTGTGATGCCATTTTACATAGTATTTCTTGTGACAATTCTCTAGGCCACATCATGTTTGACAATCCGCTTGACTTGTCATGTGCTATTCATGAGATTAATCATAAGTCATATTTGCAATCTCATCTTAGTGGCTATGCATATGCCATTGAAATAAACTCAATTTGCACATATGGCATAGATGACAAGCCCATGGTTATTGGCATTTGTCTTTCTTGTGATGGTATTGATATGGTCCCTTTGCATAATTTATCTCATATGCCATGCCATGACCACCTAGCTTCGGACATGCATTGCTTTGGATGCTGTCCATTTTCTCCATATGATGTTTCTAACATTGCTCATGAGGAGACCCCAATAGTTTCCTCATACATTTTAGGAGATTTTGATTCATCCCATTCATTGCATGATCCCAATACTTGTGTGCACAATATGCTCGCCATGAATAAAAATGCTATTGTTGTGCCTTATACTTGTATGCTCAATTTGCATCCCCATCGTATTATACAAAATAACTATTCTTTCATTATGGATGACATGTTCTTATACCATGCATCAAATTTCTTTGAGCGATGCTTATCTTGTGCTAACTCTCACGTGCACATACACATCATGATGGATGATGTGTACATTTACCACACACACAATCTCTTTCGTTTGTGTCTCTTTTGTGTAGGTACCCATCAATTCTTGTCAACCTCGCAATCCCACAAGTTGACAAAACGAGCTCTAGAGAGCAATGATGACTTGGGATCCCATGGAGTGTCCATTATATATCCTTTGCCCATCTTGCCATGTTCACTTTGCATGCTATGCTCATTTCTATGCTTTTTCCATGCATTTGTGACCCATGCTTTGCATTACACATGATGATTGATTCTACTACTTGTGTGTGTATTTGCAAGCTTGGTGGAGATATTGCTTGATATTGCCATGTTTGCTTTGTACCCCATGCCTATGATGATACTTTCATCTTGCTTTGTGTTCGTGCTTGGGATATGTCATGTACATTGCCTATGACTATTATTTGCTCACATGAAATGATTGCCATGATTTCCTCTAGTATGTTGCATCTTCGCACTACTAGATTGCACGACTTGATTCCTAAGATTGCTTGCCTTGTTGCATCACCGATGATTCATACTTGCTCATTTCATGCTGTTGATGACAAACATCTACATGCTTTGCACATGATTGTTTTTGCTTCTTGTCATATATCTCCATATGTTGCCTCTATCATGCTAGATGATTTGACATGTATTGAGTGCCACAATGACCCTAGTCTTGTTAATGAGTTTGCTCCTATAGCATTCTCACATATGATTGGAGATTTTGAAAATTTCCTTGTGAAGCATGCGTGTCTTGCCTCTTTGCACCATATACCTAGTGCCATGAATATAGCCATTGTTGCATCATATTATTCATGCACTTGTGCTACTAATGGTTATGTGAAAGAGCGGAGAACCATCAAGATGGATGATCTGTTTATCTACCATGCACACACGTTCTTTGTTTTGTTGTGTGCATGTGTAGGATACTTGCACTTCGTCTCAACTTCCACTTCACGTGAGTTGACCGTTCGAGCTCCTGAGAGCGAAACACCTTCTACCACGACGATTCTACATCGCACTTCCTTGTGCTTCGGCATTGTGAAGAACGCACAGGGACATGCCTTCAAGGTGATATCATTCTCTTTTGAGAATCCCAAAACCATGAGCATGAATATTGTGGATCATACTACTTGTGTTGCTTGCACCATGAGACTTGGACCACTTGATTGCACACTTGTTAGAGATCTTGCTTCCACTTGTCATTTTCACCATTCCATGCATCATGATATATATGCCTTGTGTGTTGCATCCAATTCTTTGATTACTTGCTCCTCTCACATGTTTGGTTGCAACAATGTCGTTTCTTCATATATGCCATGTCCCATTGATTGCTACATGCTTTCCTTGATTGCCTCACACATGATGAACAATTTCTCTTTCTATTGTGTTGAGTGCCACACTATCTTCACTACACCCTATGCATGTTATGCTTGGATTTTCTTGCACTTGACCATGTGTTTAGACACTTCATTTCTTTCGGTGTTGTGAATGATTCCTATGCCTACCATAGACCTTTCATTGAGCGCTTTGCCCATGTTTGCTATGAACTTGAGGTAGATGCTTCTTCTCTTGTCACACATATTTGCATCACTACCTCACATTCACATGCTTGTCCCCTTGCGCTCAATTTATGTGCTTACATGCCATGTCACTATCCTTTGTCAAACCATATGCTTTGCATGATGAAGACACTTGTTTGGTGAATCACCTCTTGAATGCTTGGTTTTGCACTAACACTAACCACATTTATTTTTCCAAGTGTCTGTTATCCTTGCCCATTTTGAAGGAATCACTAGAAGATTCGACATTGGAGAGTGCCAACTTCAATCTTGAAGATGATGACTACTTGGTGAATGTCCACTTCTACACGGCGAAGCTATCTCTTTCCCATGGTGAGTTGGTTTTCGATCCGAGGTCGGATCTTTCCCAAGGGAGGGGAGATGATGCGGAGCATCCTATGGACATCAACATATCAAGAGGCCGTTCGGCGAGTGACACGTGCGAAATCTACTTCACATACACAAAGTTGAATCATCTCCTTTACACGTGCTCATTTGACCCATTCGAGGATGGTATAATACATGACACTTCTCCCGTGTGCATGCATAGGTATTATTAAAACACTACGGACGACATGGAGGAGTGCAAGCGCCAAGGAACACCTACACTATCCGCGAGGGAAGCGTGGAAGCGAAGACGCAAGAAGAAGAGATGCCGAAGAAGCTGCAGCAAGCGGACGTCCGGATGACACCGGACGACCGGCCCCAACTAGCGACCGGACGTCCGGCCCCCATTGAACGACCGACACATCTACACCCAAGCCAAATCAGCCGGACGACCAAAGAACACCGGACGTCCGACAAGTCCCAGCGCCCGGACGACCGACACCGACCGGACGTCCGACGCCACCAGTCCAGAGAATAAACTTCTGAAGTCTGACGCCCTCCAGACGATCTAACCCCCGTGAGCGACCGGATGTCCGACACTGCCTGTGTGCAGCCAGGCCTTTGGTCTTGTATCCCTCACGCACTTACCCCTTCGTGGCTTAGACTATAAATAGACCACCTCCACCTCCTTTCTAGGGTTAGCGGTGTTTTAGCTCATTTGTGAGACAGAGCTTCGCTCATCCATATCAGATCTACTCCTGGAGAGAGACTGCGCCCCCTCTTCGGAGAAGATCCACCTTGGATTCAAGACCCCTTTATGGGAAGATCCCCTTGTGGATTCAAGACCTCCTCACGGAGAAGAACCAGATTCCCTTTGTATTGTCCCTTGCTAGATTTGGACCGTGTATCTCTTTGTGTTTCGAGGATCTAGCACATGTGTGACTAAATCTTATTGGTTTGAGTGATTCTCTCATGTTTCCCCTTGTGATTCCCCTCGTGTTCTTCGTGTTCTTCGCGGGATCCGCACCTTACATGAAAGATGAGCCATCTAGGGTTCCACCCTACATCATCTTGAGGTTCTTCCCGTGAAGGGGTCTTGAATCCTCTTGGGGATCTTCTCCGAGGAGGCGCGATCTCCGAGGAGAAGGTAACCAAGTGGATGAGCAAAGGTCTCACACAAAATAAGCCAATCCTTTGATAACCCTTATTAGAAGTATGAGGTGGTCTATTTATAGTCTTAGTGCAAATGGGGGCGAAGTGAAGGGGTACATGGGCCTCGGGCCCGAATCCTGTGCACAGACAGGTACCAGATGTCCGGTGGGTAGCGGTCGTCCGGTAGCTCAAGAGTGTCCGGTCGTTCGGTGGTTTACGGACTTCCGCTCGTTCTGGCTCGGTCGCTGAAGTACCGGATTTCCGGAGGTGGCCGGTCATCATGTCGCCGGTCGTCCGGTGGCGTCGGACGTCCGCTCGTTTGGCTCGGGTACGGTGTTGCCGGTCGTCCGCTCGCTGGAGCTCGGCTGGGGCTTCAGGTTCCGGACGTCCAGTCCCGACCGGTCATCCGGTGGCTGTAGCTTCGTTGGCCTAACTTCTTCATGACCTTGGCACTTGGTGTTCTTGCCGTCTTGTCCGATGGGTGTAGCTGCTCTGGGGATCTCCTCCAAGTACCTGATCATGCATAGTGTTTCAGCTTGAGGTAGCAGCCATGTCTCATCACTACAAAAAAAGACACATCCGTGACATTTTGGGCCGAACGAAAAAAAATTCTGTCATACTTATGACACTTCTATCACAATAATTGTGACAAAACCTGGTATCATCATAGATGTGGTGGGCTCCTACTTCTATGACAAAAAATCATGACAGAAAATGGGCTTTTCGTCCTGGGCGGGCCAGAGACATAGTTGCATGACATTCTTTGGGCCGTCCATGACGAAAAAAACCATGGTAGAAGCGAGGGCGAGGAAAATATTGGGTTGTTCCCGGTTACGGTGGGTGGTCGGGGCCGAGCGATGCCCGTATCTCTCATACACGCATGTGCGTGGGTGCGAGGCATTGGGATCTATGAACCCGAGCGAGGCGTTGGGCCCTAACTGAACCGAGCAATTGCCTTGCAAGCTACGTGTTACTAAACCCGAGAAATCGATCGATGGCTGTTAACTGAACCTAATCGAGCAGTTCCTTCGCTACTACTGCTAACTGAAGCTGATCGATGCTGCCTCTAGATGAACAGTGAGTGTTGCAGGGGGGTTTGGATGAACATTTCCAGGTGGGGTGGATGAACAGGACCCCGTGGTGATGCCTCTCGATGAACAGGACCCCAATCGATCGAGCCGGTTGGGGCTGGATGAATAGGACCCCGTGGAGGGCAGGATGAACAGGACCACCCCGTGGAGGGCTGAATTAACATTCAACGATGGAGGGATGGATGAACAGTAGCCCGTGGAGGGGTGGTTGAACAAGAGCCCATGGAGAGGGCTGGTTGAACAATAGCCGGTGGAGTAGCGCACAGTGGAGGCTGGATGAACAGGAGCTCATGGATGAACAATCGCAGGTGGAGGCTGGAGGAGGTCGACGGTGGATGAACGGTAGCCCGTGGAGGCTGGAGGGGGTCGACGATCGAGATGAACAGTATCCCGTGGAGTCCTGTTTGTGGTAGGCCACACCCCTCCCATTGAACAGGACCCACGTTTTGACCATAGCGCTCCAACACAACTCTATTTCCTTCGTTTTGCGCTACGCCACACCCCTCCCGATCAACAGGACCCCCGTTTCGACCATAGGAGGTCCGTTTCCTCCATTTTGCGGTACGCCAGACCCCTCCCAATGAACAGGATCCTGTTTCGACCATGGCCGGTCGAACACAAGGCCGGGTCCACCGTTCTGTGGTACGCCAGGCCTCATTTCCATTGGCTATTCCGTCCAAGCCCTCCCGATGAACACGACAACGCATTCCGTTCCGACCCAGCCAGTTGGCTCCCCATGACGACGTTGTTTCTCCGTTCCGACCCAGCCATGTACACGAGCCCTAGCCGTACGTATGCGCGAGTAGGCGTTCGAGACCCTGCCCGTATGTACGTATGTGGCCGTATTTTCTTTCTTGCACACTGGCCGCTGTACATACGTGTACACGCTACGTGCGCGCATCTACTACGACACGTGCGCGCATCTACATCGACCAGTATGTACGTACACGTTCGCGACCAGAATGACAACAATACGTATGCTTCGACTAGGTGGGTCCTGACTGTCAGGCACTTCCTTGCCTGCGAAGATGTAACTGGTGGGTCCCAGCAGTCTGGGGGGCGAATCGTTTTTTTTTGCCCGGACGCACTTCCTTGCGTGCGAAGATGTAGCTGGTGGGTCCCAACAGTCATGGGGAAACATTTTTTTCGCAAAATTAGGTGGCCCGTCCTATGGGTCCCTGCTGTCAGGTGGAGGAATAATTATTTTGCACATAATAAGGAGGCACTTCCTTGCGGCCGTCGTGGACCCAGCTGTCAGCCTCTCCACGTACATACTCTTCCGATGGAAGTCGTTCCTTGACCACGGTGACCACGCCGCACCGTGAGCACCAGGGCGGTGGACGAAGGCGAGCGGCGAGGCCTAGGAAGGGGACGATGCGGAGCTGGGGAAGACGCGACAGTGGAAGCCCGCACGGAGAGGAGTACGAGGGTTCACTGGTTCGGCTGCGGTGTGAGGCTGCCTTCACCGCAGGTCCTGGCCAGCGGTGGGAATAGTAAGGGCGGTGATGCCTACGCGGCAGCACAGCTCGCCACAGGAGGCAGGAGCATGCGGCACGACCGACGCTGCTTTGGGTGGCTGGAGCAAGAAGACCAAAGGTTGAAGAAGCACTACGGTCGTTGGATGGACATCGTATGGTCACTGGAGCTAGAATCGTTCATATTGACTAAGTTGACAAAGCACTCCGTCCCCATCAACTTAGTAGGCCCACAAGTCAGCCTCCCACCAAGGTGGGTCCCAACTAGCAGGGGGAGTATTCATTTTTTTGTGCGTAATAAGGAGGCACTTCCGGTGGGTCTGAGCTGACAGTGGGGGAACATTTTTTCGCGAAATACGGTGGCCCGTCCGGTGGGTCCCAGCAGTCAGGGGGGAAACGTTTTTTCGCCAAATACGGTGGCCCGTCCGGTGGGTCCCTACTGTCAGGTGGAGGAATAATTATTTTCCGCGTAATAAGGAGGCACTTCCTTGCGGCTGTCGTGGCCTCACCTGTCAGCCTCTCCACGTACAGTACTTTTCGGATGGAAGACGTTCCTTGACCATGTTGACCACATCGTGCCGAGAGCACCAGGGCAGTGGACGACGGCGAGCGGAGAGGCCTATGAAGGGGACGACGCGGAGCCGGGGAAGACGCGATAGTGAAAGCCCGTGCGGAGAGGAGTACGAGGGTTCACTGGTTCAGCTGCGGTGTGAGGCTGCCGTTGCCATATAATAACATGGGGTGTGGGTGAGTGGAGGGATGGCCTGGCCAATAGTGGGAGTAGTAGGGGGCGGTGAGGCCTCCACGGCAGCACAGCCGGCCACGGGAGGTAGGAGCAGGTGGCACGACTGGCGCTGCTTTGGGCGGCTGGAGCAAGAAGACCAGAGGTTGAAGAAGCACTATGGCCGTTGGATGGACATCGTACGATCAATAAAGCTAGAATTGTTCATATTGACTAAGTTGACGAAGTCCTTGGTACGCATCAACTTAGTAGGCCCACAGGTCAGATTTCGAAATGGTGCGCCCCAGCTGTCAGGGGGAGGAATCATTTTTTGGGCGGGTGAAGCTAGAATATCCGAGATTGAAGAAGAAGCACATCATCCATTGGATGGACATCCAACAACCACTGCTGCTAGAACCGTTTGTTGACTATAATAAGTTGACAAAGCCTTGCATACGCGTCAACTTGTTTTTTTAGGGGACGCGTCAACTTAGTAGGCCCACAAGTGTCTGGCAGAGAACTTATAGCCCATTTGCGATTTCTAATAATGTACAACCCATTTTTGAATTCTAATGGAATTTACTACAGCCCATTTACAGTTTGTTAAAAGTACATTCCATTTTCTAGCTAGGACAACGATTAATAATTTCAACCAAACGTTCAAGACAGAATTTAACAAAATTTCCCACATTTTGATGGGATCCGAAATATTTGTATCCCGAAATTTCTAGTCAGATTAAATATAAATTTGTATTACGTAAAAATCTAACGAAACATTGCGCACGCAACAATTAAAAATTAAGATTTTCAAAATCCATAAATAATATTTTATAAACTAATTTCGTGCTTGGTGCATTTCTTTATAGTTACTGCCCAGTTTTTATAATTACATCCCATTTATTATTTTTAAAGCCCATTTTCCTATTAAGCCTAACGCATCCCTCCTAGGAAAGATTTGCAGCCCAGCGGGGCAGAGAATAACAAGTTGACCTTGCCTGGGTATTCCTCAAAAAAACGTAAAGCTGGGCTAGCCATTTTAATCTTGAAAAAATTAATATCTGGGCTTGATATCTTTCCTGGGCTAGATGGGCCACAGCCCGCCCAGTTAATACCCTGCTCTCCTTTGAACAACAACGAAAACATCGCCAAGAAAAACTCTGCAGTGCTCACGCCTCAAAAACACAAATACTGCTCAAGCTGCTTGGCCCCAGCTGTCGACCGCACCGTGTGCAATTCTCTCATTTATATTGACTACATAGGTTAACAATGGTGTGGGACTGTGATGTCAGGAAACCAGGAGGAAGCAAAAAAAATAGTTGTACACAATAAGGAGGCACTTGCGTACGTACGGCTATGGCCCTAGTGGGTCCCTACAATGCTCGGCGCCACGGCAAGCGCAACAACTCGAAGCATGACGGAGAGGGCCTCGCGGGCCCAACGGATGGTCTGATACAGCGCCCGCTGCTCATTCAGGAAGCCAGGATCATCGGGCACCTATGAGCACATTCGAGATGCTGAGACAGCATGAAACGGTAAGGCCGCGCTTGGGGGATCTGGTTTATAGGACACTTGTATTAATATACAAGTGTAATTTACTCGTCATCGGAAACAACGCGTAAAATACAGGCGTAATGAAACCGAGGGCCCGAGGTCTATAAGTAAAACCGGCGGCTTACGTGTGTAATTTGAGAGACCAGTGTATATTTTACTAGTCAAAATCGACCAACGAAGTGCTTCGCCCGAGACCATCTGCTTTTATTTACAAGCGTCAGTTTTACAAGCGGTTTTGGTTGGAAAACGACGATCCAATCACGGCCTAAGATGATGAGTTGGTCAGAAGATCATATGGTTTCACGTCTAACCTACCCAACTTGTCGCATAGGCTATGAATGAAACATAAGACGATGAACTTTTTAAGCACGGAAACAATAGAAGAGGATGATCTTCCTAACAAGCAAATCACTGGCATTAGACCGACATGCAAAACAATACAAAGCATTATTCTCAGGAGGCACGGTAAACAGCTCGTGATGCCGCATGCCACAACATTCCAAGCTCAACTTTGCGATCAAACACAAGGCCTGGCATTACATAGACAATATTCGGAACAAACTCTTAAAATATCTTACATAAGTCAACATTCATGTGACTATGCATCTCAGTAGAGTAAATATTTACTTCTGAACTAAAGACAGGAATAGGAAAAACAATCAATGTTGCTCACAGCTAAGGGGCGTCCCACTCTAAAATATCAAATGCATGTCTTCTGGCTAACATCAATGAGCAAAAATTGACAAGGTTTTCCAATTCCAATATATTAAACTAATGTCAACTTTGACAAGATTTTCCCATTCAAAATATGTAATGCCTATGATTGGGGAACGGGTAGGGTTTGTCATCAGTTTGTCATCTGATAGTCCTGTCGCTCAAGGTGACGATGAATGATTAGAGAACCATTCGATGTATTGTGCATGATGTGAAGTATTATGGAGGACACGAACCATCTGAACATTTTGTGCAGTTCCACTAAAATCAAGCTGAGCATCCCTGTGGATTTCGTATTTATATGCTGCCAGAAGACAAAGACACATCAGCACACACATGAATATTGGCCCTAGTGTCAACCCACCAATCGGTGGAATAACAAACTGAAAGTACGTTAAAAAGATTACCATACCCAGATTCCCCATCATTGTCACTTCGAGTGACATTGACAGACTTGGAGTTCTGTCCTGGCTTCTTGGTACATGTTTGGGCACTTGTTTGCCCAATGTTCCTCCGAACAACAAGTACAGCAGCCATCTCACTTTTTGTCTTTCTTCTTACCCTTCTTAATGGCCAACGCTGCCAGCACCATTCAAACACATAGTCCGCTGGCTCAAGGTGACGACTAATGATTAGAGAACCATTCGATGTATTGTGCATGATGAAGTATTATGGAGGACACAAACCATTTGAACATTTTGTGCAGTTCCACTAAAATCAAGCTGAGCATCCCTGTGGATATCGTATTCATATGCGGCAAGAAAACAAAGACACAGCAGAACACACATGAATATTGGCCCCAGTGTCAACCCACCAATCGGTGGACTAACAAACTGAAAGTACGGTAAACAGATTACCATAGCCATATGCCCCATCATTGTTACTTAGAATGCCATTGACAGATTTGGAGTCATGTCCTGGCTTCCTATACTTGTTTGGGCACTTTTTGCCCAATGCACTCCTCGTGTTGTAGAGTTTCCTATGCTCTCTGCAGACTAGTCATGTCACCAACGTCTACTAATACTCTGTAAAGCTTCTAAATCATTCCTTGTGCAATGTAGCGCAAACAGTGACTGCTTCTTTCTGCAAAGTGGTAAGACCAACTGGACCCACTAATGCAGTAGTTTCCTTAGACACTCTCGGTGTTCTGGGAACAGGGGTCCCCAGACTTGCCTGCCTGCGGCCCACGACATGGCTTTGCTAGCAGGCCTATACGACCCGTCTTCATCAACAAGACATTCAAGACCCTTGTGAGGGGCCAAGCCTCACGAGGCAGACGACTCAAGACCTCCTCAGGGGCGGCCTCACCAGGCTGGCTTGCGAGGGGCGGAGAGTTCAAGGCCAGGCAAACCTCGCGAGGTTCTAGTGACGTGAGCCATGACAATCGAGACCAGGCGGGGGCCAGCGCGCGCAGCGTCCTTGTTTCCTCTTTGGTGCTAAGGGGGCAAGCGCAGGCACAGAGTATCGAGGCATCAAGCAAAGGTTTCCATATCGGTCCAACGAGACCAAGACCAGCAGGACGGCAAGACAGAGGTCACCGTGGAGCCCAAGACGGCATCACCACCAGAGCCTTTTGCAGGCGAAGACCACTTTTTTCAGGATAACCTGTACTAGCTGCCCCCTTTCAAATTGGCCGTTGTTGGCTCCCTTCCCACTCAATATTTGGGGACCAGGGCCTCTATAAATAGGACTAGCCACCACCATAGCTAGAGAGACCAAACCGTAGACGCAGAGAGAGAGAAAGACCAGAGCACGCACAAGTTCGCCAAGCACAAGAACACCTCAACCTTAGGAGGTTGTTCTTCCCCCTGTACTGTTCATCCTCAGCCCAAGAGGCAATCCACCACCACCACACTGGAGTAGTGTATTACACCACAACAGTGGCCCGAACCAGTATAAATCTTGTGTCCTTTGCATTGCGAGTTCGTTGAGTTAGTCTGTAAGATCTTAGCCGAGCTAGGACGTGGATCGGTAGGGGGGAGATCTTCGTGCGCACCCCAGTGTTTGAACCTTAAGGGTTTTGCCAGAACCCGTGATCCAACATTTGGCGTGCCAGTTAGGGGTACGCTGAAGCTTCCTTTCCGTCGCTCCGTGTCACATCTCTTCATCGTCCCCATGGCGCACGCACGCCGTGCCCGCGCCGAGCGCTGGGCTGCCCTCGCCTCCCGCGTTGCTCAGTCGGCCCCTGTCGGCAAGCCACCCCGTCGCTCTCTGTCACCTGCTGCCAACGTCGCCACCAGCCCGGCTGGGAACGAGCAGCAAGCATCCTCTCTGTACCCCTCAGTGTGACCGGACGACCTCACCGCCACTCCATCGCTGACTCCCGCAGGTTCGTCGTCTCACGCTCGTCATGTTCCCACAGACGCACGAGCCGTGCTCCTTATGGCGCACGAGCTCCTGTGCTACCGCCCAGTCGAGACCTCTACTAGGACTGGCTTGACCGCATCGCCGAGCTTGTCCGCGCCTCAAGAGGCTCCCCTGCGCCGTCGCACTCTCTGCCTCGTCCTCCGCCAGCCATGGGCAACACGGCTCACGAAGCACCTCCACCACCTGTGTACCAAGACGGAGCCCTAGCACCAAGGCGCGTGGCTCCACGGCGCGAGCCACCACGTCCGGCGCCCGCGCGTGAAGAAAGAAGCTGCCAAGCAGTCCCTCGACCGCAAGGGAACGCTCCGCCACTCCTCGCACCACCGTGCCAGGATCATTCGTTGCGGCAAGGCCCCCCACCGCTTGCTGTAGCGGCGCGTGGGCGCCAAGACCAAGTTCCACCTCCAAGGCGGGCCCTGGTGACCACGGCCGGCTGCCGCGCCTTCACCCCCGAGCTACGTACCGTCGCCTGGCTATGCAAGTTCAAGCCAGATTTGCCTCCTCGCTACGACGGCGCCCCTGATCCCGCGGAGTTCATGCAGCTCTATGAGCTGAGCATCGAGGCGGCCAACGGCGATGAGAAAGTCATGGCGAACTAGTTTCCCATGGCTCTCAAGGGTGGCGCCCGCTTCTGGCTCCTGAACCTGCCTCCAGGCTCAATTTCCTCCTGGTACGAGATGCGCAACCACTTCATCGCCATCTTCCAGGGAACTCGTGACCGCCCCCCGGTCGCTGGTGACCTGCGCCGCATCAAGCAACAACCAGGAGAGACCCTGCAGAAGTACATCCAGTGCTTCAACAGCGCGCGAATCAAGATCCCCAAGGTGACCGACGAGCCCATCATCTCAGCGTTCTCCGACGGCGCCCGCGACGTCAAGATGAGGGAGGAGCTCGCCATCCACGAGGAGCTATGCACGACCTTGGAGTTGTTCAACATCGCGGACCCAAAAGGGAAGAAGACCAAGGCCAAGACGTGAAACGCAAGGGAGTGGCCGTGCTCGCGGCGGAGCCAGACACCAAGCGCGGCCGAGACCTTCCTAAGTCATCCAAGAGCAGCCAATTGTTCCGCGCCTTCCATAACCTGCATACCCACAACACCAGCGACTGTCAAGAGCTTAGAGCCATTCGAGAAGGACGCTATGGTCGATGCTCTGAGCGTAGCGACCGAGGCTACGACTGAGGAGGAGGACGTGGTGGCGGACGCTGGGACGACCCGCTAGGAGTGGCACGACCGGCCTCATGAGGACCGCTGGCAGGATCAGCCTCGCGAGGGCGCCTGGAGGGACCAGCCTCGTGAGGACCATCCTCAAGGCAATGCTGGCATTCCTCCACTACCGCCACCACCCAGAAGGAATGACGACCACCATCAAGACGAGGGGGTTGTGGGCTTCCAGGAGCCGCGTGCTATCGCCTACATATTGGGCGGAGCTCAAGCACCAGCCTCGCAGCGTATCTTCAAAAAGTTTGCTCGTGAAGTGAATGCAATCCTCACCAAGCTCGAAGCCACACGCCCACTCAGATGGTCTAGGTGCCCCATCACGTTCAGTTTGGCAGATCAGCTCAAGTGCGCAGCTACTGCAGGCGTCCTCCCAATGCATTGTTCACCAGTCATCAGCAACGTGCAAGTTACCAAGACCCTCATCGACGATGGCGCAGGGCTCAATGTCCTATCCGTCGACACATTCGACAATCTTGAAGTGCCATATGACCAGCTCCAGCCTACCAAGCCTTTCTCAAGAGTGACCGACGGCTCTACTACCCCAATCGGGCATGTCCGCCTCCCCGTTACCTCCGGAGAACGCAACAACTACCCACTGAACTCATCGACTTTGATGTCGCCTACATCCGCCTGCCATACAACGCCATCCTCGGGTATCCAGCCCTGGCCAAGTTCATGGCGGTGACTCCCTCAAGATGCCGGGAAGCGGCGGAATCATCACAGTCCCGTCCGAGGAAAGAGACGCGGTGTGCTCCCTCGAGCGTGCCTTCCAAGCTGCAGCAATCGACGACCCTGACAGTCAGGGCAAGTGCTCTCCTGAGTCCACCCCAAGAAGAAGAAGCAGTTGCACCATGCAGGGCCTCAGGCAAGCGGCGCCTTGTCAGGATCGGCGCTCGCGCCTGCAGAGCCTCCCTCCATCGCATAGGAAAGCACGCCCAGCGCCACTCTCGGGTAGGGCTCAGGGGCTCTCTTCTGGATTGCCTTAGACTTTGTCAATATCACGAGGGAGGCGCTTGGGCATCACTTGGAGGCATGCTTTGCGACACGTTTTCCATAGGAGAACACAGGGCAAGGAGTGCCCACCGTTCAGGAGTTCATCGCAAAGACCACTCAGGAACTACAAGACGCAAGGCCCATGCACGGCGGCCGCCACTCACCAGGCGCAGCTCCCCATCTAGGCAAGGATGCCAGGCTGCGTGTCTGCATCGACATCCCAGGGCTCAACTGGTCCGCCTCTCAGGAGATTTTCTGGCCTTCGCGCGTGGGACACTGCGAGGGCCTGCCTCACAGCTATGTTTGCATGCCTTTTGTCCTGCCGAGCGTAGCGACCGCCTATCAGCACAACCTATGGAGCATCCTGGCGGCTCAGGAGGCCAGGCACCACGCTGTGCTGGCAGAGATGAAGACGGTCCTCAAGGAACCCCCTGGACCCCCAGAGCCTCCCGAGGCTCAGGGCCCCGGTGGCTCATAAGGAGTAGCCCCTTCGCCGCATACCTTGAGCTGCCACAACTCTCCTTCATCGACAGAACCAGGTGACATTTTCCAAATTCATTCAGCTGGGAGCGCCCCTAGGGCTGCATCATTCCCAGGTCGCGTGGGTCCGTCCCTTTGGCATGTGTCCTTTTTATGTCTTTAGCTTACCTTGTTGGGGGTGCTCCTAGGGCTGCATCATCCCCAAGCCGCTCGGGCCTGACCCAGTGGCATGCATCTTCCCTGCATTTACTTAAGCCAGTATGCTTTCCATGCTTAAGCTATCTATGACTATCACCTGCTTGATTGTCGCCCACCATGGGAGCCGTGCGCCGGCCATTTTTCTTCAAGACCCTTCGTGTTGTCTAATCACCTCGTAGGACCAAGACACCGAACAAGAACCAAGACCAGGCGCAACCCGCCTTGAGGTAGGGCCTCATGAGTCCCGCGCTGGCTCACGAGTGTCCAGTTACACCTCGTCTAGCCCTGCCGTGAAAGCCGCATGTCAGGGCGGGGCTGCACACGCCCTGGGGGCTCTCCGCAGTAGGGAGTCCCCTCACGCACCAGAAGTGAATCAGCAATCACCACGGCGACCGGTGCCCCTCCGCACGCTAGCTTGTAGGGACCTCCTGAGGGCCACAGTAGGCGGCACTGCGGACTCTCCCTCTCCTCTCATGCCATTAGCTTGCACGTTAAAAGTGGGGCTCCTGAGCATCGCGCCTCAGGAGCTCTTACTGGCTCTCCAGCCCTCACCCCCTGGCCTTGACCCTGGCATGCGACCTTGCATACCAGCGGCGGCTGCGCTCGCTCGAGGGCCGGGACCTGAGGACACGGAGCACCAAGAAGAACATGGAGGGGAGGGGGAGGCCCGCACGGGCCTAACCAAGCTACACTACGGTGGCCGACGTACGAGTTCGGCATGACTCGAGGAGCCGCCCCCAGGTAGCCAAGATAAGTTCTCGCTCTAGATCCACCAGTCGCTACGGCACGAGACCCTCGATCACTCCCTTCACTGCCCTGCTGCGGCAATGTTTTCTTCCTTTCCCATCCTAAGACAGCTGCTTGCGCACTAAAGGGGACCTCTTGAGCATCACGCCTCAGGAGCTCTTACTGGACCTCGGGCCGCTCACCTCCTGGCCTTGACCACGGCACGCGACCTGGCATACCAGCAACGACTGTATCCTGCCTGGGGACCGGGACCTCTCAGCGTAGAGCACCAAGCTGCCGCAGGGTTGGAAAGGGGAGGCAGAGCCTCGACAGTATATGCGCACACAAAAATTCATAATGAGGGCTATGTTGACAAAAGGCATTACAGGCGCTTTACATGCCCCCACGGGGTTCATTTCTTGATTCCTCGCAGGGAACAAAAGGGAAGGAATTCCTAGGAGTTCTATCTACGCGCACCCAATTTTGCCGATGCCATCATCAACAGTGGGCCATGCGAGGCCGGCGCCAACCCCATCCTGATCAGCGGCGATGGCGGCTGGACGCCGCAGCCCTGCTCCGGGCTCGGCGGGAGCTCAGAGGCATGTAGCTATCATCGCTCGTCTCCGGAGACTCCACGAGCTCAAGAGAGTCGCTGGACCACTAGGATTCGCCGCTGTCGCTGGAGGAGCTGTAGGCGAGACCTGTGGCAGGCCCAGCGCCCGCCGCAGCGTCATCCTAGCGACCTCCCTCAGGGCAGCACTCCAGGCGGCGGCCTTCCTCATCGAAGACCTTGAAGAACAGCACGGAGGCGCCGTAGTACTCAAAGTGGATCGTGAGGGCGCCCTCCGCACAGCACACTCGGGCAATCTTGCCCCAGCCTCGGGTCATGAAGATCTTCCCGGAGGCAACGACTCCAATCTCCGCTCCAGTTGCTGGGGCGTCGCAGTTGGCGTGTTGCAGCCAAAGCTCGCGAAGGCCCCTTGGCGGCATCTCGGCGGCGAAGAACTACGGAAGGCAAATCCAGGTGCTCGGGGGCATCGCCGCCCACAGCACGAACTCGCGTGAGGAGTCCGTCGTGTGGACCCTTGGGCCACGGCATGCGCCTCTACGGCGCGGAGGCCACGGCTCTGGCGCGGTCGGTGCCGCTCATCGCTCCTCCCTCCGAAATCGTTGGTATGAGCATACAAGGGCAGCGGGTACCCAGGAGACGGCCTTTTGTACCAGGGCCGTGACACCACTACCCTCACTACCATCTCACGGTGATGGGACCTCCTCTTCTTCGGCGGGAGCAGCTCGGGCTCCGTGAGGGGAGCTTTGCCATTCTCGGCGGCCGAGAACCTCCGGATCGGCACCATGTCCGCACAAGCAAGGAGTGGAGCTATGAAGGAGAAGAAGCGGGAGAGGCAGAGGAAGAATTGGGCGATGGGGGCTCTGCCCCCCTCCTCATTTATAGCAGGAGAAGGCCAACCAGCACCCCCCACGATCACAGGTAATGATGGTTTTCCTTGCATGTCGCATGGACTTGTCAAGTCGAGCAGTTGCCGAGGCAGCATGGGGAAGCGGAGACGCCCACGTCCAATCAACCACCACGCGTCGACCAAGGCCGCAGGCTATTGGGCCCGCGGCGCTCCGCACTTGTCCAGCGAAGCCTGAGCGCGCCTTGGGCTCGGGGGCTACTTTCGGCGTTCTAGGAACGGGGGTCCCCAGACTTGCATGTCTGCGGCCCACGGTGTGGATTTGCTAGCAGGCCTGTACGGCCCATCTTCATCAACAAGAAATTGATGACCCTCGCGAGGCAGACGACACAAGACCTCCTTAGGGGCGGCCTCACCAGGCTGGCTCGCGAGCGGCGGAGAGTTCAAGGCCAGGCAAACCTCGCGAGGTTCTAGTGACATGAGCCATGACGATCGAGACCAGGCGGGCGCCAGTGTGCGCAGCGTCCTTGTTTCCACTTTGGTGCTAAGGGGGCAAGCATAGGCGCGGAGTACCGAGGCATCAAGCAAAGGTTTCCATTTCGATGCAACGGGACTAAGACAAGCAGGACGACAAGATGGAGGTTACCGTGGAGCCCAAGACGGCGTCACCACCAGAGCCTTTTGCAGGCGAAGACCACTTTTGTCAGGATAAGATGTACTAGCCGTCCCCTTTCAAATTGGTTGTTCTTGGCTCCCTTTCTGCTCAATATTTGGGGAGGGGACCAGGGCCTCTACAAAAGGACTAGCCACCACCATAGCTAGAGAGACCGAACCGTAGACGCACAGAGAGAGAAAGACCAGAGCACACACAAGTTCGCCAAGCACAAGAACACCTCAACCTCACGAGGTTGTTCTTCCCCATGTACTATTCATCCTCAGCCCAAGAGGCAATCCACCACCACCACACTAGAGTAGGGTATTACACCACAATGGTGGCCCGAACTAGTATAAATCTTTTGTCCTTTGCGTTGCGAGTTCGTCGAGTTATTCTGTAAGATGTTAGCCAAGCTAGGACGTGGATCGGTAGGGGGGAGATCTTCGCGCACACCCCAGTGTTCGGAGCTTAAGGGTTTTGGCAGAACCTGTGATCCGACAGACACATTGGCTCCTTTTGTGCAGTTCAACTAAAATCAAAGTCGGAATAAAACCGAGCTTTAATTTTGATATCCCTGTAAGCAACAAAAGGTATACGGGAAACAATTACTGAGAAATAACGGTTGATGGCTTGTACTCCTAGAAGAAAAACATCTACTGATCTACCTTATCTAAATGGGAAACAAAGCGGGAGAGTGGCAATTCTCAATTAGTATGATTCATTCATATTAACTGAGACATTATCTTAACAATGCCTTGTTTCAACATGTATAAAGAACGACAAAGAAGAAAAGCATCATTCCTAAAACAATGCGAATGATTCATTTTAACAGAGACATTATCTTAACAATACCTTTGTTAAACATGTAGAAAGAACTACAAAGCGGGATAGTACCATTTGTAAGATACTGTAACTGATATATAATAATAGAGACATTATCTGAACAATACATTTCTTAAACATGTACTCCGGCCGATCCCTAACAGAAATCGTACTCCCGCCGATCCCTAACAAGTGTTGCAGTCTTGAACTAAGATTCAGTTGTTAATTCTGAGGAAAGTCGGTACTGACCTTTCAATAACGAGATTTGAAACAACTCGTGAGGAAGTCCTGAGAGAGATCTCAACACATATATGGAAATCCGGTCTCATTTTGTGCAGTTCCACCAAAATTGAGCGAAGCAAAATGTCGCAATAGCAACAAGTTGAATAGATATCCCTGTTTTAACAGAGGCAAAAAAGGAATCAATTACTGGCCAATAAAGGAGGATGAAACATGCGGCCACAAAAATGGTAATCCCGCCAATCCCAAACAAGTGTTGCAGTTTTGAAATAAGATTCAGTAGTTAATTCTGAGAGTGGCATTCCTTAATTTTACCAGCGGCATTAGATTAACCAAAAGCATAAGCAGTTCCAGGGGAGAGTGGGCGCAACAACTGTTGGGGAACGTAGTAATTTCAAAAAAATTCCTACGCACACGCAAGATCATGGTGATGCATAGCAACGAGAGGGGAGAGTGTGATCTACGTACCCTTGTAGACCGACAGCGGAAGCGTTAGCACAACGCGGTTGATGTAGTCGTATGTCTTCACGGCCCGACCGATCAAGCACCGAAACTACGGCACCTCCGAGTTTTAGCACACGTTCAACTCGATGACGATCCCCGGACTCCGATCCAGCAAAGTGTCGGGGAAGAGTTCCGTTAGCACGACGGTGTGGTGACGATCGTGATGTACTACCGTCGCAGGGCTTCGCCTAAGCACCACTACAATATTATCGAGGATTATGGTGGAAGAGGGCACCGCACACGGCTAAGAATATGATCACGTGGATCAACTTGTGTCTAGCGGTGCCCCCTGACCCCGTATATAAAGGAGCAAGGGGAGGAGGCCGGCCGGCCCCTATTGGCGCACCAGGAGGAGTCCTCCTCCTAGTAGGAGTAGGACTCCTACTAGGAGGGGGGAAGGAAGTGGGGAGGGAGAAGGAAAGGGGGGCGCCGCCCCCCTCTCCTAGTCCAATTCGGACTAGGGGGGAGGAGGCGCGCGGCCCATCCTGGCTGCCCCTCTCTCTCCCCTAAGGCCCATATGGCCCATTACTTCTCCCGGTAGGGTTCCGGTAACCCTCCGGCTCTCCGGTTTTCTCCGAAATCACCCGGAACACTTCCGGTGTCCGAATATAGCCATCCAATATATCAATATTTATGTCTTGACCATTTCGAAACTCCTCGTTATGTCCGTGATCACATCCGGGACTCCGAACTAAATTTGGTAGATCAAAACTCATAAACTCATAATATAACTGTGATCAAAACCTTAAGTGTGCGGACACTATGGGTTCGAGAACAATGTAGACATGACCGAGACACGTCTCCGGTCAATAACCAATAGCAGAACCTGGATGCTCATATTGGCTCCTACATATTCTACGAAGATCTTTATCGGTCAGACCGCATAACAACATACGTTGTTCCCTTTGTCATCGGTATTTTACTTGCCCGAGATTCGATCGTCAGTATCTCAATACCTAGTTCAGTCTCGTTACCGGCAAGTCTCTTTACTCGTTTCGTAATACATCATCTCGCAACTAACTCATTAGTTGCAATAATTGCAAGGCTTATGTGATGTGCATTACCGAGAGGGCCCAGAGATACCTCTCCGACAATCGGAGTGACAAATCATAATCTCAAAATACGCCAATCCAACATGTACCTTTGGAGACACCTATAGAGCTCCTTTATAATCACCCAGTTATGTTGTGACGTTTGGTAGCACACAAAGTGTTCCTCCGGCAAACGGGAGTTGCATAATCTCATAGTCATAGGAACATGTATAAGTTATGAAGAAAGCAATAGCAACATACTAAACGATCGGGTGCTAAGCTAATGGAATGGGTCATGTCAATCACATCATTCTCCTAATAATGTGATCCCGTTAATCAAATGACAACACATGTCTATGGTTAGGAAACATAACCATCTTTGATTAATGAGCTAGTCAAGTAGAGGCATACTACCGACGTTTGGTTTGTCTATGTATTCACACAAGTACTATGTTTCCGGATAATACAATTCTAGCATGAATAATAAACTTTTATCATGATATAAGGAAATAAAATAATAACATTATTATTTCCTCTAGGGCATATTTCCTTCAGTCTCCCACTTGCACTTGAGTCAATAATCTAGATTACACAGTAATGATTCTAACACCCATGGAGCTTTGGTGCTGATCATGTTTTTCTCATGGAAGAGGCTTAGTCAATGGGTCTGCTACATTCAGATCTGTATGTATCTTGCAAATCTCTATGTCTCCCACCTGGACTAGATCCCGGATGGAATTGAAGCGTCTCTTGATGTGCTTGGTTCTCTTGTGAAATCTGGATTCCTTTGCCAAGGCAATTGCACCAGTATTGTCACAAAATATTTTCATTGGACCCGATGCACTAGGTATGACACCTAGATCGGATATGAACTCCTTCATCCAGACTCCTTCGTTTGCTGCTTCCGAAGCAGCTATGTACTCCGCTTCACATGTAGATCCCGCCACAACACTTTGTTTAGAACTACACCAACTGATAGCTCCACCGTTTAATGTAAACACGTATCCGGTTTGCGATTTAGAATCGTCCGGATCAGTGTCAAAGCTTGCATCAACGTAACCATTTATGATGAGCTCTTTGTCACCTCCATATATGAGAAACATATCCTTAGTCCTTTTCAGGTATTTCAGGATGTTCTTGACCACTGTCCAGTGATCCACTCCTGGATTACTTTGGTACCTGCCTGCTAGACTTATAGCAAGACACACATCAGGTCTGGTACACAGCATTGCATACATGATAGAGCCTATGGCTGAAGCATAGGGAACATCTTTCATTTTCTCTCTATCTCCTACATTGGTCGGGCATTGAGTCTTACTCAATTTCACACCTTGTAACACAGGCAAGAATCCATTCTTTGCTTGATCCATTTTGAACTTTTTCAAAACTTTGTCAAGGTATGTGCTTTGTGAAAGTCTAATTAAGCGCCTTGATCTGTCTCTATAGATCTTAATGCCCAATATGTAAGCAGCTTCATCGAGGTCTTTCATTGAAAAACTCTTATTCAAGTATCCCTTTATGCTATCCAGAAATTCTATATCATTTCCGATTAGTAATATGTCAGCTACATAAAATATCAGAAATGCTACAGAGCTCCCACTCACTTTCTTGTAAATACAGGCTTCTCCAAAAGTCTGTACAAAACCAAATGCTTTGATCACACTATCAAAGCGTTTATTCCAACTCCGAGAGGCTTGCACTAGTCCATAAATGGATCGCTGGAGCTTGCACACTTTGTTAGCTCCCTTTGGATCGACAAAACCTTCCAGTTGCATCATATACAACTCATCTTGCAGGAATCCATTCAGGAATGCAGTTTTGACATCCATCTGCCAAATTTCATAGTCATAAAATGCGGCAATTGCTAACATGATTCGGACAGACTTAAGCATCGCTACGGGTGAGAAGGTCTCATCGTAGTCAATCCCTTGAACTTGTCAAAAACCTTTTGCGACAAGTCGAGCTTTGTAGACAGTAACATTACCGCCAGCGTCAGTCTTCTTCTTAAAGATCCATTTATTCTCAATTGCTTGCCGATCATTGGGCAAGTCAACCAAAGTCCATACTTTGTTCTCATACATGGATCCCATCTCAGATTTCATGGCTTCAAGCCATTTTTCGGAATCTGGGCTCACCATCGCTTCTCCATAGTTCGTAGGTTAATCATGATCTAGTAGCATGACTTCCAGAATAGGATTACCGTACCACTCTGGTGCGGATCTTACTCTAGTTGATCTACGAGGTTCAGTAGTATCTTGTTCTGAAGCTTCATGATCATCATCATTAGCTTCCTCACTAATTGGTGTAGGTGTCACAGAAACTGGTTTCTGTGATGTACTACTTTCCAATAAGGGAGCAGGTACAGTTACCTCATCAAGTTCTACTTTCCTCCCACTCACTTCTTTCGAGAGAAACTCCTTCTCTAGAAAGTTTCCGAATTTAGCAACAAAAGTTTTTCCTTCGGATCTGTGATAGAAGGTGTATCCAATAGTTTCCTTTGGATATCCTATGAAGACACATTTCTCCGATTTGGGTTCGAGCTTATCAGGTTGAAGCTTTTTCACATAAGCTTCGCAACCCCAAACTTTCAGAAACGACAACTTTGGTTTCTTGCCAAACCATAGTTCATACGGCGTTGTCTCAACGGATTTTGATGGTGCCCTATTTAACGTGAATGCGGCCGTCTCTAGAGCATAACCCCAAAATGATAGCGGTAAATCAGTAAGAGACATCATAGATCGCACCATATCTAGTAAAGTACGATTACGACGTTCAGACACACCATTACGCTGTGGTGTTCCGGGTGGCATGAGTTGCGAAACTATTCCGCATTGTTTCAAATGTACACCAAACTCGTAACTCAAATATTCTCCTCCACGATCAGATCGCAGGAATTTTATTTTCTTGTTACGATGATTTTCAACTTCACTCTGAAATTCTTTGAACTTTTCTAATGTTTCAGGCTTATGTTTCATTAAGTAGATATACCCATATCTGCTTAAGTCATCTGTGAAGGTGAGAAAATAACGATATCCGCCACGAGCCTCAACATTCATCAGACCACATACATCTGTATGTATGATTTCCAACAAATCTGTTGCTCTCTCCATAGTACCAGAGAATGGTGTTTTTGTCATCTTACCCATAAGGCACGGTTCGCAAGTACCAAGTGATTCATAATCAAGTGGTTCCAAAAGCCCATCAGTATGGAGTTTCTTCATGCGCTTTACACCGATATGACCCAAACGGCAGTGTCACAAATAAGTTGCACTATCATTATCAACTCTGCATCTTTTGGCTTCAACATTATGAATATGTGTGTCACTACTATCGAGATTTAATAAGAATAGACCACTCTTTAAGGGTGCATGACCATAAAAGATATTACTCATATAAATAGAACAACCATTATTCTCTGATTTAAATGAATAACCGTCTCGCATCAAACAAGATCCAGATATAATGTTCATGGTTAACGCTGGCACCAAATAACAATTATTTAGGTCTAATACTAATCCCGAAGGTAGATGTAGAGGTAGTGTGCCGACCGCGATCACATCGACTTTGGAACCATTTCCCACGCGCATCGTCACCTCGTCCTTAGCCAATCTTCGCTTAATCCGTAGTCCCTGTTTCGAGTTGCAAATTTTAGCAACAGAACCAGTATCAAATACCCAGGTGCTACTACGAGCATTAGTAAGGTACACATCAATAACATGTATATCACATATACCTTTGTTCACCTTGCCATCCTTCTTATCCGCCAAATACTTGGGGCAGTTCCGCTTCCAGTGACCAGTCGGCTTGCAGTAGAAGCACTCAGTTTTAGGCTTAGGTCCAGGTTTGGGTTTCTTCTCTTGAGTAGCAACTTGCTTGCTGTTCTTTTTGAAGTTCCCCTTCTTCTTCCCTTTGCCCTTTTTCTTGAAACTAGTGGTCTTATTGACCATCAACACTTGATGCCCCTTCTTGATTTCTACCTCCGCAGCTTTCAGCATTGCGAAGAGCTCGGGAATAGTCTTATTTATCCCTTGCATATTATAGTTCATCACGAAGCTCTTGTAGCTTGGTGGCAGTGATTGGAGAATTCTGTCAATGACGCAATCATCTAGAAGATTAAGTCCCAATTGAATCAAGTGATTATTATACCCAGACATTTTGAGTATATGCTCGCTGACAGAACTGTTCTCCTCCGTCTTGCAGCTATAGAACTTATTGGAGACTTCATATCTCTCAATCCGGGCATTTGCTTGAAATATTAACTTCAACTCCTGGAACATCTCATATGCTCCATGACATTCAAAACGTCGTTGAAGTCCCGATTCTAAGCCGTAAAGCATGGCACACTGAACTATCGAGTAGTCATCAGCTTTGCTCTTCCAGATGTTCATAACATCTGGTGTTGCTCCAGCAGCACGCCTGGCACCCAGCGGTGCTTCCAGGACGTAATTCTTCTGTGCAGCAATGAGGATAATCCTCAAGTTACGGACCCAGTCCGTGTAATTGCTACCATCATCTTTCAACTTTGCTTTCTCAAGGAACGCATTAAAATTCAACGGAACAACAGCACGGGCCATCTATCTACAATCAAATATAAACAAGCAAGATAATATCAGGTACAAAGTTCATGATAAATTTAGGTTCAATTAATCATATTACTAAAGAACTCCCACTTAGATAGACATCCCTCTAATCCTCTAAGTGATTACGTGATCCAAATCAACTAAACCATGTCCGATCATCACGTGAGATGGAGTAGTTTCATTGGTGAACATCGCTATGTTGATCATATCTACTATATGATTCACGCTTGACCTTTCGGTCTCTATGTTCCGAGGCCATATCTGTATATGCTTGGCTCGTCAAGTATAACCTGAGTATTCTGCGTGTGCAACTGTTTTGCACCCGTTGTATTTGAACGTAGAGCCTATCACACCCGATCATCATGTGGTGTCTCAGCACGAAGAACTTTCGCAATGGTGCATACTTAGGGAGAACACTTCTTGATAATTAGTGAGAGATCATCTTAAAATGCTACCGTCAATCAAAGCAAGATAAGATGCATAAAACATAAACATCACATGCAATCAATATAAGTGATATGATATGGCCATCATCATCTTGTTCTTGTAATCTCCATCTTCGAAGCACCGTCGTGATCACCATCGTGACCGGCACGACACCTTGATCACCATCGTAGCATCGTTGTCGTCTCGCCAATCTTATGCTTCCACGACTATCGCTACCGCTTAGTGATAAAGTAAAGCATTATAGCGCAATTGCATTGCATACAATAAAGCGACAACCATATGGCTCCTTCCAGTTGCCGATAACTTGGTTACAAAACATGATCATCTCATACAATGAAATTTAGCATCCTGTCTTGACCATATCACATCACAACATGCCTTGCAAAAACAAGTTAGACGTCCTCTACTTTGTTGTTGCAAGTTTTACGTGGCTGCTACGGGCTTAAGCAAGAACCAATCTTACCTACGCATCAAAACCACAATGATAGTTTGTCAAGTTGGTGCTGTTTTAACCTTCGCAAGGACCGGGCGTAGCCACACTCGGTTCAACTAAAGTTGGAGAAACTGTCACCCGCTAGCCACCTTTGTGCAAAGCACGTCGGGAGAACCCGTCTCGCGTAAGCGTATGCGTAATGTCGGTCCGGGCAACTTCATCCAACAATACCGCCGAACCAAAGTATGACATGCTGGTAAGCAGTATAACTTATATCGCCCACAACTCACTTGTGTTCTACTCGTGCATATAACATCAACACATAAAACCTAGGCTCGGATGCCACTATTGGGGAACGTAGTAATTTCAAAAAAATTCCCACGCACACGCAAGATCATGGTGATGCATAGCAACGAGTGGGGAGAGTGTGATCTACATACCCTTGTAGACCGACAGGGGAAGCGTTAGCACAACGCGGTTGATGTAGTCGTATGTCTTCATGGCCCGACCGATCAAGCACTGAAACTACGGAACCTCTGAGTTTTAGCACACGTTCAGCTCAATGACGATCCCCGGACTCCGATCCAGCAAAGTGTCGGGGAAGAGTTTCTTCAGCACGACGGCGTGGTGACGATCTTGATATACTACCATCGCAGGGCTTCGCGTAAGCACCGCTACAATATTATCAAGGATTATGGTGGAAGGGGGCACCGCACACGACTAAGAATATGCTCACGTGGATCAACTTGTGTCTAGGGGTGCCCCCTGCCCCCGTATATAAAGGAGCAAGTAGAGGAGGCCGGCCGGCCCCTATTGGCACGCCAGGAGGAGTCCTCCTCCTAGTAGGAGTAGGACTCCTACTAGGAGGGGGAAGGAAGTGGGGAGGGAGAAGGAAAGGGGGGCGCCGCCCCCCCTCTCCTAGTCCAATTCGGACCAGGGGGGGAGGAGGTGCGCGGCCCACCCTGGATGCCCCTCTCTCTCCACTAAGGCCCATATGGCCCATTACTTCTCCCGGTAGGGTTCCGGTAACCCTCCGGCTCTCCGGTTTTCTCCAAAATCACCCGGAACACTTCCGGTGTCCGAATATAGCTGTCCAATATATAAATCTTTATGTCTCGACCATTTCGAGACTCCTCGTTATGTCCGTGATCAAATCCGGGACTCTGAACTAACTTCGGTACATCAAAACTCATAAACTCATAATATAACTGTCATCGAAACCTTAAGCGTGCGGACCCTACGGGTTTGAGAACAATGTAGACATGATCGAGACACGTCTCCGGTCAATAACCAATAGCCGAACCTGGATGCTCATATTGGCTCCTACATATTCTACGAAGATCTTTATCAGTCAGACCTCATAACAACATATGTTGTTCCCTTTGTCATCGGTATTTTACTTGCCCGAGATTCGATCGTCGGTATCTCAATAACTAGTTCAATCTCGTTATCGGCAAGTCTCTTTACTCGTTTCGTAATACATCATCTCGCAACTAACTCATTAGTTGCAATGCTTGCAAGGCTTATGTGATGTGCATTACCGAGAGGCCCAGAGATACCTCTCCGACAATCGGAGTGACAAATCCTAATCTCGAAATACACCAACCCAACATGTACCTTTGGAGACACCTGTAGAGCTCCTTTATAATCACCCAGTTACGTTGTGACGTTTGGTAGCACACAAAGTGTTCCTCCGGCAAACGGGAGTTGCATAATCTCATAGTCATAGGAACATGTATAAGTTATGAAGAAAGCAATAGCAACATACTAAACAATCGGGTGCTAAGCTAATGGAATGGGTCATGTCAATCACATCATTCTCCTAATAATGTGATCCCATTAATCAAATGACAACACATGTCTATGGTTAGGAAACATAACCATCTTTGATTAATGAGCTAGTCAAGTAGAGGCATACTACCGACGTTTGGTTTGTCTATGTATTCACACAAGTATTATGTTTCCGGATAATACAATTCTAGCATGAATAAAAAACTTTTATCATGATATAAGGAAATAAAATAATAACATTATTATTGCTTCTAGGGCATATTTCCTTCAACAACAACATGTACAAAGCAACAAGCATAATGTCTGGGTTGGTCCCATTTTTGTTTACTACTTAATGGGAAAAGACAACAATACAATAGCTTCAATTCAACATTTATTTAGAACAATACTAATACAAGTAGCACAGCATCCCAAAACACACTGCACGATCATGTGGATGAAGGCAAGTACTAACCTGTCATGATGCACACAAGATCACGTACGAATCTGCCAACATGAATAGGAAATCCAATCTCGTTTTGTGCAGTTACTCTAAAATCAAGTAAAGTCGCCGGTGTGACATTTAAGTTTGTTATAGCAAAAAGTTGTTAATAGTGGCAAAAAAGGACACAATTACTGCCAATAAAAGAGGATGAAACATGCGGCCACAAAAAGAAGCATCTACCTTATCTTGATGGAAAACAAAGTATAGGACAGTAGCATTTCTAAAACGGTTGCATTGATTCATATTAACAGAGAAATTCTCTTAAAATAGTTCAGTAGTTAATTCTGAGAGTGGCATTGCTTAAAATACAATAGCTTCAATTCAACATTTATTTAAAATAGTACCAATACAACTAGCACAACATCTCACAAGACACTTCACGATCATGTGGATGGGACATGGGACATGCTAGCACCATGTGCGTCCACACGTATGAATGGGTGATGCAGAGTATGTAGCCAAGCAGCATATCTGTGTTTGTCCCATATTTTTCTCTTTGAAACTTTTTCCGATGTGAGGGCAGCAAATCTAGTCCTGCCCAAACTACCCGACCCCCAGTTTATTTCCCTTACAAATGTGTGTACTGGGTTACCCCCTTTTCCCTTTTCAACCAACAAAGCGGCTGGATAGCTAGTCTATACTACTTTCCCTCCCTCCTTTCCTCATTGAACCATGTCCTAGATTCATGCTCCACCCCACCGCACCCTTCTTTCCTCTTTGAACCAATACCTAGATTCGACTATAGAATCGAAAAAGATCAGCATGCAGCTAGACCAATGACGGTTTCAAAGAAACTTATACCTTAGGGTTGTCGGGATGTGGCAAGGCGTGCGGCGGGAGGTCGGATCTGCCCACACTATGTACGATAGCGAGGAAGAAGGGGTCAATGGCCCTCCCACACATGCGCTGGGTGAAAGAGAAAAGTGCAACCGGCAGTGGATTGCCTCCCTCGCCGAAGGCGATAGAGTGAACACTGCACCTCCTCCCCTTCCCGGTGCGACGATATCCAGACACCTCCTTCGCCAGTTGTGAGGGGGTGAGAGAGACAGAGGCCGCAATGCAGTCTTGTTTAGATCTGGTGAAGAGGGTGAGACACAGTGAATATTGCAAACCCTAGCAAAGGAACACTGAGCCTCCAGCGTGTATATATATATATATATATATGTAGTGCAGCGAGTGTGTGGATAGTGCAAACCCGAGAGGACGGTGTGCATCGGCTTCCTCCATCGCTGATGGCGACAATGTTAATGCTGCACCTCCTCACCTCCCGCAACGGACGGGATTCGGCCGGATCTGTGACCAACGGTGAGGAGAGAGATAGTGTGGACACTTTCATCTTGTTTTGATATGGAGAGGGTGAGAGAGTGAGACGCAAGAAACTCTATCAAACAAGAGGCTATAATGGAGTAAAACAATCTCTCTGTAGCAGTGGTTTTAAATAGAATACGCGCGTTCCCGGAAAAAAGAAACAGGAGAGAAAGTTATCGTATACTCGGTTTGCGGTGAGTGGCATGCCAAGCGACCGTGTGGGTCGAGCCGTGGAGGAGGGTGAGACATGAACGCGACAGGCGTGATTTAAACATTGGTTTTGCTCGATGGCGCGATCCAACGAAACGAAACTTTGGTTTCTCTTCGTTTCCATTTTTTCTCCGAAAAAACGGAAACTTTCCACTCCATTTTCATTCCTACTCCAAGGTTGCCCCTTTACAACATTCCATCAAATACAAAGGAAAACTAACATGCATGCTGATGCATCTCAATGATTCATAGATCCTAGCCAATATTTACTTCACAACTAAAGACAAAAGTTGTGAGAGGGTGTACAAAAGAAAAACTATTGATGGGGTCACTACGACTTATACCCTAAACCCTAAACAGGATTTAATTTCCTGGCCAGGTAGAACCTATCGAAGGAAAGACGGCTGGCACCCTCGGATCATACGATGCTTTTGTGCAGTTCCACTAAAATTGAGCTGAGCATCCCTGATGGAAAAGATATTGAAGAAGTGTGATATGAAAAATAGTACTGGCACTAGTTCATGAGACATAAACTCATCACAAGTAGAAGCCGGTAGAAGTAGAGAAAGGTCGACATGGAGATGGAGCTACCTAGGGAGCTGCGGCAGTGGAGCAAGCCCGCTCCAAAAGGAAGATGGACTACCTGGGACGTCAGGTTGTAGCTAGAAGGGCGGTAGGGACGCAGCATCGCCCCATACCGCGGTGACCCCCGATTGGGACACACCGACTGTGGATTTTCTCCCTCGCCGATGTCGACCGCGTCTACGAAGAACATTGTTCCCTTGCCCCAGCTGCGGGATCAGGCTGGATATGTGACCAGCGGTGTCGCCACCGTCGTTCTATGCTTGTGAAGAGAGCAACCCAAGCAAGTAGGCTTGTAGCTTAGGCTCCTGCTAGAGTATATATAGTGGTTCTATTTTTCTCTCCATATCAACCATTTTATATTTCTTATGTGTCATTGAAGAGTGAAATGATGGTTGCTTCTTCCGACTAACTTACTGTGTGATTTGACTGCTCCTTTCGTGGCCCCTACACGTACTCCCCCTACGTGTATGCATCAGTCACACGTGCACATGGACACAAAAACGCGCGCGACGCCCTAATGCATGCATGTCCGAGCACATGACGAAACACACACGGTCACGCTCAAGTGCTCAACCTACACATGCATGCACACACGTACTCAGCCAGGGTGAGCTAGTGACCGTATAAACACCAGAAAATGTATATATTTGAGCATAATGAGCATATTATGAAGTCCACTGACCGTATTTTTACAAATATACAGTGACAGACAGTGTATTTATCTCATTTGAAATTAAGCCATATTAACCGGAGAGGAGGCAGTATGGACTAGCATTACTTTCCTGTGTCCCATCAACTTGCCGAACGAGGAGAAGCTTGCATGACGGGAGAAGCTTGCTCGTGGTGGCTCGTAGGACAAGGAGAAACTTTTGACTAATGCAAGCTCTCCTTCTCTCAGGCGATGGACGTGCAACAGTTAATTCGGTGTCAGATTGCCAGAAGCATACACTGCACTAGTACTATTATTGTTGCACTTCCCGAAGAGGCGAACAGCCAAGCACAAAGTTTACAAGTACTAGTAGTACTACTATAGTCTATAGAGGTATGTACTATACTAGTACTAGGAACCCGATGGAGGAGCGTCTGCACTCTTATTATATTTTTAAAATGTGATAAAGCAATCTTCAACACATTTGGTTCTCTTCGAGGGTTCTCGCATGTGATAATGGAAGTTGATTGCATGGAACACTTGCCACAATTCTCGCTTAATTCTGGCTCATATCCTGTTACAAATAGGAGCGTTCGGTAATATTTCCTCTTTGTTTGTTATTCAGCATGTAAACACGTTAGCAAACCTTGTGGCGCATCTATGTGCGAACCATGCTTGCTGCACTTTGAATGTGGCCGAGAGTTGGCTTGATGAAACACCTCGCTTCCTACTTCTTTGTTTGAGGGGTACCTCGCTTCCTAGTGACCAGTGTCTTGGTTGATCGTCCTAAGAATGCTTATATATGAATAAAGCTCTCTCATTTACCCACAAAAAAGATTAAGCCATATTAACCGGAAAGGAGGGAGTATGGACTAGCACTACTTGTTGGTGTGTCCCGTCAACTCATAGAACGAGGAGAAGCTTGCAGGACAAGGTGAAGCTCCCTTACGCCTTTTGACTAATGCAACGTACCCTCGCCCAGGCGGTGGACATGCATCATTTCATTCAGTGTCAGATTGCCAGAGGCATACACTGTAGTACCGAACATGCGGACTACCATCATTGTTTGACTTCACGAAGAGGCAAGGAGCCAAGCGCAAGGTTTAGTAGTACGAGTAGTACTACTACTAGAACCGCAAGGTGGAGCCTCTGTAGTCTTATTTTTTTTTAATCTTTGATAAAGTACACATTTATTCCAGAGAAGGGCGGAAAACGGCAGCCCAACATGTAATGATGATATCGATCGACCATGCTTGAATATATCTTGGCCTCTGTGCGAGCTCGTCTCTGTGTTCTCGCTCCTCATCTCTCTCAAGGAACGGTGGGTTGGCCATTTTTCCATCAATTGAGATCGGTTTGCTCACACTCCGGCACCACTTGTCAGTGATATGCCAAGAGGAGGTGCGTTGACCAACTGGCCATACGCGTACTTTTCTTTGCACCTTCATACTACTCCTCCCTCCGTCACAGTTTACAGGGCGCGTTTCATTATGATGCATTTCCCTCAATGCATTTCCACCACCAGAGAGACTTTAGACGTGTTTGGTTTAATGCTCAATTAATTAGGGCGTGGTAACCGCAATTTTCTCTCGATGTAGTACTACGGAGTGGAGTAAGTGCATGCATGTGTGTACCCGGGGTGGAAGCACTGCATGCATGTGTTATGCATTATTTCCTCTAGTAATAGACGCCATGCTATAACTACCAATGCTATTTTTCAGGCCGATCGCTAGTCGCCTTGGTCCCAGAGATTTTCTCTTTTCCTGAAGCGCGCTCTATAAACAATGATGGATGGAGTAGTATGAGCGGATTCAAAGAAGAGCGTATTGATGGTTGCTTCTTTCGAGCAACTTACAATGGGAAAGGTGGGGCTTATGATTTGACTGCTCATTACTTACTATTAATGCGGTGCAACGACCGGTCTGAGTCTCCGATGCGGCTGTGCACTACACCCTCGGTTCTTAAATATACTCCGGAGTATTTGTCTTTCTAGAGATTTCAATGAGTGACTACTCAAATATTTGTCTTTTTAGAGAGTCAAATGGACTACTACATACGGATGTATATAGACATATTTTAGAGTGTAGATTCACTCATTTTGCTCTGTATTTAGTCACTTGTTGAAATTTCTAGAAAGACAAAAATTTAGGAACGGAGGGAGTACACATAAGAAGCAAAATGAGTGAATCTACTCTAAAATATGCCCATTTGAAATTTGTAAAAAGACAAATATTTAGGAACGAAGGAGTATAATTTTGTGCATGGCACATGGACCCGGATGCCGAAGAGGCTTCTGGAAATGCTATGAAGCTTCGAGCATTTGTTTACATAATTGATATACTGTACAAATAATTTTCCTGCGACATGAAATTGTACAATGGTGTGAGCTTTCAACTTTTGTTTCGTGTGTCTTGCCATCGATGCTCTTTCAGAAATAATAAAAAACTAACTTCCTTGCTAATCAGAGCTAATATTTACATAACAACTGACGACAAAGTTGTGAGAAGGTGTTAAATTAAAATTGATCCATGCTTTCATTGGCAGCAACGTCCCCCCAGCTCTATCTAAATCAACAAGGCATGTTGGGAAAAAAAGTAGTTGTCTGAGCATGCAACATTCTGATCATTTTGTGCAGTTCCACTAAAATAGAGCTGAGCATCCCTGTTCCAAAGATATTAAGTGTGATTAGGATAATAGAGAACTGCTTATGAAACAATAAACACACAAATAGAAGCCGGTCACCTTTGCAGTCTCTCTTAAGACTAACTAGTTGGAGAAGATTAGGCTCGGAGTTGGATGAGGAGGATCGAGCAAAACCAATCTCCCTTTGTGCAGTCGCACTGAAATGTAGAGACGTTGCCCGTGTGACATTTTGGTAGAACTGCACAAAACACTCTTAAGAAAAAAAGTGATTTGTGCAGTTCACCAAAAGGTCGCAATAGCAACAAGTTGAAATGGATAGCCCTATTTGCAAAAAAGAGGTATAAAGGAAACAATTACTGGCCAATAACAGTAGATGACACATGCGATGACGAAAAAGAAGCATATTCCTTGTCCTAAGGGAAGATAATAACACGGTTGTGTTTGTCTAAAACGGTGTGGGGACGAGATTGCAATATGGAAAGTATGCCAGACGAGCTACGTTTTGGGCAAAGAACTATGGAAGATCCACATGCAGCGACGTGGGAAGATGGGCAGTGGAGCAAGGCCGGAGGGGATACCTGGAGGTCATCGGGATGTAACTAGGTGAGCGGCGACGGGCGGAATCTGCCCATACTGCGGCAGCGAGCAGGTGGTGTAGGTCCTACCAAGCCGAAGCTTGGTCAAAGAGAACGACATGTACCGCAGATCGGGACGTGCTGCCTCGGCGCCGTCGAACGGAGAAACGATGCACGTCCTCCCTTTCCTCCGGCGGACAAGATGCGGCCGGATCAGTGACCAACGGTGAGAGAGAGAGAGAGAGGCCACCGCAGGCTTGTGTGAGATACTCTGAAGAGAGACAAACCAGGAAGGCAGGCTCCATTGTAAATAGTCGAGCGGACTACCTTTTTCTCCATAAATATCATTTTATATTCTGTGTACGTGCCATTGAGCTATATAATTTTATTTAAAAATAACGCGCCAAGGCATCAAGTCGAACTTTGTTTCGTGCACGCGTGGTACATGACCTCCGTAGGTAAACAACCGCTACACGCATTCAAATTAGGACATGGGTTGCCATTTCGTACAAAAATGAGCTCCACCGTGTACCCGCGCGGGTGTGGCTGGGAACGAAGCGTGAGTACGTGCACGGTGCACCTATTCTCTTCTTGTATACGTACACCACCTACGTGGGGTTGTGTGAGAGAGATACAAACGTAGAGAGATAGTATAGTGTGTGGGTTCATGAGAGTTTTTTTTGGGGGGTGGGGGTGGGGTCAATCAAAAAATGTAACATATGCAATGTGTGTAAAATAGAGTCCTGGATATATCATATATATATAGAGGGGGCGATCCACGAGAAGAGAGTGGTGGTATCATCGGCTTGAGGTGTCCATAGAATCGAAGATAGGGATGATGTGTGTGTGTGTGCGCACGCGGTCGATAAAGAGTGCCATCGAATTTGTGTGTGCCCACGTCAAAGATATAGACTAGCTGGCCTACTAGAACGTGAGAGGGGACAAGTGTAGTTTGCCTCTGTGGCGTGGATACCTACCTACAGCGCTCGACTATCGGTGTGTGGTGGGGGGAGGCAGGCCTAATTAACTATAGAGGTACAATGGCTGGTATATGTGTGGAGGAGGAGAGAGGCCTACCTCTTGTATTAAGGGAGATTGATCTACCTCATGTATTAAGGGAGATCGATCGGCATCCATGCATATGTGTAGGAGAGGAATAAGGTTGGGAGAGAGACAAAGCTAGAGTGTTGGAGGGGTTGTAGTGGAGTTTCTTCTAACAAATGGTCGGATAGGCTTGCTAGACAACTGGAGGGCACGCCTGCAATATCAATGAGGGGATGGTTCACTGTCTGTGCACGTGCGTGTGAGAGACGAGTCAGGAGGCATGCATGAATGATGAGGGGGGCGATATGGATGTGGTAAGGAGACATAACTACATAGGAAGATCAATCGTCCTTTGTCAGAGAAAGGAGAGACATAACTTGTGAGGTACGTCGATCGATGGGGGGATAGTTAAAATCGACCTAGGTATATGTTGGGATATCGGTCGGTATACATACATGTGTGTGTTAGAAGCAAATGAGGGACGAGGAGAAGGATAGAGGGAGAGGGATGCATCTACGAGGTGGTGCGAGAGTCATACTATATCGAGGGGGGGAGGAGTGTGTGAGTACGAGATCGATGAAAAGAGTGGTGGGAGTGACCCATGGACGGTGATAAGAGAAGAGGGGAAGCTTGTGTTTTGTGCCAGGCACACCTGGCTAGAGAGGCATATCGATCAATGTGTGCTGTAAAGGAGCTGGGGGGCCTACACACACTGTGGGTGAACGGCCTAAAGTGAAAAGATGAATTTGCGCGATGGAGCTAGAGAATGCCGAGGAAGGGTGAGAGGGATGCGGGCGTGTGCATGCACGAGAGAAAGTTAGCGCTAGCTAGCTGCAAAGATAAGAGGATTGTGTGGGTGTAAAAGACGAATAGAGATCATACTTCATTACAAAAAGCGAATTTAGATATTTGAAGAATTTATCATAGTGTTTTAAACTGACGCATGTGTGAATATATATAACGGTGATACACATGGTGTGGTTATGAACATGTGATACTACATATAATATATTTTATCTCTACTCTTATAAAAAAATGGAGTTTTTGATGATGGTGTGCCTGCCATCCTGCAATATAGGCCGTCCGATTTATATCTGATGGCTAGGAAGGAAACTATGGCAATTTTGAAAAAAGATACCCACACCCCTCTCCACATTTGCAAATAATGCCTTCCCTCATTCATCCTTTTGTCCCACAAGATAAACTACTCATACAAATATACCCCGCGATATGACCCGGCCGGACTTGGCGGCTCACAGAGACCCAATGAGTATTTGGTGACTTACTGATGACCCCAACGACGGGTCAGATGGATGACAAGGCCCAAGGCTTAGAAGGCCGGTTCATGTAAAGCGGGCCGGTTTAAGAGGAAAGGCATAAGGAATATTCTCCTACATAGGAAGCAAGACTAGGACTCCACTTGTAATAGGTTAATCCTAATCCTACTAGGACTAGTCATGTGACCCGCCCATTTCAACATATATAAGGAGGGGCAGGGCACCGCAAGAGAGGACAAGAAACAATATCTAGGGCTAGACACAAAGGGGGAGCCGGCTTATGCAGCGACTCTCTCATGAGCATAATGAGATCTAGCGACAAACAACATGTAGGGTTATTACCGGATGATATTACCCGGGGCCCGAAGCTGTCTAAATCCTTGTTGTTGCGTCTCTCGATTCCACTCAACCCCTCTCAAGCTACTACAAAGATGCGTTGGCCTCGCGACTAAGTCCTCATACTAGGACGTCTGCCGTGACAATTTCACGACAGTTGGCGCCCACCGTGGGGCCTGCGCACGATGGTGTTGAGTTCTTGGAGGGAGATCTTTAGGGATCAAGAAGCTCGCGTTTTATTGGACGAAGAAGAGCTGGCATATTCATCGCTTATCTGCAGCAGACACCTCGATGATTCATCGAATCCGACATAAGATTCAGTTTTGGCTGTTACGCCGCCGCAAGTTGCGACTCCGACATGAGTTCATAAGTTTTCCTTTAATTAGGCGTCATACCGTGCGTCGTGCGATCGGTCCAATCCTAATTTTTGCCAGCAACGAATATCTGCTGAGACCAACTAAATCAGTATTTTTATGGACGCATCAATCGAGTTTCCGCCGTATTCAGTCCCATATGTCAAGTTTCAAGGAAAGCAACTGTCGCTGCTGCTATTACCACTATGGAGTACTAGTGTATCGGGGCAAAAGAACAAGGGAAATTACTGGATTGGCTGGCTGCTATTGCGTGAGCAATATAAAAAAGATTCAGTAGATAGTGTGGAAAAAAGAGGGCATGAAATAGTTGACATGTATATTGTTTAACTAAAACGGATAGCATGACATAATTTCACATATATGATGTCTATCTAAACTGGATAACATAGCATAACATAATTCAAAGATATGATGAATAACTAAATAGGATCGCATGACATAATTCACCTAATATCCGTTTTAGTTAAACAATATACATGTCAACTATTTCATGCCCTCTTTTTTCCACACTATCTATTGAATCTGTCTCTCATACAATGTCTGTACATTCAACTATGTTTCCTGCTTATTAGCCATTTGAATTGGAGCGGGTGACGCCGACATCTAGCGGACTAAAAACATGGTCTTCAAATAAAACAGTGCTACCTCTTCATGGAGATAGCACCCCGGTTGTACATGCACGAGAACCAGCCCTACCACACATAACCCAAACTCTAGGAAAATGCTAGTTGCAGCTGTTTGTCCAGGAGTTATGTGTAAGTAATGTTATTCATGGTAATTAGTTTGCTTTGTCCCATACATCCTACCTCCATGATGGTTATAATACAGAAATTTTTCCCATTTCTCTCTATAGAGAAGGACCGATTCGGAAACTCAGGATGAGGTAACCTGTGCTAATACCTCTGCTATCTTCAAGAATGCTTGGTGGCAGTATCGGAATTACCTAAAGAAAACATACTTCACCGGCAAACAAAATCATCAAATTCCCTTACGTTCTCCTCAGACACATTTACTGGACGATGGCTGGGAACGCCTTGTTCTGTACTGGTCCCGAACCAAGAATGTGGTAAGGTCTATGACCTCATTTTCTATTTTTAAGTACTATATTCTTGCGTCCTACTGTACTCTATTCATGTAGAACAAGTGCCTAAACCTGAAGAACAATTGTTATAATTTAAGATTCCATTGCTATCATAGTTCAAAAAAGCGCTAGGCATTAATTATGCGTTTTGCCACCGCCTTGCGCTTTACTGACCAAAGCGCATGCTTACCCGCAGTTATGCACAGATTAAGCGTAGTTATGCGCAATGTGTTTCGCCAATGCCTAGAGCCTAGGCGCGCTTAAGCGCTCACTTAGGCGCTCCTTTTTTAACTATGATTGCTATCTTGCATACTGCTTTACTCCTGTATCACTGTATTTACTCATACAAACTTATTTTTAAATTGAAGGATCCAATTAAAACTCCAATGGAACAGCAGGTATGTTCACGCATGTTTCTTTAACATGCTTGCTCTTATCAATAGCTCTGTTGATTTCAATTTCAATTGTGTATACAGTTGACTTCTCATATCATGCACATTACTAGCATCACAACAGAGCCGATAGTGTTGTTGTACATGTAGACCCATGGTGTCCATCTGAAATCTTGTTGTCCCGTGTAGTTTCCCACGCTTTGTATTCTTTCACTTGTGCTTTGTCTTGAACTGATATGATTTGAACCTTGTCTCTATTTTGATTTGGCAAGACAATGCAGTGACCATAGGACATAGATATATGTTTGTTTGATGCTTTTATTATGTACTAGTACTTGGCAATAGAAGACTTGGTAGTTTAGTCTTGTCCACCTTACTAATGAACTGGTTCACCGAAATGAGTTTCATATACTAGTACATGCTAAACCTGTTCTGTGTCTGCTTGTTTCTTCTTTTAGGATGCTGATAGAATATTGGGGAAGAGTGCCTTATTAAGCAATGGTAAAGGAAGTAATGCAGATAAGGTTCAGGATAGTGACACATCCTTGTTGGTCTCTAACAAAGATGATAAAACAGCTAAGGAAGACTATCTCAAAGACAGTGAGACAACCCCAAAGTCCTGTCTTGGTTTAGTGTTCGAGTTATAGGCCAGTACCGCTTGCACAAGCTATTCAAACTCACTATCTGAATCAGTTTGATTTCTTGAGTCTCAACTACAAGCTGAAAGACATCGATCAGCTGTGCTGCAACAAGAAGCGGAAGGACTGAGGAAGTCCCTGGAGCATTCAGATGCATACTTTCTGGTGCAACATCAAGCGTTTGGAGGATTTTAGCGCCAAACAAGACAAAGCTAATAAGTTTGCTAAGCTTATTGCCAGCATGGTGGATACCACGTGTCATGAGCTCTTCTGAAGTTGTTTGAGTTATGCTCTTGTTTTGCTGCCGCGTTTATTTGCACTGGTGGCCAATTTTGACGGCCAGTGTATGTAATATGTTGCTTTGTTCCCTATATTTGCACTTGTGGCGAACTTTGATGCCTAGTGGATGTAATATGTGTAATAGCGGTAATAGGCTAGCGTTAATTGCTTGCTTATTTATTTCCTTATTGTCTTGTTTAGTTGTTTGCTTGTAGTCACTGCAGTTCTTTTTCTGTGTTTTTCTAGTGGCCACAATAACCTATTTTTTGAAACTAGGCCAAAATAATCATGGCAACACACGGACTATTGTAACCATGGGCCTCCTACGGGCCGTATGATCCATGGGTCTTCTACGGGCCATAGGATCCATTGGCCTTCTATACGGGTCGTAGGATCCATTGGCCTTCTATACGGGCCGTAGGATCCATTGGCCTTCTACAGGCCGTACGATTCGTGGGCCTTTTACAGGCCGTAGGATCCATGGGCCTTCTACGGGGTGTATCATCATTTTGCCAATCATGGGTCGTACTATTCATGGAAACATCCCAACGGGTTTTTCTCGACATGAAAACGGCCCAACGTATTAACGGGCCACAAACGGGCCGACTGTAACCACTGGCTGAATTTGGCCCACAAGCAGAAAATGACAGTAATGGGCCATCAGTAGCCGAATGCTGGAAATGTGCCCAAGAATAATTGGGCCCTCAGAAGGCTGAAAGATAACATGGGCTGGAAACAGCCCAACGGAATAATGGGCCATTAATGGGTATAAAGTGATACACTGTTCATTAGGGGCCAGTTTTACCACGGGCTGTTAAGGGGCCGAGGGTTACTAAGGGCCTCATATGGGCCGAAAGACGTCATGGGCCATACATGGGCTGGAAGTTAAAACGGGCTGGAATTATATTGGATGGCCTAGATGACGCTACTGGTCCTAATTCGGATATGCCGTAAACAGGCCCTGGGATAGCGGGCTGTAAATGGCCTATATGCGAACAGGCTGTTAACAGGCTTGCCGTGGGCCGGCCCGCCACCTTTTGACCAAGTCAAATGAGCCGGCCTTTTCACAGGAATGGGCCTCTGTTGGGCCATGCCACGTGTCGACGTATCATAGGCGCTATGGGTCCAATGAGTGGATGACATCTGTCCCAACGGTGAGCCGACACATGTTTCCTCCAGCCAATGATGATTTTACACGTGGAAAATCCCCATCGGTCGGGGCTGTTAACGGGCTATCGGATCCAAAACCGGAGCCGATAGATTAACGGCGTTCTGTTACAGCGGATGCCACGTGTAGGTCACCCTTGACGAAAGCACTTTGGTGACACACGATTTATCGTCATGGAAGTGGACACTTTCGTGATGATAATTTTGGTAAATGTCATGGAACACTTCTACGACAGCACATGTATGACTATCTTGATTCTGTCATAAATTCGTCATGGATGTACATGCATGATAGGAAATGTCACCTACTGTGACAAACACGTATCATCATGGAAGTGTATTTTTTGTAGTGCAAGTATAGAAAGGGGTAGTTCGGAGAGGAGCGAGTTCACCTTATCTTTGATAGCCCTTGCTCGTGCTCTTGTCATTGGTCCAAGTGGTTTCGTGGGAGACGTAGGTACGTCCATGGGGATGACCTTGGAATGCTCCACATCAAGTTAACCGGGGAGAAAAGTTTCCCCAGAAACAGCATCGTTGTTGATGATCGAAGGAGCCATCGAACCTTCTACCGACGACACAGTGGATCTCTCAATGAAAGCACCAATGTCGGTGTCAAAACTGGTCGAACTCGGGTAGGGGGTCCTGAACTGTGCGTCTGAGGATCGAAGGTAACAAGGGACATGGGGAACACGATGTTTACCCAGGTTCGGGACCTCTTAATGGAGGTAAAACCCTATGTCCTTCTTGATTGCATTTGATGAGTATAGGGGTTACAATAGTCGATCTACCTCAAGATTGTAATTTTTAAAACCCTAGATGTCTAGCCTATATGAATTTTGATAGCCTCTATGGAATAAACCCTCAGGTTTATATACACACCGGAGAGGCCTAGGGTTGTAAAGAGTCGGTTTGCACAAGAAGGAAATTACATATCCGGACACGAATCTTGTAACCCACGCATAGGAGAGTCCTATCCGGACACGGGGGAAGGTCTTCTACCTTGTACCCTCACGGCCCATCAGTCTAACCCATATCACACAGCCCGTACAGCCGAGGACCCCCTAATCCAGGACTCCCTCAGGTACCAAAGTAATCCAGGAGTGGATCACTGGACAGCGGTCATGAACATCCTGAAATACCTGAAAAGGACTAAGGATATGTTTCTTGTTTATGGAGGTAACAAAGAGCTTGTCGTAAATGGTTACGTCGATGCTAGCTTTAACACTGATCCGAATCACTCTAAAATCGCAAACCGGATACGTATTTATATTGAATGGTGGAGCTGTTAGTTGGTGTAGTTCCAACCAGAGCGTCCTGGAGGGATCTACATGTGAAGCGGAGTACATAGCTGCTTTGGAAGTAGCAAATGAAGGAGTCTGGATGAAGGAGTTCATATCCGATCTAGGTGTTATACCTAGTGCATCGGGTCCAATGAAAATCTTTTGTGACAATACTGGAGCAATTTCCTTAGCGAAGGAATCCATATTTCACAAGAGAACCAAACACATCAAGAGATGCTTCTACTCCATCCGCGATCAAGTCAAGGAGAGAGACATAGAGATTTGCAAAATACATATGAATCTGAATGTTGCAGACCCGTTGACTAAGCATCTTCCATAAGTAAAACATGATCAGCACCAAGACTCCATGGGTGTTAGAATCATTACAATGTAATCTCAATTACTGACTCTAGTGCAAGTGGGAGACTGAAGGAAATATGCCCTAGAGGCAATAATAAAGTTGTTATTTATATTTCCTTCTATCTTGATAAATGTTTATTATTCATGCTAGAATTGTATTAACCAGAAACTTGATACATGTGTGAATACATAGACAAAACAGAGTGTCCCTAGTATGCCGCTACTTGACTGGCTCGTCAATCAAAGATGGTTAAGTTTCCTGACCATAGACATGTGTTGTCGTTTGATGAATGGGATCACATCATTAGAGAATGATGTGATGGACAAGACCCATCCGTTAGCTTAGCATAATGATCGTTAAGTTTTATTGCTATTGCTTTCTTCATGACTTATGCATATTCCTTTGACTATGAGATTGTACAACTCCCGAATACCGGAGGAACACCTTGTGTGCTATCAAACGTCATAATGTAACTGGGTGATTATACAGATGCTCTACAGTTGTCTCCGAAGGTGTTTGTTGGGTTGGCATTGATCGGGATTAGGATTTTTCACTGCGAGCATCAGAGAGGTATCTCTGGGCCCTCTCGGTAATGCACATCACGATAAGCCTTGCAAGCAATGTGACTAATGAGTTAGTTGCGGGATGATACATTACGGAACGAGTAAAGAGATTTGCCGGTAACGAGATTGAACTAGGTATGAAGATACCGATGATCGAATCTCGGTCAACTAACATGCCGATGACAAAGGGAATGACGTATGTTCTCATTGCGGTTTGACCGATAAAGATCTTTGTAGAATATGTAGGAACCAATATGAGCATCCAGGTTCCGCTGTTGGTTATTGATCGGAGCTGTGTCTCGATCATGTCTAGATAGTTCTCAAACCCGTAGGGTCCGCACGCTTAACGTTCAATGATGATTTGTATTATGAGTTATGTGTTTTGGTGACAGAAGATTGTTCGGAGTCCCGGACGATATCACGGACATGACGAGAGTCTCGAAATGGTTGAGAGGTAAAGATTGATATATTCGACGATAGTATTCGGACACGAGAATGGTTCCGGAGTGTTTCAGGAATTTTTCGGAGTACCGGGAGGTTACTAGAACCCCCCCCCCCCCCGGGAAGTAATGGGCCTACATGGGCCATAGGGGAGAGAGAGGGGAGCCCGCAAGGGGTGGCGCCCCCTTGTCGGCGTTTTGGAATGGGGGTCCCCAGACCTGCCTGCCTACGGCCCACGGCATGGCCAAGCAGCAGGCCATACGGCCCATCTTCACCAACAAAGCATCCAAGACCCTCGCGAGGGTCCAAGCCTCGTGAGGCGGATGACTCAAGACCTCCTCCTGAGCGGCCTAGTCAGGCAGGCTCACGAGGGGCGGAGATATCAAGGCAGGGCAAACCTCACGAGGCTCTCGTGACATGAGCCATGACGATCGACACCAAGCGGGCGCCAGCGCGCGCAGCATCCCTGTTTCCTCTTTGGTGCAAAGGAGGCAAGCGCAGCCGTGAAGTACCGAGGCATCAGGCAAAGGTTTTCCATTTCAGTGCAACAAGACCAAGACCATGGACTGCAAGACGGAGGTCATCATGGAGCCCAAGACGGCGTCACCACCAGAGCCTTTCACAGGCGAAGACTGCTTTTGTCAGGATAGCTTGTACTAGTTGTCCCCTTCAAATTAGCCCGCCATTGTTGGATCCCTTCCCGCTCGATATTTGGGAAGAGGGCCAGGGCCTCTATAAATAGGACTAGCCACCACAGTAGAGGAGGGAGATCATCAGACCCAGAGGGCTCATCAGACCCCGAGATACACACAAGTCTGAAAGCACAAGAACACATCAACCTCAGGAGGCTGTTCTTCCCCTTGTATTGTTCATCATCAGCCCAAGAGGCAATCCACCACCACAACACTAGAGTAGGGTATTACAGCACAACGGTGGCCCGAACCAGTACAAACCCCGTGTCTTTCTGTGTTGTGAGTTCGTCGAGTTCGTCCGCAAGATCTTAGTGAGCTAGAGCATAGATCTGTAGGAGGGAAAGACTTCACGCGAACCCCAGTGTTCGAACCATAAGGGTTAGCCGGAGCCCCACATCCGACATTTGGCACGCCAGGTAGGGGTGCGCCGGGGCTTCTCTCCACCAACCAGCGCCCCGTGCCGCCGCACTATGCTCCCATGGCAGGTGCCCCGCCACCAACCTCAGCGGTCAACACCAGCAGCTGGGAGTCTGGGTACCGAGCCCTGGCCCCCACTCTGCGGCGAGTGCAGTGGCCGGCCAAGTTCAGGCCGGAGATGCCACCGCGTTATGATGGCGCGGCAGACTCGGCGTTGTTCCTGCTAGCAGAGGAGGAGGCCGTCCTCGAAGCCGGAGGCGACGACAAGATCATGGAAAACTTGTTCCCCCTGGCCCTCGCCGGCGAGCCGCGTGCTTGACTGCACGACCTCCCGGGATCCACGGTGACGTCCTGGGGGGAACTCCACGACCTCTTCACTGCGCACTACGCGGCACCGGCACACCACGCAGTCGCGGCACTGCTGGGTGGCTCTCAAGCACCTCCTTCAGATCACCATGCCAAGCCTTTCTTCCGTCAGATTGGGGCAGCCTGCAAGCACCCGGGGGCTCCGCCGGGTTGGGCTACGCCGGAGGCCGACCTCACCTTCGACTCGGAAGACCACCCTGGCTCCACCGCCGGCTCAGGGATGCTCCCGATGCTCTGCACACCCACCATCTGCAACATGGCCGTCACCAAGACCCTCATCGACGGCGACGGCAGCCTCAACTTGCTCTCCGTGGAAGCCTTCAGCCTTCTTCATGTGCCGCTCGAACGACTCGGCCTCAGCAAGCCCTTCACAGGAGTGGGTGGTGGAGCTGCTCACCCTCTGGGGCAGATCCGCCTCCCTGTCACCTTTGGCGTGCGAGACAACTATCGCACCGAGCTGGTGGACTTTGACATCGCCCGCATCGGTCTCCCGTACAATGCCATCCTCGGGTACCCAGCTCTCGCTCAGTTCATGGTGGCGACTCACCCGGCCTACCACCTCATGAAGATGCCAGGGAGCAAGGTCGTCCTCACCATCAAGGGGGACACTAAGGAGGCCGTGACGGCACTCAGGCTCGCCTTCAAGACCGCGGTAGTAGCGCAGCTAGCCGACGCTGGTGCGCCCGAGGCCAAGGAGACCGCGCCCACCATGAAAAAGCAGTTGTTCACCCAAGACAAGGTGGAGACCAAGCAGGTGCCGGTCAATGAGGACGGGTCTTCAGGAGCCTCCTTCACCATAGGAATCGACCTTGACCCGGGACAAGAAGAAGCGCGCGAACAAGGAGATATTCGCGTGGGAGCCCAATCAACTGGTAGGGGTGCCGAGAGAGGTAATCCAGCATCATCTAAGGGTGTGCCCCAACGTACGCCCTGTGAAGCAGTGAGCAAGACGGTAGTCCACTGAGAAGCAGGCCTTCATCATCCATGAGACACACAAGCTGGAGGCGGCAGGTACCATCCGAGAAGTTCGACACCCCGAATGGCTAGCGAACCCCGTTGTAGTACCAAAGAAAGGTGGGAAGGAACGGATGTGCGTCGACTTCACCAACCTCAACAAAGCCTACCCCAAGATCCGTTCCCCCTTCTGCGCATCGATCAAATCGTCGACTCCACCACCGAGTGCGATTTTTTGTGTTTCCTGGATGCGTTCTCTGGATACCATCAGATCAAGATGGCGGTGGAGGATGTGGAGAAGACGGCCTTCTTGACACCATGTGGGGTGTACTGCTACACCTGCATGCCTTTCGGCCTTCACAACGTGGGCGCAACCTTTCAGCGGTTGATTCACATCGCCTTGGGGCGGCAGCTCGGCAGGAACACAAAGGCCTACGTTGATGACATAGTGGTCAAATATCGCGAGGCGAGGATGTTGATTCAAGACTTAGAGGAGACCTTTGAGAGTTTGCGCCAGGTGAACTTGAGGCTTAACCCGGAGAAGTGTGTGTTTGGTGTCCCCTTTGGCAAGCTGCTAGGGTTTCTCGTATCCCACAGAGGGATCGAGGCGAACCCGGAGAAGATCAAGGCCATCGAAGACATGAGCCCACCACAGACCCTCAAGGAGATGCAAAAGCTGGCAGGACGGGTGACCGCGTTAGGGCGTTTCCTCTCTAAGCACCTTACCCTTCTTTAAGCTCATGAAGAAGAAAGGCCCCTTCGAGTGGACCCCGGAGTCCGACCGGGCCTTCCAAGACTTCAAGAAATACCTCACCAGCCCCCCGGTGATGGTGGCGCCACGGCCTCTCGAGCCTCTGGTACTGTACCTCGCCGCCAGCCCGTACTCCGCCAGCGCGGCATTGGTGGCGGTTCAGGAGGAGCGCAAAGATAAGGGTGTGCCGCGCCAAGCCAGAGCTGATGCAGCGCAGGGTCGGGAAGGCACACTCGGGCCCTCAGCGGCGGAAGATCAAGCTCGGCAGGGCAACGTCGCGGAAACTCCTGAGGATGGCCAAGTCTCAGGAAGCCCTCCACCTCAGGATATGCCACAATCTCCGCAAGACTCAAGCCTCAACAGTGTGCTAGCCCTCGCCGAGCATCCGGTGTACTTCGTCAGCACCGTACTGTGGGACACAAGGGCACGCTACCCCATGCCGCAAAAGCTCCTTCTCGCACTCTTGGTGGCCTCGCGCAAGCTGCGGCACTACTTCCAGGGGCACCCCATCAAGTTCGTCTCATCTTACCCATTGGAGAGGGTACTCGGGAGCCCAAACTCAGCTGGAAGGGTTGCTGAATGGAACATCGAGCTGCAAGCATTCCAGCTGGAGTTCAGCACCACTAGGGTCATCAAGGGAGCCGCGCTCGCCGATTTTGTGGCAGAATGGATAGATGCCCCGCCTCTTGAGGAAGAAGAAGACCGGTCCACCTCCCCAGGAAGTGAGGCGCCAGACGGCTGGGTCATGTATCTTAATGGCGCCTTTGCGCACCAGGGCGCGGGGGCTGGAGCAGTGCTCATCTCACCCACTCAGGACAAGCTTTACTACTCCTTGCAACTCTGCTTCCAGCACGGCAATAAGGTCTCCAACAATATCGCAGAATACGAAGGACTCATAGCCGGCCTAAAGGCTGCGGTGGCTATGGGGGTGAGGCGCCTAACCGTTAAGGGCGACTCGCAGCTCCTCGTCAACTTGTCCAACAAAGTGTACGAGCCAAAGGACGAGCACATGGAGGCCTACCTTGCGGAGGTGCTCAAAATGGAAAAGCAGTTCGTAGGGTTGGAGCTGCAGCACGTGCCCCGGGGCACCAATAAGGAAGTCAACGACATCGCCAAGAGAGCATCCAAGCGGCAACCACAAGAGCCCGGCGTCTTCGAAGAGCGGCTCTTCAAGCCGTCAGCTACGCCACCTCTTTCAAGCATGACTCAGTCTCGAGAGGAGCTCCCACAGCCCCCGGCCACGGGAGCCCTAGCTTGCGGCCCAACCTCAGGAGCTCGGCTACTCTTGGCGCTCGAGCCCAGGAGGAGTGCTAGACCAAGGGGTTCAAGGAGTACCTGATGCATGGGACACTGCCGGAGAAGGAAGAAGATGCGGAGTGCGTGGCCCGACATGCCACGACATACTACATTCAAGACGGTGAGTTGTACAGGAAATGGCCGAACGATGTCATGCTGCGCTGCATCTCCAGTGATCAAGGGAGGGAGCTGCTGATTGACATACACGGCAGGGACTATGGACATCACTCATCATCACCGACCCTCGTCGGTAAGGCCTTTCGCAGCGGATTCTATTAGCCCACAACACTCAACGATGCAGCCGAGCTGGTGAAGTCCTGCGAAGCTTGCCAATTCCACGCCAAGCAAATCCATCAGCCTGCTCAAGGCCTCCAAACCATCCCGCTCACGTGGCCGTTCGCGGTCTGGGGGCTAGACATCCTAGGTGCGTTCCCACGAGTGCCAGGGGGCTACCGTTATCTCTACGTCGCCATCGACAAGTTCACCAAGTGGGCGGAAGTGGAAGCCGTTCGGACAATCCCAGCCGGCTCTACTGTCAAGTTCATCAAGGGCCTCGTGAGCCACTTCGGGGTCCCCAAACGCATCATCACAGATAACAGCTCGCAGTTTCTAGTAACCTGTTTAAAACCTATTGTGCTAACCTTGGAACGCAGATCTGCTACGCTTCGGTGGCCCACCCGAGGAGCAATGGTCAGGCTAAGCGCGCCAACGCTGAGGTCCTAAGGGGCCTCAAGACCAGGACCTTCAAGAAGAAGCTGGAGGCCTGCGGTAGGGGCTCGCACGATGAGTTCCAGTCCGTGATGTGGTCCATCCGCACCACCGCTGCCAAGCCAATGGGCGAGACTCCGTTCTTTCTCGTCTACGGAGCTGAAGCAGTCCTCCCTCACGAGGTCAAGCATCGCTCCGCCCGGGTCCTGGCGTTCGACGAAACGCAACAGGACGCCATGCGGGGGATGGATCTTGTGCTAGGGGAGGAACGTCGTCGCGAAGCTGCATTAAGAGTGGCAAGGTACCAGCAAGCGCTGCGGCGTTAGCACTGCCGCAGCATTCGCTCCAGGACGCTCGTGACGGGTGACCTGGTCCTGAGGCGGGTCCTCTCCAGGGAAGGGTTGCACAAGCTCTCACCCATGTGGGAGGGCCCGTTCAGGGTCATCCACATCTCCAGGCCTGGCGCCGTCTGCCTGGAGACGCAAGAGGGGACACCTATCCAAAACACTTGGAACATCCAGCACCTCCAGATGTTCTACCCATGAAGCAAGGCTTAGAGCTTGTGAAGCAAGGCCCAGAGCCTGTGAAGCAAGGCCCAAAGCCTATGAAGCAAGGCCCAGAGCCTGTGAAGTAGGGCCCAGAGCCTGTGAAGAAAGGCCTAGAGCCTGTGAAGAAGGCCCGGTGCCTGTGAAGAATCACGGCCCGTGACACTCTGACGTAATAATGAGTTGGGGCTATACACTCCCCGGAGTCTCAGGAGCGCCGGCCTCAGGCCCTGGGGCTCCCTCCCACGCCTAGTGGACAACACTTAGCTCCGCGCTGGTGAGAAGACTTGAAGACTACATTAGGTGCCTAACGCGGCTTTTTATTTGCTTTCTGCAGTTGGCTCGTTTCTCCTTAACCAAAGTTTGCTTTGGCGTTCCTTGCTGGTTTGGTTCCTTCGCCTTTTACTATGTTTTTCGGCTCTGGTTTGCTCATGATCTCTCTCTCGCATACCTCGCGAGGGGGCTAGGCAGGTTCCCTCGCGAGCATTTTTCTTTTCTCTGCCTTCTCGCGAGTCACCCTCGTTCGAGCCTGGAAGCTGGCGCATCTCTCCTAATCCGTGCCCCTTGGGTACCACGATGCAAAGCGCCAAGTTAAGGTTTGGGTGAACGGCAAATCCTCTAGCGCACCCCCTAACAAATTTTTTGCAGTTTTTGAGCAAACGCAGTCATCTCGTGAAGGAAAGGGCGTCCCAAACGCGCCAGGTTAGGTTATCTTTGCGCAAAATAACAACATGACATGGGAATAACACGCACGTTGCATTAACCAAGAACCACAGTTCGATACACGCCCCTCTGGGCCCATACTGGTTTCATTTTCTGATGCAGGAAAAAAAAGGAAAAAGCTAAACAAAGTGGCGTTTCAGCAATGCACGGAGGCAGCCCCTTAGCGACGCCCCGAGCCTAGCCAGACCCCTCCTCGCGCTTCACGGAGGTGCGGCAACGAGATGACCTGCTGCCTCCTTCGAAGCGGGCGCGGCGGCTGGTCGTAGCCACCGCTGCCGGAGCTGTCACTGGAGGAAGAGCCGTCGAAGCTGGAAGAGACGTGGTCGCCGCCAAGGGCAGGCTCGACCTCATCCTCGTCGCGACTGTCACCAAGGCCGAGCACCTCCTCACCGTCGTTCGTCTCGGGGCAGCACCCGGCGTGGCGACCATCTTCCCAGAACACCCTCACATAGAGGGTCGACCCACCGTCATACATGAAGTGGAGCGTGCACCGCCTGCCTAGGCCGCACGCGTGGGCAAACGTCTGCCAGCCGCGGGCCAGGGCCATGTTGCCCACGGTAGAAGTCTCGACCGCGACTAAGGAGACCTTGCTACAACAACCATCCGCCTGCAACCGGAGCCCGCCTGGACCAGGGGTCGGTAGTTCATTGACAAGGAAGCGCGGAAGCTAGAGCCAATTGCCGGCCGGGTTTTCCGGCCAGACAACGAACTCTGGCGACACCCCCGCTGAATGGAAGCGCGGGCGGGGAGGTCGCACCACCATCGCGTGCCTCCCCTCGTCAGCTGGACCGCCATGGTTCGGACGGTCCCCTCCGCATGCCGCAGCGCCGTGATAGAGGCAAAGGTGTCCCGATGTTTCGATGAGATAGTGGCTATCGTTTCTGTGGGATTCGACCTTGACGATCCGACTACGATCGTAAGAGACGTCGCGCCTTAGCAATCGCTAAACCAACTTCCGAGGGGTTATTGACCACGCCGAAGCACGATCAACCTGACCACGAGGGTCTGTTTCCTGCGAGCAAATGAAGAACAAGCAAGAAACTGAGATTGCAATCTGGATATTAAGAATATAAAATGAAATCTTTATTGATCAAGGCGGGGTTCTGTGACGTCTTGGTCTGGTCGTTGGACACAAACGAAGTACACGAAGTTGCAGCTATGGCGAACTTTTAATCTAAACAAAACCCAAAGTCTAAACGATGCCCTAAGGGCTGTATATATGGAGGAGAGAGGGGGAATTTTGTGGCCCTTGGTGGAGGGGTCCGAAACCAACCCTAACTCTTGTTTCCCCACACATACGGACTCTAAAAACAGCCTATACTTAAGTACTTTGAAAATACATGGGCCTGGCCCAATAATAAGGTGACGCATCACCTAGAATAGCCTCTGGACTAAATTTATGAAGTGGCATCTTGTGTATTTCGTCCCATGCTTCATGCACTCATTATGGTGGCTTCAGAGTCTTGGAATCATCACTTGTAACTCCGTTCTTGTTCCCCCTGCACATGCCATCATCTTCTTGCTTGAACTTGCTCCAAGGTTCATCTTTCTTGTCCAAGCTAGGCCCTTCATTTGTAAGCAAAACAAGTGTATCCAATTTAGGCAGCATCATATTCTCATGAACATTAGAATCGTTACCAAGAAACGAAAGTACCTGATAATTCCATTGGCGTGTGCGAGCTCTAGTAATTGGTCCAGTATGTTTAGCAGCAGGGGCTGTGGGTGTAACAATGGTATTGATGTCCTCATCATCCTCCTCTTCTTGAAATGAAGTAGTCCTCGACGAAAGTTCATCGTCCTCACCCAAATAAGGCTTCAAATCTGCAATGTTAAAAGTGGGACTAACCCCAAAATTTGCAGGCAGCTCAAGTTTATATGCATTATCATTTATTTTCTCTAACACCTTAAAAGGACCATCAGCACATGGCATTAGCGTTGATTTGCGCAAATTAGGAAATCTATCCTTACGCAAATGTAACCAAACAAGATCTCTAGGTGCAAACACAACATGTTTTCTACCCTTATCTCCAGCAAGTTTATATTTAGCATTCATGCGCTCAATGTTTTCCTTACTTAACTCATGAATTTTTAAAATCAATTCAGCACGTTCTTTAGCATCAAAATTAACCTTCTGCAAAGATGGAAGAGGCAACAAATTAATAGGTGCACAAGGTATGAAACCATACACAATTTCAAAAGGGCACATCTTAGTAGTAGAATGCAATGAACGATTATAAGCAAATTCAATATGAGGCAAGCATTCTTCCCACATTTTCTTATTATTCTTCAAAACAGCCCTAAGCATAGTTGACAATGTTCTATTGACTACTTCAGTTTGTCCATCAGTTTGGGGGTGACAAGTAGTACTAAAAAGTAGTTTAGTCCCCAACTTAGCCCATAAACATCTCCAAAAGTGGCTAAGAAATTTAGTATCACGATCTGAAACAATAGTATTTGGCACACAATGCAAGCAAATAATTTCACCAAAGAACAAATCAGCAACGTTAACAGCATCATCGCTTTTATGACATGGTATAAAGTGTGCCATTTTCGAGAACCTATCCACGACAACAAATATGCTGTCCCTCCCCTTCTTTGTTCGAGGTAAACCTAAAACAAAGTCCGTAGATATATCCTCCCAAGGAACACTAGGTACAGGCAAAGGCATATATAAACCATGAGGATTGAGTCGTGACTTAGCTTTTTGACATGTAGTGTAGCGAGCAACAAAACGCTCAACATCCCGTCTCATCTTTGGCCAAAAGAAATGTGTATGTTCGGAGGTTATCAAATGTGAGCCTCAAGTCGTGTACTAGAGATTCAACATGTCTTGTTTTGACGACCACATCATCTACATATGCCTCCACTGTTTTGCCGATCTGGCTTGCCAGACATGACTGAATCATGCGCTGATATGTTGCGCCGGCGTTTTTGAGCCCGAAGGGCATCGTGTGGGAAGCACAATGGGCCGTATGGTGTGATAAATGCCGTTGCGGCTTGGTCTGGTTCTGCCATCTGATTTGATGGTAGCCGGAATATGCGTCGAGGAAACACAACGAATCGTGTCCTGCGGTAGCGTCTATAATTTGATCGATGCGGGGGAGGGGGAAGGGATCCTTTGGGCAAGCCTTGTTAAGGTCTTCAAAATCAACACACGGGCGCCAGGATTTGTCCTTCTTTGGTACCATCACCAGGTTTGCTAGCCAGTCCGGATGTTTTATATCTCTGATGAATCCGGCCTCCAATAGCTTTGCTAGCTCCTCTCCCATGGCCTGTCTCTTAGGTTCGAAAAAACGCCGAAGAGCCTGTTTGACAGGTTTGAATCCTGTTTGGATATTTAAGCTGTGCTCGGCCAGCCTGCGTGGGATTGCTGGCATGTCTGAAGGGTGCTAGGCGAAAATGTCCTAGTTCTCTCGTAGGAACTCTCGCCGTGCGGTGTCTACATCAGGGTTTAACTGTGCCCCGATGGAAGCTGTTTTATTGCGGTCCGTTGGATGAACTTGGAATTTGACTATTTCGTCCGCTGGTTTAAAGGAGGTGGACTTGGATCTTTTGTCGAGTACCACATCATCCCTATTCACCGTAGAGCGTAGCGCAGTCAGTTCCTCAGCCGCTAGGGCTTCGGATAGTGCCTCGAGGGCCAGTGCGGCTGTCTTGTTTTCGGCGCGGAGTGCTATGTCCGGATCACTAGCGAGAGTGATGATCCCGTTAGGCCCGGGCATCTTGAGCTTCATGTACCCGTAATGGGGTATTTCTTGGAAGATTGTAAACGCTTCCCGCCCTAGCAGAGCGTGATAACCGCTGCTGAACGGAGCCACATGGAACGTGACCTCTTCGGACCTGTAATTATCCGGCGTGCCGAACACCACATCTAGTGTGATTTTTCCTGTACAGCGCGGTTCCCGACTGGGGATTATTCCTCTCAAGGTTGTGCTGCTTCGCTCAATGCGGTTCCAGTCTATTTCCATTTTTTGAAGGGTTTCCTCATAAATGAGGTTCAATCCGCTGCCGCCGTCCATGAGTACCTTGGTAAGACGAAAGCCGTACACTATTGGACTGAGGACCAATGCGGCTAGTGCTCGGGCTGTTCGGAATTTAGGTTCATCACTGGCGTTAAAGGTAATAGCCGTGTCACCCCATGGGTTTATTGTTGCTACTTGGTAGACTTCGACAAGGTTGCGGAGTGTCCTTTTTCGCATATTATTTGATGCGAAAGTCTCGAAGAATGTTAATACCGTATTAGTGTCTCTGGGGTGGCTTTCTGTGGCCTCCGGAATTAGGTGATTTTCGCCAATTTTGGCCACCTACCGGAGTATCCAACATGCTCTGATGCTGTGAGTTGGTGTGGCGTCCTCTGTATTGTGAATTTTACAAGGTCCATTAAGCCATCCTTCCAGTACGGTTCCATGCCCTGTAGAGGGTTTTTGCTTTTTAGTGCTTGACCCGGGTGTCTGGTGATGATGCACCCTTTTATTCCGGATTAGGTTTGTATTCAGGGCCGGATTGTCCCAAAATTTTATTTCGGTTTTCCAGGCGCTTTCCATCGCACAGTACTTTCGTACAATGGATGCCAAGTCAGCGAAGCGTGTAATATCACGGCGACTTATGGCGTTGAGTATTCCCTTGTCCCTGTAATTATTGCAGAAGATTGAGATTGCGTCTTCCTCGCGGCAGTCCCTTAGCCTATTCTTAACCAGGAGGAATCTGGCCCAGTAATGATGTACTGTTTCATTGGGTTCTTGCCTGATTTTGGATAGATCGCTTATGTTGGGGTGGGTGGGTGGAATTAAATCTGAAGCCTCGCCCCATCTGAGGCTCAGAGGCCGAGGAATTTCTGAACTCAAAAATTTGGATTCCTGGATGTTGTCCAATGAATCCAGCCCGTCGCCTGACTCTAAGTTCAGGTCTTGAGTGATATCCTCCCCTCCGCGGGTATCCGGCTTGGAGGGATCGGGAATCCGGACGTAGCGAGTACTTAAGATAGATGAAGGGTCGCCGCACTGTCCCTCTACCACGGCAACGTGATGGGTGACATGGGGAGAGTTAATCTCTCTCAGATCGGGTTTAGGCCCAATCTGGTCATAATCCGTAGCGACTCCCAGGGCGGCGAAGCGATCCAAGAGCTCGTTTATGGAGGAGAGCTCCACTGGATCTAACTGCTCGGCGAGTTCCGAGCTGACATGAAGATTGTTTTCGATGGCTCGAGAGGTCATCGTCGGGCAGAAGCCGAACAGGCGGTCATAAGAAAACCACCTAACCGGAGGGTTTGGCCGATAGCCAAAGCTCCATTAGCAACGGTGCCGTCTTTAAAGACGGGGCGAGGCATCCTTCCTGATGGCGACGACACAGAGGAACTCTCAATGAAAGCACCAATGTCGGTGTCAAAACCAGCGGATCTCGGGTAAGGGGTCCCGAACTGTGCGTCTAGGCCGGATGGTAACAGGAGGCAAGGGACACGAAGTTTTACCCAGGTTCGGGCCCTCTCGATGGAGGTAAAACCCTACGTCCTGCTTGATTAATATTGATGATATGGGTAGTACAAGAGTAGATCTACCACGAGATCGGAGAGGCTAAACCCTAGAAGCTAGCCTATGGTATGATTGTTGTTGCATATGTTGTCCTACACACTAAAAACCCTCCGGTTTATATAGACACCGGAGAGGGCTAGGGTTACACAAAGTCGGTTACAATGGTAGGAGATCTATATATCCGTATCGCCAAGCTTGCCTTCCACGCCAAGGAAAGTCCCTTCCAGACACGGGACGGAGTCTTCAATCTTGTATCTTCATAGTCCAGGAGTCCGGCCAAAGGTATAGTCCGGCCATCCGGACACCCCCTAATCCAGGACTCCCTCATCCACCATCTCCATGCTAGCCAAGTTATTGCAGCTCCCTCCATCTATGATGACGCGAACAGAACGTTCCTTCACAACCCCCTTTGTATGGAACAAATTATGCCTCTGATTTGCTCAGCTTGTGTAACCTGCACACTCAAAACATGTTGAGCAACTAAATATTCATACCTGTCAGCATCTTCAGCAGCTATGTATTGTGTCTCATGATCAGAATCATCCCCACTGTGTTCTTCATGTGTAATAAGAGCCAAAGTCTCCTCATCATAGTCACTAGCAGACTCATACCCACCATCCTCAGTAGCGATCATCACATGCTGAGATTGGCATTCTCTCGCAAAATGTCCTTTTCCCTTACAACGACGACAAATAATATCACTTGTGTGCCCTGTTGATGCCATGGAAGAAGAAGAGCTCTGCGCAGGCCCGGCAGGTGTGCTCTTGGCAGATAGTGGTGGTTGTGCCTGCTTTCTTGAATCACGGGTGGAGGTGGCACCTGATGGACGTGCTGGTGGAGTGGAAGTAGAGGATGCACGTGGTGTCCATGATGAAGATCGACCTGCAGAAAAGTTAGTTCGCGCCAATGCTTGTCGATCCTGCACTTCACGTTCAGCTTTACAAGCAAGATGGAATAAGCTAGTGATATTAGTATACTCCTGATACTCTAGAATGGTCTGAATCTCTCTATTTAATCCACCCATAAAACATGCAAGCATAGCTTCATTCTCCTCAACAATACCACATCTAATCATGCCAGTTTGTAATTCCTGATAATATTCTTCTACAGAATTTTTTCCTTGTCTTAAGCGTTGCAATTTTTGAAGTAATTCACGTTGATAATATGGTGGAACCCAACGAGTATGCATAGAAGTTTTCAAAGCATCCCAAGTAGCTGGAATAGGATATAATCTACAATGCTCAGACCACCAAACACATGCAAAGCTAGTGAAAGCACAAATAGCAATAGGAACACGTCTCTCCTCAGGATATTGTAAAAATGTAAATCATTGTTCAGTTTCTAACTCCCAAGTAAGATATATATCAGGAACATATCTACCCTCAAATGGTGGAATATTCAATTTTAGTTTAGGAAGATGGTCATGTACCTCAGGTGGTGGTGCAGCCCTACCGTTGCGATGATATGCATGAGGATGACCTAGTGGTGGTGGTGCTGGTGGTTGCACGTAGTTCTGATTTTGATCAACCTCATCCTCGTAATGGTCCTTGACCTCTGCAGTAGCAGCAGGAGCGACAGAAGCACCAACAGTAGGTACAACAGCACCAGAAGTTTGACCAGGCTCAATGGGAACGCGTTGTGCTCGTCCCACTTGATTTGGGAGATGATGTTGTTGTTGTTGTAGAGGTGCGATAGGTGCAGCGGGCGGTGGAAGACGCGTGAGCAATTCATTAAACTTGTTATTGAGCTTTGTTTCGAACACCTTCTCAATGCCATCTATCTTCTCCATGGCCTCTTCAAATCTGTTTGGCACACTTCCACCTGTCCACTCATCATTTGCTGAAACTTATCATGTAACTCTTTATTCATCATGTTCTCCCAGTCAATCACGTCGGGTTGTGATCCTGCCATGGTTAGAAGCAATAGAAACACCCAAGAATATGATCCTACAGACTACTAGAAAATGGCGGTGGTGGAGTGTCACAAATCCGTCAAGCAAATCTCAAATTCTTACCAGTTCTTACCCAGCAGCAGGCGGTGATCGGCAACCGTCGTAGTCAAAACTCTCAAAGCTCGGATACAGCGATTACCAGGGACAGTCAAATGCACGACGTAGATGTATCTGGAGCTAGGAAGGCTTATAATATGGTAGCAAAAAGGGTCAGCAATAATCAATTCAGAGATGCAAAGTTGAATAAACGCTCAACGACGGTACTGTGCTGATCCTAGGCTAGACCGTGCTAGAGACGCGAGCCTAGAACACTAACAAAAATCACGGCGCTGCACGTAAACAAGGGAAAAGCACACTCTCGAACTTTTTTTTTCGCTCTTTTTTTTGGCGCTCCTCTTTTTTTTGCTCCTCTTTTTTTGCGAAAAATCACTATAATGGCGAGTGTCTCAAAACTCTTCCCTCGTCAAACTAACAGGATGGGCACAAAAAAAATTTGACTTTTTTTCCCGAAATTAGGGCAGCGACGATGAAAAAGTGCGCCAAAAAATCGCTATGATGGCACGTGGCTCAAAAGACTCACAAAAGCCTAAAAATAGGATAGGGAAAAATATTTTTGCCTGTGAAAATTTTGGCCTAGAAATTGCCCGGGGGTCTCTAGACTTTTTTTTCCGAAACCTACTCAGGCAAGGAAACACGAATCGGAAAGTAAACGGACCTCGAAAACAAATCTAATATGAAAGGAACTCGGATTGGTGGTGGATATATGATGGTAGGATATGGCGGCGGTGGTGGTATATGGATACGGATTGCTTGTGGTATATGGATACAGATTGGTGATGGTATTTGGAGACGGATTGGTGATGGTATATGGAGACGGATTGGTGGCGGATAAGCGATGGTGGTAGATGGCAGGGGCGATAATGATGGTGCGGCGGCGGCGTGACAACTTATGACCAGAACTCGAAACTCTAAAAGACTAGACTCTAAGACCAGCAACTAGACACGACGATGCAACCGCAAATTCAACAAAGCAAAATACTAAAAAGACTATGCAAAGGCTCAGATTGGTTCAGATATGATGAACTACCCCTAATTTTTTTTGGCTTTTTTTCGTGGAATGTAGGTATGAAGAACAGACTCGGTCTAAACTACGAAAAACTGTAAAATCTCACCGAGCAACCTGGAAATCTGATACCACTTGATAGAGGAAAAGGTGTCCCGATGTTTCGATGAGATGGTGGCTATCGTTTTAGTGGGAGTCGACCTTGATGATCCGACTACGATCGTGCGATACGTCGCACCTTAGCAATCGCTAAACCAACTTCCGAGGGGTTATTAACCACGCCGGAGCACGATCAACCTAACCACGAGGGTCTGTTTCCTGCGAGCAAACGAAGAACAAGCAAGAAACAGAGATTGCAATCTGGATATTGAGAATATAAGATGAAAGCTTTATTGATCAAGGTGGGGTTCTGTGACGTCTTGGTCTGGTCGTTGGACACAAACGAAGTACGCGAAGTTGCATCTATGGCAAACTTTTAATCTAAACAAAACCCAAAGTCTAAACGATGCCCTAAGGGCTGTATATATGGAGGAGAGAGGGGGAATGTCGTGGCCCTTGGTGGAGGGTTCTGAAACCAACCCTAACTCTTGTTTCCCCACACATACGGACTCTAAAAACAGCACCTAGAATAGCCTCTGGACGAAATTTATGAAGTGGCATCTTGTATATTTCGTCCCATGCTTCATGCACTCATTATGGTGTCTTCACAGTCCTGGAATCATCACTTGTAACTCCGTTCTTGTTCCCCTTGCGCATGCCATTATCTCCATGCTTGAACTTGCTCCAAGGTTCATCTTTCTTGTCCAAGATAGGCCCTTCATTTGTAAGCAAAACAAATGTGTCCAATTTAGGCAGCATCATATTCTCATGAACATTACAATCGTTACCAAGAAACGAAAGTACCTGATAATTCAATTGGCGTGCGCGAGCTCTAGTATGTATAGCAGCAGGGGCTGTGGGTGTAACAATGGTATTGATTTCCTCATCATGCCGCCTCGACGGTGGGCCACGGCGGGGGTCGCAACGTGCTTGCGCGGACGGCCGCGACCGCGCTTCAGCGTCGGGGAACCGGGGCCCTCGCGAGGGGCCTTCCCCTTCTCGACGGCAGAGAACTTCCTTCGTGGCGCCATCGGAGGCACTACAGGCAATGAAGCAAAGAACAAGCGAGCAAGCTAGGAAGAGATGGGCAACGGGGGCTCCGCCCCCTCCCCATTTATAACAAGAGAAGGCCAATCGGCGTCTCCCACCATCGTAGGTAATGATTGTTTCCCTTGCATGCCGCAGGGACTTGTCAAGTCGTGCAGTCGTCGAGGCGGCGTGGGGAAGCAGAGACGCCCATGTCCAATCAACCACCATGCGTTAACCAGGGCTGCAGGCTTTTGGGGCCAGCGATTCTCCAAACTTGACCCTTGGCTTCGCCGCGAAGCCAAGCCCGAGTGCACCTTGGGCCCAGGTGCTACTGTCGGCGTTTTGGGAATGGGGGTCCCCACACCTGCCTGCCTACGGCCCACGGCGTGGCCAAGCAGCAGGCCGTACTGCCCATCTTCACCAACAAAGCATCCAAGACCCTCACGAGGGTCCAAGCCTCGTGAGGCAGATGACGCAAGACCTCCTCCTGAGCGGCCTAGTCAGGCAGGCTCGCGAGGGGCGGAGATATCAAGGCAGGGCAATCCTCACGAGGCTCTCGTGACGTGAGCCATGACGATCGACACCAGGCGGGCGCCAGCGCGCGTAGCGTTCTTGTTTCCTCTTTGGTGCAAAGGAGGCAAGCGCAGCCGCGGAGTACCAAGGCATCAGGCAAAGGTTGCCATTTCGGTGCAACAAGACTAAGCCATGGACTGCAAGACGGAGGATATCGTGGAGCCCAAGATGGCGTCACCACCAGAGCCTTTCATAGGCGAAGACTTCTTTTGTCAGGATAGCTTGTACTAGCTGTCCCCTTCAAATTACCCCGCCATTGTTGTCTCCCTTCCCGCTCGATATTTGGGAAGAGGCCTGGGCCTCTATAAATAGGACTGGCCACCACAGTAGAGGAGGGAGATCATCAGACCCAGAGGGCTCATCAGACACCGAGATACACATAAGTCCGAAAGCATAAGAACACCTCAACCTCAGGAGGTTGTTATTCCCCTTGTATTCTTCATGATCAGCCCAAGAGGCAATCCACCACCACCACACCGGAGTAGGGTATTACACCACAACGATGGCCCAAACCAGTATAAACGCCGTGTCTTTCTGTGTTGTGAGTTCGTCGAGTTCGTCTGCAAGATCTTAGCGAGCTAGAGCGTAGATCGGTAGGAGGGAAAGACTTCGCGCGCACCCTAGTGTTCGAACCTTAAGGGTTAGCCGGAGCCCCACATCCAACACCCCCCATGGGAGTCCAAATTGGACAAGGTGAAGGGGGCGCAGCCCCCTTTCCTTCTCCCTCTCCTTCCCTTTTCCCCCTCTAAAAGAAAGGAAGGGGGGCGACTTAGACTTGGAGTCCTAGTCGGTTCCCCCATGGCGCGCCCCTTGTGGCCGGCCTCGTCCCTCTCCTCCTATATATACAGGGGCGAGAGGCACCCCAAAGCACAATAGTTATTTCTTAGCCGTGTGCGGTGCCCCCCTCCAGAGTTTACTCCTCCGCTCATATTGTCGTTGTGCTTTGGCGAAGCCTTGCGCGGATCACATCACCATCATCGTCACCACGCTGTCGTGCTGACGAAACTCTCCCTTGACACTTTGCTGGATGAAGAGTTCGAGGGACATCATCGGAGGTGCCGTACGTTCAGTGCTTGATCGTTTGGATCGCAAAGACGTTCGACTACATCAACCGCGTTAAGCTAATGCTTCCACTTTCCGTCAACGTGCATACGCGGACACACTCTCTCCCTCTCGTTGCTATGCATGTCCTAGATAGATCTTGCGTGATCGTAGGAATTTTTTTAAATTGCATGCTACCTTCCCCAACACTATTATCCAGGGAATCCCATTTGGTTGTAAATTAACGAAAAATAAGGCGACTATAAGGCTTATTGTCCTTGTTTTTGTCGTGCGGCATGTCGTAACGTACATGTGTGATAGCCAATAATAGGAGGGAATTCCTGGCATCGGCCAATATATATGTGGAAACAATATCTCCATTATGGAGGACACACAATTTTGGGGCAGCGTGCCAAAACGTCTCACGAGAAAATGAAGTTCTTTCAAGCACTTCCATATGAAGGACCGGTGTTCACTAAAACGGTCATAACTTTGTCATTCGGTGTCTGTTTCGGACCCCCAAGTACTCAAAATGCTCGCGACGAGCGTGGGAATCTAGAAAATACTTATGGTTTGCACAGGACGCCCGGAGGACCCTCAAATTCGGTACCTATGTAGGACTTTTTGCCCCTGAAATTCAAAGAACGTCGTAAGACTTATTCTCCTAGTTTTTGCAGTGTGTCATGTCGTAACGTACGTGTGTGACAGACAATAATAGGAGGGCATTCCTAGCATCGGTCAATATATATGTGGAAACAATATCTCCACAATGGAGGACACCAAATTTTGGGGTGGCGCACCAGAACGCGTCACGAGAAAATGAAGTTCTTTCAAAGACTGCCATTTGAAGGACCAGTGTTCACTAAAACAGTCATAACTTGGTCATTCGGATTGTGTTTCAGACCCAATAGTATACAAATGCCCGCGATGAGTGTGGAAATCTAGAAAATACTTCTGGCTTGCACAGGAGTCCCTAAGCAGCACATTTTGCCCCTGTAAGTCAAAGAACATCATTGCCGCTCCTTTTCACACAAGTTTCTGAACCCATTGGCACTCCTTTGGAAGGAAAGCCAAGAGATTATGGTGAGTATAAACATTAGTCAGCCTGGTAAGGACAAACATTGCATTTTGCACATGCTCTATGATTTGGTGAATCCCATTTGGTCGTAAATTAAGGAAAAATAAGGCGATTATAAGGCTTATTCTCCTTGTTTTTGCGATGTGGCATGTAGTGACGTACGTGTGTGACAACCAATAATAGGAGGGTATTCCTGGCATCGGTAAATATATATGTGGAAACAACATCTCCACTATGGAGGGCACACAATTTTGGGGCGGCGCGCCATAATGCATCGCGAGAAAATGGAGTTCTTTCAAAAACAACCATATGAAGGACTAGTGTTCACTAAAATGGTGATAACTTGTTCATTTGGAGTTTGTTTCGGACCCACAAGGAATCAAAATGCTCGCGACAAGCATGGAAATCTGGAAAATAATTCCGGCTTTCGCAGGAGTCCTGGAGGACCCTCAAATTCGTCCCCTAAGCAGGACTTTTTGCCCCTGAAAGTCAAAGAACATCATTTGCCGCTATTTTTCAAACAAGTTTCAGAACCCATCGGCACTCCTTTGGAAGGAAATCCAAGAGATTATGGTGAGTATAAACAGTAGTCCTCCTGGTAAGGACAAACGTTGCATTCTGCACATGCTCTATGATCCGGAAATCCCATTTGGTTGTAAATTCAAAAAAATAAGGGTACTATATGCCTTATTCTCCTTGTTTTTGCCTTGTGGCATGCCGTAACGTATGTGTGACAACCAATAATACGAGGGCATTCCAGGCATCAGTTAATATATATATATATACACAATTTTTGGCGGGGTGCCAGAACGCGTCACAAGAAAATGAAGTTCTTTCAAGGACTGTCATGTGAAGGAATGGTGTTCACTAAAACGGTCATAACTTTGTCATTCGGAGTCTGGTTTGGACCCAATAGTATTCAAAATGCTCGCGGTGAGCGTGGGAATCTAGAAAAACTCCGGCTAGCATAGGAGTCCTGGAGGTCCCTCAAATTTGGCCCCTAAGCAGGACATTTTGCTCCTGAAAGTCAAAGAACATCATTTGTCGTTGCATTTCACACAAGTTTCTGAATCCATTGGCACTCCTTTGGAATGAAAGATGAGAGATTATGGTGAGTATAAACATTAGTCCGCCTGGTAAGGACACACGTTGCATTCTGCGCATGCTCTATGATCCGGGGAAACCCATTTGGTCGTAAATTCAAGAAAATAAGGCACCTATAAGCATTATTCTCTCTGGTTTTGCCATGTGACATGCCGTAACATAAGTGTGTTACATGCAATATAGGAGGGCATTGCTGGCATCGGTCAATATATATGGGGAAACAATATCTCAACTACGGAGGAAACAAAATGTAACACCCATGATGCGGCTATATCTCCCACGTGTCGGAGCACGACTTAGAGGCATAACCGCATTGTAGGCAATGTCGCAAGAGGGGTAATCTTTACACATCCCATGTACTGAATAAGAAAGAGGTACATAGTTGGCTTACAATCTCCACTTCACACAATAACATAAATATAGCATTACAATCATCCAGATACAATCAAGGTCCGACTACGGAACCAAAATAAAGACTACCCCAAATGCATAAGATCCCCGATCGCCCCAACTGGGCTCCACTACTGATCGTCTGGAAAGGAAACGTAGTATCGTCCTGAGTCCTCATCGAACTCCCACTTGAGCTCAGTCGTATATCCTGGAATGGTATCATCGGCACCTGCATCTTGTTTTGGAAGTAATCTATGAGTCACGGGGACTCAGCAATCTCACACCCTCGCGACCAAGACTATTTAAGCTTATGGGTAGGTAAAAGGTATGAGGTGGAGCTGCAACAAGCACTAGCATATATGGTGGCTAACCTTACGCAAATGAGAGCGAGAAGAGAAAGGAAAAGCATGGACGAGAATCTATGACCAAGAAGTGATCCTAGACTACTTACGTTCAAGCATAACACGAGACCGTGTTCTCTTCCCGGACTCCGCCGAAAAGAGACCATCACGGCTACTCACGCGGTTGATCCATTTTAATTAAGTTAAGTTTCACGTTTTTTTACAACCGGACATTAACAAATTCCCATCTGCCCATAACCGTGGGCACGTCTTTCGAAAGTTCAAATCCCTGCAGGGGTGTCCCAACTTAGCCCATCACAAGCTCTCATAGTCAACGAAGGATATTCCTTCTCCCAGGACGGCCCGATCAGACTCGGAAACCCGGTTACAAGACATCTCGACAATGGTAAAACTAAACCAGCAAAGCCACCCAAATGTGCCGACAAATCCCGATAGGAGCTGCACATATCTCGTTCTCAGGGCACACCGGATGGGCAAGACGTCGGGTTGGCAAAGACCCTGGTTGCCCAGGGGGCGCCGGAAATCGCCCAGGTTGGACCAACACTTAGAGAAGCACTGGCCCGGGGGGGTTAAAATAAGGATGACCCTTGAGTCCACGAAACCCAAGGGAAAAAGGCTAGGTGGCAAATGGTAAAACGAAGGTTGCGCCTTGCTGGAGGAGTTTTATTCAAGGCGAACTATCAAGGGGTTCCCATTATAACCCAACCGTGTAAGGAACGCAAAATCAAGGAACATAACACCGGTATGACGGAAACTAGGGCGGCAAGAGTGGAACAAAACACCAGGCATAAGGCCGAGCCTTCCACCCTTTACCAATTATATAGATGCATTAAAGTAAACAAGATATAATAATGATATCCCAACAATAAACATGTTCCAACAAGGAACAAACTCCAATCTTCGCCTGCAACTAGCAATGCTATAAGAGGGGCTGAGCAAAGCGGTAACATAGACAAACAACGGTTTGCTAGGACAAGGTGGGTTAGAGGTTTGACATGGAAATGTGGGAGGCATGATAAAGCATGTGGTAGGTATCGCGACATAGGCATAGCAATAGAGCGAGCAACTGGCAAGCAAAGATAGAAGTGATTTCGAGGGTATGGTCATCTTGCCTACAAAGTTCTCCGAGTTGACGTAAGCTTGATCCTCATAAGCATACTCAACGGGTTCCTCGATCACGTACTCGTATCCCGGCTCTACCCAAAGCAAGAACACAAGAAAAGGGAACCACGATCAACCACGGTGCAATGCGCAAGCGACATGATGCAAAACATGGCATGATATGTGGGATGTAATATGTAATGCATATGCATGCTCCAGAAGGAAAAGATTGAACCGGGCCTCAACTTGGAAAACCAAGAGTGTCTCTGGAAATATGAGTTGATTTCGGTCAAAATAGATATAAAGATCACCAGAATCGGATGCACGGTTTGCAAATGGCAAGCAAAACAATAATGGCACCAATATGCAATTAACAGCATGATGCCATCTAAATGCATCAAGGAAAATAAGCTACTGCACTCTAACATAGCAACAAAGCACATGGAAGTGATCCACTCAAGATTCTTGACAAAAGATGAACACTGAGCTATGGCTAAATCACACAATAGCAGGTTCAAACAAGCATGGCAAAAGTGCAAAAGATATCAGGTTCACAGACTTAGTGAAAATAACATGTCAGGATTTAACATCAGGAAGCAATGTTTAGGGCAAGATAACAACATGTTACAGGAACATATCATGGCAAAGCAAGGCATGGCATGAAACTACTCAAAGCATATAACAAAAGTCCCTTACTAACCATAAGTCAAAAGGGATCAGAAAATACAATGGCACCCATGTAAACATAGCAAGTTTCGTTAACAAATTCAGACTTAGCAGAAAACCGGACATGGCAAAAACAGAGTTACATAGGCATGTTTACAAGCTCGATTCACTCACCACAAGGCATTGCATGACGAACTAAGCATACGCCTAGCAAGAAGACATGTTCAATAAGCTAACCATGGCAAGAGCACTCACATAGCATGCATGGATCAACTAGAACAACCTCGGCAAAATTGATTAACACGTAAACAATCTGCCAGGAACATTTTATAGCAAAAGTACAGCAAGATTGAGTCATGCAAGGATACTCCATAATTGCAAAGAAAGAAATGGATGGATAGCGCACAACAATATCTCAAAATCATCCTTACTGAACATGCTCAAAAGAGGCATGGATCACTCTGTAGCAACATGAATACATGGCATAAAAATATCATCAGGGAAATGAATTCTAAGCCCCTGAAATCAGCAACATTACGAGAGCTACTTTGCATGCTTGTGCTAGTCACCACAAAGATCACAAAAAAACATGGCATACACCCCTGTAAAGATGGCATGGCATAGCCCAAAACACATGTAGGGCTCAAGTTCATAGGAGGCACACATTAAACATGGCAAAAATGACAAATGTCCATAAACGGTTAGGAAACAGAAACTAACATTACATAGCACTCTTGCAATAGCACTTAGGGCATCAAGGTGAACTCAAATGAACATGGTGCAATGGAATGAAATGAAGTGCACATCCAGACAAACAATTTGAAATGCTACACGCACAAAACGGAGCTATAGATGCAAAGTTATGACATGATGAAAAAGCCTAAAAATGCTGAAAACTGAGGACTTAGAGGAGAACAAAAGTCAACCCTAGGGTTTTCCGATCCAGATCTAGGTCGGCACGGACTTTGAGGTTCGACAGAAACGCTGCAACGGCCGGAGCTCGATGAAGACGGCGGCCGGAGACTCGCCGGAGTCGAGCGGAGGCGGTGGCCAGACTTGTGGACGCCGAATCCGATCGCTCCTCAACCAGATCTGGCCGGAGTCGAGGTAGACGGGGCGGCGAGGTAGCCGGCGACCTGGTGGCGGAGCGGAGGCGGCGACATGGCAGAGGCGGCCAGTGACGTGCTCGGGCGGCGGAGTAGGCTAGTCAGGCGGCGGGGTCGGCGGTAGGCGGCGGCCCGGTTCGGGCCCGGCGGGGGCCGGATCTGGGCTCGCGGGCCCGCGCGGTTGGCAGTGAAGTGGGCGTGGGCGGCGGTGACATGTCGAGCTGCAATTGATCAGGCACAGGCGGCGGACGCGTCCGGCGCCGGGCGGACGTGTCCGGCGCGCGGAGGAAGGGGGAGAGAGGGTTTGATCCGGGATTTTTGGGGGAGGCACCTATTTATACATAGAAGGAGCTAGGAGGCTCCAAATTGAGCACGGGTTTCGGCCACGCGATCATGATTGAACGACCGAGATGATGGAGGGGGTTTAGGTGGGTTTTGTGCCACTTTGGAGAGGTGTTGGGCTGCAACACACACGAGGCCTTTACGGTTCCTTGGTTAACCGTTGGAGTATCAAACGAAGTCCAAATGGCACAAAACTTGACAGGCGGTTTACCGGTAGTGAACCAAGGCCGCTTGGCATGTCTTGGTCCAATCCGAGAACGTTTAACATGCACACATGAAAAGAGGCAAAAGGGGGACGCTGGAGGACATAGGAGCGCCAGAATGCAAAATGGACAACGGGGAAAATGCTCGGATGCATGAGACGAACACGTATGCAAAAGCGTTGCACATGATGACATGATATGAGATGCATGACATGGACAAAAGAAAAATGAAGACAAAACCCAACCACGAGGGAATATCATAACATAGTGCTAAAAATGGCAAGAGTTGGAATACAAATATGGGAAGTTACATACGGGGCGTTACAACACTCCACCACTATGAAAGGATCTCGTCCCGAGATCTGGGACTGGAAAAACTCCGGATATTCGGAACGGAGGTGGTCCTCGCGTTCCCAGGTGGCTGCACGGTCGGAATGATGTGACCACTTCACTTTCAGGAATTTGATAGACTTGTTGCGAGTCTTGCGCTCAGTTTCTTCAAGAATAGCAACGGGATGCTCATGATAAGACATGTCTTCTTGGAGATCAATCTCTTCAAAGTTGATGGTGCGGTCAGGAGTCTTGAAACACTTGCGAAGCTGAGACACATGAAACATGTCGTGCACGTTTGCAAAGTTGGATTGAAGCTCAAGTTGATAGGCGAGATCGCCTCTTTTTCCAATGATCTTGAAAGGACCCATGTATCTAGGGGCAAGCTTCCCTTTGATACCGAAGCGACGAGTACCTTTCATTGGAGAGACGCGGAGGTAGACATGGTCTCTGATGTCGAAAGCCAAGTCACGATGCTTGCTACCATAGTAACTCTTCTGGCGCGATTGCGCGGCTTTGAGATTTTCACAAATGACTTTGCACATTTCTTCAGCCTCTGTGATCAAGTCATTGCCAAGAAGTTGGCGTTCACCAGTCTCTGACCAGCTAAGAGGAGTACGGCACTTTCTTCCATAGAGAATCTCGAATGGGGCCTTGGTTGAACTCGCTTGGAAGCTATTGTTGTAGGAGAACTCGGCATATGGAATACAATCTTCCCACTTCATACCGAAAGAAATGACACATGCCCTGAGCATATCTTCAAGAATTTGATTGACTCGCTCGACTTGGCCACTAGTTTGAGGATGAAACACTGTGCTGAAGCGAATGTTGGTGCCCATAGCCTTCTGGAAGGAATCCCAAAACTTAGAAGTGAAGATGCTACCATGATCTGAAGATATCAACTGCGGAATGCTGTGCAGGGAGACAATCCTGGAGGTATATTGCTCTGCCAGCTGAGCTGCTGTGATAGATTCTTTGATAGGAAGAAAATGAGCCACTTTAGTGAGCTTGTCGATGACAACGAAGATAGCATCATTGCCACACTTGGACTTGGGAAATCCAGTCACAAAATCCATCTCAATATGGTCAAACTTCCATTCTAGAATGGCAAGAGGTTGGAGGAGACTAGCTGGTCGTTGGTGTTTTGCTTTCACTCTTCTGCAGACATCACATTCATTCACGAACTGAGCAATCTCGCGCTTCATTCGAGTCCACCAATACGACTGCTTGAGGTCATGGCACATCTTTGTACTTCCAGGGTGAATAGACAGGAGTGAATTGTGAGCTTCGTTCATAATGACTTTATGAAGGTCACCCTTAGGAACAGCAATGCGATCCTCAAAGAATAGAGTATCCTTGTTATCAAGGCGATAGCACTTGTACTTGGGTTGACTCTTGGCAATCCCAATCGTCACCTTCTTCACCATAGCATCAAGAAGTTGAGCCTCACGAATCTGATCTTCCAAAGTAGGAGAGACTTGGAGGTTGGCAAGGAATCCTTGAGGAACAACTTGGAGATTAACTTTGCGGAAAGCTTCACAAAGCTCTGGTTGGTAGGGCTTGAGAATCAAACTGTTGCAGTAAGCCTTCCTGCTCAATGCGTCAGCAATGACATTGGCCTTGCCTGGAGTATATTCAATACTCGGATTATACTCTTGAATCATTTCGACCCAACGAGTCTGCCTGAGGTTGAGGTTGGGCTGAGTGAAGATGTACTTGAGACTCTTATGATAAGTGAAGATGTCCACTTTCCTTCCCAACAAGAGATGTCTCCATGTTAAAAGAGCATGGACAACTGCCGCCAACTCGAGGTCATGAGTCGAGTAGTTCTTTTCGTTGGGCTTCAACTGACAAGAGGTATAGGCCACAACTTTCTTCTCTTGCATTAACATAGCACCGAGACCTTGAAGGGAAGCATCACAGAAAACATCGAATGGTTTAGATTCATCAGGAGGAGTCAGAACTGGAGCTGTGACTAACTTCCCTTTGGGGGTGTTTAAAGCGATGTCACATTCAGGCGTCCAGACATACTTCACATGCTTCTGGAGAAGGTTGGAAAGAGGCTTCGCGATCTTTGAGAAATTCTCAACGAACCTTCGACAATAGCTTGCGAGCCCAAGGAAGCTGCAGAGTTGCTTCACATTCTGAGGCGGTTCCCAATTTACAATTACATACACCTTCTCATGATTAACAGCTATGCCCCTTGGCGGAGATGATATGCCCAAGGTATAGAACCTCATTGAGCCAAAACTCGCACTTTGAAAACTTTGCATAGTACTGATGTTCTCTAAGTTTGTCCAGCACCAATCTCAAGTGTTTGGCATGATCCTCCTTGTTCTTGGAAAAGACCAAAATGTCATCGAGATAGACCAAGATGAAATCATTTGTGTAGGGGTTGAAGATGAAGTTCATCATGCGAGAGAATGTTGGAGGAACATTGACAAGGACGAAAGACATGACAGTGTATTCATATGAACCATAGCTTGTTCTGAATGCTGTCTTGGGGATGTCTTGTTCACGAATGCGAATCTGATGATAGCCCATACGGAGGTCAAGCTTGGAGAATACTTGAGCACCTTTGAGTTGTTCGAAAAGCTCATTGATGTTGGGAAGTGGGTACTTGTTCTCTATGTTCTTCTTGTTCAATGGACGGTAGTCAACACAAAGTCGGTCCGTTCCATCCTTCTTCTTGACAAAAAGAACACCACAACCCCATGGAGAAGAACTTGGTCGGATGAGACCCATACACTCTTAAATATCGAGTTGTTTCTCCAGCCCCTTCAACTCTTCAGGTCCAAGCTTGTAAGGACGTTTGCAAACAGGTTCCGTGCCAGGCTCAAGATCGATGACGAATTCAACTGGCCGGTAAGGAGGCATTCCTGGAAGCTCTTCTGGAAAGATGTCTTGATATTCACAAAGGACTAGAATCTGAGAGATCGCATCCAACTCACCCTTCTCATTGAGAGAAAATAGTCGAATGGTATCATCACGAGCGGCAAAGACAATCACATCCTCAGACGAGCGTGTCAATTGAATCTGCCAGGCAGCACAATCAATCTGAGCCTTATGCTTAGAAAGATAGTCCATTCTGAGAATTAGATCAATATCCGAGTTACCAAGGACCATTGGAGAAGACAGAAACTTATAGTCGCCCAACGTGATAGAAACATCCGGAGCCATCATTTTGGTGTTCATGAACAAACCTGGAGAGGAAACCTCTATCGGCTTAGGCAAATCGACAGTATGCAAATCGTGCATGGATGCAAAAGGCTTTGATATGAATGACAAAGATGCACCAGTATCAAAAAGAACTCTTAAGGGAATATCGTTAACAGGAAGGTTACGCATGATCACTTCTGAAGAGTCCTCTGCCTGAGCTGCGTTCATCATGTTGACCTTTGTAGACTTGGGATTATGCTTGACCACTGCGGTGCTGGCAGATCTCACAGGAGGAGGTGGAGGCGGAAGACGCCTCTGGTTGAAGAATTTGTTTGCATAGTGACCCTTCTGCTGACACTTGTTGCACGTGACCTCTGAAAGCGGACGGTGATACGGAGCACTTGATCTTGGAGCATGAGACGAAGTCTTGTTCTGAAAGCCTAGGTTGGGTGGGTGGGAAGATCCATTGCCACCTTTGCTCTTCTGGTGATAAGGCTGACGGAACAGAGGAGGAGGAGGCAACCAATACTTTTGCTTCTTAGCTGCCACTTGAGTTGAGGAAGAAGAAGGAGTTGCATCCCTGACTCTCTTCTTAGAAGCATCGCACTTGAGCTGAGCAGTGTCTTGCTTTAGTGCCATATTGTAGAACTCATCGTACTTCTTTGGCTCAAAAAGCACAAGAGCTAGTTGCAGATCTTCTCTGAGGCCACCTTTGAACTGATAAATCATGCTCTTCTCGTCAGGGACGTCTTGCTTAGCGAAACGAGCGAGCTTCTGGAACATGATGTTGTATTGGTAAACAGACAAGCTACCTTGCTTCAGATTGCGGAACTCCTCACGCTTACTCTCAACAACACTCTGAGGACTGTGGTGAGCTCTGAAGTCTTGGTGGAATTCATCCCAGGTAATCACACGACCTCCTCTGGAATCTTTGTATTGCTGATACCACTCTGCAGCATGGTCTTTGAGTTGGAACGAGGCAAACTTGACAAAGTCCTCAGGCCTGACGTTGCTGCACTCGAAATGTTTGCAGATATCCATGAGCCAATCATCAGCGTCTGTGGCCTCGACACAGTTACTGAAGGTCTTTGGCTGGTTTGCGAGGAACTGGTTGAGGGTAGCAAACTGATTTTGATTGTTGCCATTGCCTTGATTTCCTTGGTTGTGCTCTTGCAAGAGTTGCATAATCAGCTACGTGTTGGCGTTGGTAGCGGCCATCACAGCTTGCCATGCCTCCGGAGGTGGAGGTGGTGGTGGCGGTTCCGGATTCAGACGCGTTGGAGGAGCCATCCTAAAGAGGGTGACATCCGTTAGCATCTTGAAAGACATATATTCAAGCTGAATCAAATGGATCGAAATTGCAACATATAGTCTTAACATTCGAACAAAATGAACGAATGAATTCCAAATTAAATGGTCACACTTCCATAAATTGAGAAGCCACTTAGATAGAGGTAGATGAATAAAACAACAAGGTTCGGATATGAAAAAATACTTGGTAAGGATTACCCAATCACGAACCAAATATCTGCAGAAGAAATACTAGGGCTACATGAATTCCCACCTATGAAACTCCCGAAATTTTCCGGTTATGCAATCAGGTGTTGGGGATACAGGGGAAGCATAATATCTCACTCAAAACTAGCAAATCCTACATCCAGCTGTATCCAACCTTCAACACATAACCAAGAAACCTTCGGAAATCATTTACCTCAACCGATGTCTATATAAACCGGAGGGCTTAGTCCGGATAGAGGGACAATCATAATCATAGTCATATAGGCTAGACTTCTAGGGTTTAGCCATTACGATCTCGTGGTAGATCAACTCTTGTAATACTCATATTCATCAAGATCAATCAAGCAGGAAGTAGGGTATTACCTCCATAGAGAGGGCCCAAACCTGGGTAAACATTGTGTCCCCTATCTCCTGTTACCATCGACCTTAGACGCATAGTTCGGGACTCCCTACCCGAGATCCGCCAATTTTGACACCGACATTGGTGCTTTCATTGAGAGTTCCACTATGCCGTCCTCAAAAGGTTTGATAGCTCCTTCAATCATCTACAACGATGCTGTCTAAGGGGAAGTATTCCTCCCCGGACAGATCTTCGTGTTCGGCGGCTTTGCACTGCGGGCCAACTCGCTTGGCCATCTGGAGCAGATCGATAGCTACGCCGCAGATATCTGCAGGGACTTGATCTTCGACGGATTCGAGACCACGGCAGTCGCTCCCCGTCACATCAATGAACATGACTTAGATCTGTCATCGAGCCATACCCAGGAAATTGCACCTGTAACCGCTCTGGCCTTAGATCTGAAGCAAGTCGTGCCATCTCAGGACAGGAAGCTCAACCGCGCCACAGAAGCTGCAGACTCCACGGCATTGGAGCCACAGAGAGACCTAACTTTTGATAATGCCTGTGTCACCGGAACCTTGGACTCATTTCCAGTTATAAGTTCCGAACTATGTGTCTCCGCGCATGTCGAGCATGATCGGACATCGATAGTCGAATTTAGCGCTGCGGACATCTTTGGGCACTCACCTTTTGGCGATGTGCTGAACTCATTAAAAAATATATCCTTAGCGGGGGATTCATAGCCGAACTATATCCGTTTCGAACTAGAAACTGAGGACAGGGAATTTTGCTTCCCACCCGCCACCCACTTCATAGCCACTGTCGAAGACTTAACCAACATGCTTAATTACGGCTCTGAAGACATCGACGGTATGGACGACGATGCAGATGAGGAGTATGGCCAAAACCGGCCGTTTATCGGACGCTGGACGACCACCTCTTCATACAATGTATACATGGTGGATACACCTAAAGAGCCTAATGACGACGACAAAGAAGACCCAGTCAAGGATAAACCTCCTAGGACACAGCCTAAGCGCCGACGTCAGCGGCGCCGCTCTAAATCACGCCGCAGCAAAGACAGCAACACTGGCACGGGAGACGATAACACTCCGGACGATGCCGAAGATAGAGAAGATCCCGACAAATGAACCATTGGACAGGACAATCGGGAAGATGGGCAAGTTAGCCCTAATGAACAGGCCATAAATGAAGATTCAGAGGACAGCAGTTACCTTCTGCTCTCCGAGGAGGAGGTGAGCCTCGGCAATGAAGATTTTATCATACGTGAGGAGCCTCTCGAGTAGGAGCGCTTTAAGCGAGAGTAAATAGCCAATGCAAGGAGCCTGAAAAAGATGTAGCAGCAGCTTCAAGCTGACCAAGATCTGCTCAAAGATAGATGGACCGATGTCCTAGCAGCTGAAGAATACGGTCTCAAGCGCCCAGCCAAAAGCTACCCAAAGCGCAAATTGCTACCTCAGTTCGACGATGAGGGGCTGGATCCCATACCATCATCACGCAATGGTAAAGCGGCAACTCAAGCCGAATACCAGCCCGCCCTGCCTCATTATAAAGGTAGAGATAAAACAGCTCATGGTCATACATATGACCTTCGGCAGGACCTGCACAATAGAGCAGGACATACTAGATCGATATACGGATCGCGAGGACGTACCTCGACACGTGATGAAGGCAATCTATTCGGACGTGACAAACCTAGTCATGCGCGGGCCGAAAACCGCAGACGGACTCCATCGGAGCTATGTCATGATGAGGACATCAATACCATTGTTACACCCACAGCCCCTGCTGCTATACATATTGGACCAATTACTAGAGCTTGCGCACGCTAATTAAATTAGCAGGTACTTTCGTTTCTTGGCAACGATTCTAATGTTCATGAGAATATGATGCTTCCTAAATTGGATACAATTGTTTTGCTTACAAATGAAGGGTGGTAGAGGCAAGGGGCCCAGTCTTTCGATGAGATGGGGGCTGTTGTTTTGGTGGAAGTCAAATTTGATGATCGGACTACGAACGTGCGAGGACGTCGTGCCTTGGCAATCGCTAAACCAATTCTGAGAGGTTATTGACTACGCCGGAGCACGATCAACCTGACCATGAGGGTCTATTCCCTGCAAGCAGCAAAGAACAAGCAAGAAATTGAAATTGCAATCTAGATATTGCGAATATAATAGGAAAGCTTTATTGATGAAGGTGGGGTTCTGTGACGCCTTTGTCTGGTTGTTGAACACTAACAAAGTACGCAAAGTACCCAAAGTCTAAACGATGCCCTAAGGGCTGTATATATGGAGGAGAGAGGGGGGAATTTCGTGGCCCTTGGAGGAGGGGTCCGAAACCAACCCTAACTCTTGTTTCCCCACACATACGGTCTCTAAAAACAGCCTATAATCAAGTGTTTCGAAATAACATGGGCCTAGCGCAAAAATAAGGTGACACAACACCTAGAATAGCCTCTGGACAAAATTTAAGAAGTGGCATCTTGTATATTTCGTCCAAGGCTTCATGCCCTCATTATGGTGGCTTCAAAGTCCTGGAATCATCACTTGTAACTCCGTTCTTGTTCCCCTTGCGCATGCCATCATCTCCATGCTTGAACTTGCTCCAAGGTTCATCTTTCTTGTCCAAGCTAGGCCCTTCATTTGTAAGCAAAACAAATGTATCCAATTTAGGCAGCATCATATTCTCATGAACATTAGAATTGTTACCAAGAAACGAAAGTACCTGATAATTCAATTGGCATGCGCGAGCTCTAGTAATTGGTCCAGTATGTATAGCAGCAGGGGATGTGGGTGTAACAATGGTATTGATGTCCTCATCATCCTCCCCTTCTTGCAATGAAGTCGTCGTCGATGAAAGCTCATCTTCCTCACCCAAATAAGGCTTCAAATCTGCAATGTTAAAAGTGGGACTAACCCCAAAATCTGCAGGCAGCTCAAGTTTATATGCGTTATCATTTATTTTCTCAAACGACCATTAGCACATGGCATTAGCTTTGATTTGCGCAAATTAGGAAATCTATCCTTACGCAAATGTAACCAAACAAGATCTCTAGGTGCAAACACAACATGTTTTCTACCCTTATCTCCAGCAAGTTTATATTTAGCATTCATACGCTCAATGTTTTCCTTGGTTAACTCATGCATTTTAATATCGATTCAGCACATTCTTTAGCATCAAAATTAACCTTCTCCGAAGATGGAAGAGGCAACAAATCAATAGGTGCACGAGGTAGGAAACCATACACAATTTCAAAAGGGCACGTCTTAGTAGTAGAATGAAATGAACGATTATAAGAAAATTCAATATGAGGCAAGCATTCTTCCCACATTTTCTTATTATTCTTCAAAACAGCCCTAAGCATAGTAGACAATGTCCTATTGACTACTTTAGTTTGTCCATCGGTTTCGGGGTGACAAGTAGTACTAAAAAGTACTTTAGTCCCCAACTTAGCCCATAAACATCTCCAAAAGTGGATAAGAAATTTAGTATCACGATCTAAAACAATAGTATTTGGCACACCATGCAAGCGAATAATTTCGCGAAAGAACAAATCAGCAACATTAACAGCATCATCACTTTTATGACATGGTATAAAGTGTGCCATTTTCGAGAACCTATCCACGACAACAAATAAGCTATCCCTCCCCTGTTTTGTTCGAGGTAAACCTAAAACAAAGTCCATAGATATATCCTCCCAAGGAACACTCGGTACTGGCAAAGGCCTATAGAAACCGTAAGGATTGAGTCGTGACTTAGCTTTTTGACATGTAGTGCAGCGAGCAACAAAACGATCAACATCCCGTCTCATCTTTGGCCAAAAGAAATGTGTAGCAAGTATGTCCTCCATCTTCTTCATGCCAAAGTGTCCCATTAATCCTCCTCCATGCACCTCCTGCAACAACAAAAGACGAACGGAGCTAGCTGGAATGCATAGCTTGTTAGCACGGAACACAAATCCATCATTAACGACAAACTTGTTCCATGTTCTTCCTTCTTTACAATTCTTCATTACATCTTTAAAATCAGCATCATGCACATATTGATCTTTGATGGTCTCCAAACCAAATATTTTGAAGTCATGTCGTGAAAGCATAGTATAGCGATGAGACAATGCATCAGCAATAAAATTTTCTTTACCCTTCTTGTGTTTAATGACATAAGGGAAAGTCTTAATGAATTCAACCCATTTAGCATGTCTATGATTCAGTTTAGCTTGACTTTTAATATGTTTCAACGATTCATGATCAGAATGTATAACAAATTCTTTGGGCCATAAATAATGTTGCGATATTTCTAAAGTCCGAACAAGAGCATATAATTCTTTATCATAAGTAGAATAATTCAGACTAGGCCCACTCAATTTTTCAGAAAAGTATGCAACAGGTTTGCCATCTTGTAATAACACGCCTCCTAATCCAATTCCACTAGCATCACATTCAAGCTTGAAAGTCTTATTAAAATCAGGAAGTTGGAGTAAAGGAACATGTGTCAACTTATCTTTCAATATTGTAAAGGCTTCTTCCTGTGCGGCACCCCAAACAAAAGGTACATCCTTCTTTGTAAGCTCATTGAGAGGTGCAGCAATGGTGCTGAAATCTCTCACAAAATGCCTATAGAATCCAGTGAGGCCAAGAAAACTGTTTTGGGCTGTGGCCAACTCTCAATAGCTTCAATCTTGGCTTTATAAACTTCAATTCCCTGTCGAGTAACAACATAGCCAAGAAAAGATACTCGGTCGGTGCAGAAGGTGCACTTTCCAAGGTTACCAAACAAACGTACATCACGTAGAGCAATAAAAACAGCACATAAATGTTCCAAATGTTCCTCCAAATATTTTCTATAAATCATCCAATGAAAGCACGTAAAATTTCATTCATTAATCTCATGAAAGTACTAGGTGCATTAGTTAACCCAAAAGGCATGACTAACCACTCATATAATCCAAACTTAGTTTTAAATGCTGTTTTCCATTCATCTCCCAATTTCATACGAATTTGATGGTATCCACTATGCAAATCAACTTCGGAGAATATTGTAGAGCCACTCAATTCATCAAGAATATCATCTAGCCTAGGAATAGGATGTTGATAACGAATAGTAACATTATTAATGCCTCTACAATCAATGCACATACGCGACGTACCATCCTTTTTCGGCACTAAAATGATACGAACAACACAAGGACTAAGGGATTCGCGTATATAACCTTTGTCGAGCAGCTCCTATAATTGACGCATAATCTCCTTCGTCTCCTCTGGATTGGTACGGTATGGCACACAGTTGGGTAATGATGCACCGGGAATTAAGTCAATTTGATGCTGAATCCCTCGAATAGGTGGTAATACCGGTGGCACGTCTTGTGGAAAGACGTCAGCAAACTCCTGCAAAATGTTAGTGATAGCAGGAGGCAAAGAAGAAGGCATGTCCTTGAATGAAAATAATGCCTCTTTGCACAAAATAGCATAGCAAACAGATTTGCTAACATCTAGATCATCAATATCAGATTTGGTGGCAAGTAAACATGCACTTTTCGATTTAATTTCATAAGCAACACTAGATGGTTTATTATTAGGCTTCATTTGTTGCTCAAATTCTTTTGCCACAATCTGATTTTCACTCTTATTTTGCTCCTGTTTTGCTTTATTAGCTCTATTAATATCATCTTTCAAAATGGAATCAGGAGTCATAGGAAGCAAAGTAATATTTTTATCCTTATGAACAAGAGTATATTGATTGTTTCTACCATGGTGTACAAAATTTTTATCAAATTGTCATGGTCTACCAAGTAATAATGAACATGCTTGCATTGGTACCACATCACAATCAACATAATCAACATATGCAGAGATACTAAAATGCACACGAATACTACGTGTTACCTTAACCATGCCGCCGTTATTGAACCATTGGATGTAGTAAGGATGTGGATGTGGTCTTGTGGTGAGAGATAGCTTCTCCACCATCTCCATGCTAGCCAAGTTGTTGCAGCTCCCTCCATCTATGATGACGCGAACAGAACATTCGTTCACAACTCCCTTCGCATGGAACAAATTATGCCTCTGATTTTGCTCAGCTTGTGTAACCTGCACACTCAATACACGTTGAGCAACTAAACATTCATACTTGTCAGGATCTTCAGCACCCATGTATTGTGTCTAATGATTGTCGGCATTCTGGGAACGGGGGTCCCTAGACTTGCCTTCCTGCGGCCCACGGCGTGGCTAGGCTGGCAGGTTCGTAAGGCCCATCTTCATCAACAAGACATTCGAGACCCTCACGAGGGGCCAAGCCTCGTGGGGCGGGTGACGCAAGACCTCCTCAGGAGCGGCCTCGTCAGGCAGGCTCACGGGGGGCGGAGAGATCAAGGCAAGGCAAACCTCACGAGGCCCCTCGTGATGTGGTCCATGACGATCAAGGCCAGGCGGGCGCCAGTGCGCGCAGTGTCCTTGTTTCCTCTTTGGTGCTAAGGGGGTAAGCGCAGGCGCGGAGTACCGAGGCATCAACCAAAGGTTTCCATATTGGTGCTATGAGACCAGGACCAGAAGGACGGCAAGACGGAGGTCACCATGGAGCCCAAGGCGGCGTCATCACCAGAGCCTTTTGCAGGCGAAGACCACCTTTTGTCAGGATAGCTTGTACTAGCTGTCCCCTTTCGAATTGGCCTTTGTTGGCTCCCTTCCCGCTCCATATTTGGGGAGAGGACCAGCGCCTATATAAGTAGAACTAGCCACCACCATGAGGAGGAATCGGATCAACACTGTCACAAGTCGGTAGCTGATTCCGATCCTCACACACACAAACTCACCAAACACAAGAACACCTCGACCTCAGGAGGCTATTCTTCCTCTTGTACTGTTCATCATTAGCCCAAGAGGCAATCCACCACCACCACACTGGAGTAGGGTATTACACCACAATGGTGGACCGAACCAGTATAAATCTCGTGTTAAGAGTTCGTCGTGTTCGTCTGCGAGATCTTAGAGAGCTAGGGCATGGATCGATAGACAGAAAACCTTCACGCACGCCCTAGTGTTTGAACCTCAAGGGTTTGCCGGAACCCCAAATATGACATTTGGCGCGCCAGGTAGGGGTGCGCCGAAGCCTCTATCCATCGCTCCGCGCTCCGTTGCTCCGTCGTCTCCATGGCAGACGTGCGCCGTGCTCGTGCTGAGCACCGGGCTGCCCTCGCAGCCCACATCGCTCAGATGGCTCCCATCAGCGGGCCACCTTGCCGCTCCCCGTCGCCCGCCGCCAACGCTGCCACCGACGCGGCGGGAAACGAGCAGCAGGCATCGTCGCTGCACCCATCGGTGCGGCGGGACAGCCGCACCGCCACTCCATCGCTGACCCCGACCGGCTCTTGTACAAATGCACGTCGCCCTCCCATGGACACACGGGCCGCGCTCCTCATGGTGGACGAGCTCCTGCGCTACCGCCCAGTCGACGACCTCTACAAGGACTGGCTCGACCGCATCGCTGAGCTTGTCTGCGCCGCCGGGGGCTCTCCTGCATCGTCCCTCTGTCCACCTCGCCCTCCGCCAGCTACGAGAGACGTAGCTCACGGAGTGCCTCCACCACCTCAGCCCCAAGACAGCGCCCTGGCGCCAAGACACGCAGCTCCGCAACGCGACCCGCTGCGTCCCGCACCCGCGTATGAAGAGAGAAGCTGTCAAGAAGTCCCTCGACCGCAACAAAATGCTCCGCCACTCCTCGCGCCACCGCGCCAGGACCGACAACTGCGGCAAGTCCATGCGCCACCTGCAGCGGCAGGGCCCGGACCCCATCAAGAGCAAGCTCCACCCCCAAGGTGGGTCCGAGTGACCACGGCTGGTTGCCGTGCCTTCACCCCCAAGCTATGAAGTGTTGCCTGGCCGGGCAAGTTCAAGCCAGATCTACCTCCTCGCTATGACGGCACCCCCGACCCCGAGGAGTTCCTGCAGCTCTATGAGCTGAGCATCGAAGCGGCCAATGCCAACGAGAGGGTCATGGCGAACTAGTTTCCCATGGCTCTCAAGGAAGGCGCTCGCTCCTGGCTCCTAAACCTGCCGCCGGGCTCGATCTCCTCCTGGGACGAAATGCGCACCGCTTCATCGCCAACTTCCAGGGCACTCGCGACCGCCCCCCGGTCGTGGGCGACCTGCACCACATAAAGCAGCAACCAGGAGAGACCCTGCAGAAGTAAATTCAGCGCTTCAACAACGCATGGATCAAGATTCCCAAGGTGACCGACGAGGCCATCATCTCTATGTTCTCTAATGGCGTCCACGACGTCAAGAGGAAGGAAGAGCTCGCTATCCATGAAGAGCTGTGCACAACCCTGGAGCTGTTCAACATCGCGACCAAGTGTGCAAGAGCTGAGGAGGGGCGCCTCTCCCTCCTCGAGCTCCCTGCTGCAGACCCGGAGGAGAAGAAAGCCAAGGCCAAGGACGTGAAGCGCAAGGGAGCAACCGTACTCGCGGCGGAGCCAGACACCAAGCGTGGAAGAGACCAACCGGAGTCGTCCAAGAGCAGTCGTCCGTTCTGTGACTTCCATAACCTGAGCACCCACAACACCAGCGACAGTCAAGAGCTCCGAGCAATTCGCGAAGGACGCTTTCGCCGACACCCCGAGCGAGGCGACCGGGTCTACGGCCGAGGAGGAGGACGCGGTGGCGGACGCTGGAATGACCATGGCCCGCGTCAGGAGTGGCGTGACCAGCCTCATGAGGATCGCTGGCAGGATCAGCCTCGCGAGGGCGACTAGACAGATCAGCCTCGTGAGGATCACCCTCAAGGCAATGCTGGACTCCCTCCGTTGCCGCCTCCACCAAGAAGGAATGACAAGCACCATCAGGACGAGGGGGCTGGGGGCTTCCAGGAACCGTGTGCCATTGCCTGCATCCTGGGCGGAGCCCAGGCCCCAGCCTCACAGCGTATCTTCAAGCAGTTTGCTCGCGAAGTGAATGCAGTCCTCCCCAAGATCGAAGCCACACACCCGCTCAGGTGGTCCCAGTGCCCCATCACGTTCAGCTCGGTAGATCAGCTCAACTGCGTAGCTACCGCTAGCGTCCTCCAGATGCTTTGCTCCCCAGTCATTAGCAACGTGCAAGTTACACCACACCGATGATGGCGCAGGGCTCATCGATGGTGGCGCAGGGCTCAGCGTCCTATCCGTCGACACATTCGACAGCCTCCAAGTGCCTTCTGACCAACTCCAGCCTACCAAGCCTTTCTCAGGAGTGACCGACGGTTCCACCACACCGATAGGGCAGGTCCGCCTCCCTGTCACCTTCGGCACGCGCAACAACTACCGCACCGAGCTCATCGACTTCGACGTCGCGCACATCCGCCTACCGTATAACCCCATTCTCGGGTACCCAGCCCTGGCCAAGTTCATGGTTGTGACCCATCACAGCTACAATGTCCTTCAGATGCCGGGAAGCAGCGGGATCATCACGGTCCCATGTAAATAAAGAGATGTGGTGTGCTCCCTCGAGGGTGTCTTCCAAGCTGCAGCAATCGACGACCCCGACAGCAGGAACGAGTGTCCTCATGAGGCCATCCCCAAGAAGAAGAAGCAGTTGCAACGTGTTGGACCTTAGGAGGATGGCATCGCAATCGGAGCCTCGTCAGGATCAACACCCGTTCCAAGGGCGCCTCCCTCCATCGCATAGGAAGGCGCACCCGGCGCCCTTCTCAGGCAGTGCTCGGGGGCTTTCTTCTGTAAGGCCTTAGACCTTGCCCACATCACGAGGGAGGCGCTCGGGCACCACTTGGAGGCATGCTTCACGGAATGTTTCCCTCAGGAGGACATCAGGCAAGGACCGCCCACCGTTCAGGAGTTCGTCACCAACATCACCCAGGAGCTGCAAGACCCAAGGGCCATGCGTGGCGACCGCCGCTCACAAGGCGCAGCTTTCCATCCAGGCCAGGATGCCGGGCTGCGCGTCTGCGTCGATGTTCCAGCGCTCAACAGCGTCGCTTCTCAGGAGCTTTTCTGGCGTTCGCGTGTGGGATGCTGCGAGGGCCCACCGCACAGCTACGTTCGCATGCCCTTTGGCCTGCCGAGCTTATCGGCTGCCTACTAGTGCAACCTGCGGCGCCTCCTGGCGTCTTAGGAGGCCAGGCACCATGCCGTCCGGATGGAGATGGAGACGGTCTTCAAAGAACCATGTGAGTCCCCAGAGCCTCCTGAGGCTTAGGGCCCTGGTGGCTCATGAGGAGCAACCCTTTCGCCGTGTGCCTTCAGCTGCCTCAACTCTCCTTCGTTAACATAACCAGGTGACATCTTTTCAAGTTCATTCAGCTGGGAGCGCCCCTCGGGCTGCATCATTCCCAGGCCACGTGGGTCCGTCCCTGTGGCATGTACCCCTGTTGGGAGCGCCCCTCGGGCTGCATTATTCCCAAGCTGCTCGGGCCTGACCCAGTGGCACGTATCCTCCATGCATTACTTAAGCCTGTGCTCTTATGATTGATCTACCTATTATTGCTACTTGCTCGATCGCAACGCATCATGGGAACCGCGCGCCGACAGTCTTTCTTCAGGACCCTTCGTGTGAGTAAGCTGTGCACATCGTCTGTGCTCGGGTCCGTCCCTGCAGCGTCGATAAATCCAGCGGCTGAGCTCTGTCTGGTGGGCCAGTCCCGTTTACGTCACCTCACTACTAGGAAAAGGCCTACTAGTGGCACACCTGTTTTGCCTACTAATGGCGCACCACAGGTGCGCCACTAGTATCACGCCATTAGTATTTTTTACTAATGGCGCACCTGTGGTGCGCCATTAGTATCTAGTATACTATTGGCGCACCATGCAGTGCGCCATTAGTATAGCCCATGGTGTGCCATTAGTATGCCTCCCAGGGGGCCATATTTACCCATGTGCTTTGGCATACTAATGGCGCACTAGTGGATGATGCGCCATTAGAGTCCTTTTTGCAGTGCGCCATTAGTGTGCTGAGTGGTGCGCCACTAGTATGAATATTAGGGCTTTTTATTCTTTTCTGATATTTGCACAGGTTACCAAACATATTACTACACATAATATAGAGAGCACAACATATAAACAACAGATTTATCGAATACAATAGAAGATTAGTCTCCGAATACAATTCATCATATTAGTCTCCGAATTTAAAATACCGAACAAAGTTAGAACATTACAAGTCTCGAAACCGCGAGTAGCGAGTTTGTCTTCACATTACAAGTTGATATCGATCATCTAAACTACCATCACATAGAAGAGAGCTGCGGTCATCACGATGAGCATCATTGCGATGAAACTGGTCTTCATCCGGCTCCTCCAACGCTCCCTCCTCTCTCCCGCTAGATAGCGCGCTTATCTAACTTCCGCCTCCGCCCTAGTGGTGTACCCTTTGTAACTGTTACCGCTGAAACAGTGAACCTGTCTCCGACACTCCTCCCAGTCGTCGTATACTCCGGGAACCTTACCCTTGTACACGACATACGACGGCATCTCTATGCACTAGCCAAACAAAACGTTAGTAACAATTCACAAACTATACATGAGCAATATATAAGTATGCAACAAAAGGATCGGAAGACAAAAGAAACACATTAATAGCACGATTCATGGTCCTACTAATAAATATCATCGATTACATATAAGTTGAACGACTGTCCAAACCAAAGAGACATACAAGTTCATTAAAGTTTAATTACAACATGAGCCAATCGATGTTTCAGAACTACACATAGCATCACTACTTTCGACTCGACTCAGGGACCGGAGCGTGGATGAAGCCGCCGCCTCTCGTGATGGTCATGAAATCGCGGGCGTTGTCATCCCGCATTTGTAGCGTTGTGTCTATCTCATTGTTGGACGGTTGATATCTGAGGTAGAACTGCCCCAAGGTACGAAGGACATCTTGATGGATGATTTCTGCAAACTCCGACTGGATGCGAAAGAATTCTTGTCTGATGTCCGCGTCCTGTTTTGCCGACAATCTTGCGGCCCAATCTTTGAGATTATTTGGTAGAAGAAGGTGATTATGGTCCCATACGATCGCCCGCATGTGATGGAGGGCGTAGTAGGCATCCTTATGACTGCCAGGCGGCTGCTTGACGCAGGGGAACGTCGTAGTGTGGGTGAACACGTGCTTGCCGTACCTACGAACTGGCCTGGTGAAGGTGCCTCCAGATCTAGCATAGCCGGGAAGAACATCATCAAGAACTTTCTTGATATTTGTGTAGTCTTTCTTCGACTGATGGTCCAAGTCGAAATACGTGGCCATGGAATATTTCGGGCTTAAGAGGATGAGTGTGCAATGTGTGTCACTGCACAAAACACGGAATGTTAGAAAAAAAAGAACGATCGAATCTAAGAAATCATATGTTACGGGGCGGTGAGGGGATGCCTTACTCTGGAAAGTAAGGCTTGAGGAAGTTGTCCTTATCTGGGTTTGCCAGAATGACGCCTTCGAGGTAAGAACTCGCGACTTGCCGGTCCCCAGCGTTGCCCAAGATCTTGGCATGCATGTAGAAGGGGTCGACTATCACGATGTCCGGGGTCTTGTCTATAATGATCCGCATTTCCATACTCAGCAAAAATAGCCGAACGAAGGTGTAGTGTAGCGGATGAAGATTAAACATAGCGAAGATGTCATCAAACCACTGGATGACTGTACCCCCGATGGCGTTATCCACAAAGCCCTTGCCCTCTGCCACCTTGGCCATGAAAACCGGGTATGCCACATCATTCTCGGAGAGACGCCGCTTCTCCAAAGAAAGAACACTGTCATGCAGACTCCGCATAGAACTGGTTGCAGCATTGAGCAGATTAGTCGGTAGCATCGGCCTACCCGCCACATGCACCCTCCTCGAGATATCCTTAGGTGAAGGTGTACCATCCTGAGCACGGATCGTACTCGGTGCTGGCTGGCTGGCACCCTTGTTACTCTTTATTTTCTGTCCCTTCTTCTTCTGCTATAATGGGATCGAGTTCTGCTCACAGACCGCCTTCTTGAGTGTGTTGGGGCTAATAATATTTGGCACCTCGGCTATCTGAGGCTCGATGAAGGCGGCAGCTGGAGACGTCTCCTGAGAACTGAACGCCAGACGACACATGTTGCAATTTGGTTTCTCCACGGTACCACCATGATCGCGGTCGTCTTTTTCAGGGTTGGGTTCTTGAGAAGGAGGCCCGAAGAATTCGTCACCGTACCCATGTTCGGCAAAGTACTTATCGACTTGGTAAATGTACCATCATCGTTGTCGTTGTCATCCGGATCCTATGCCATATGCATGTTCTGATCCTGTGCCATAGGGATGTCCGGCATGTCCGGTAGCGTTGCGGCGGTCTTGCCATGGCTTGGCGCTGGCAAGAGTGGCAGTGTTGTCTGTGGGGTGGTGTCCCTCGCCCCCAAATGAATCTGGCTCTTCGGCCAAAGCAGGGGCCAGCTTACGCAGGCGCTGAGGGTCATCACATCATCTTCGTCGGCCCCAGCGGGTCGAATCGGAGGTAACAACTCGTCGCATCCTGGCAGCACCCGAACCAATTCAACCCTATACACGGTGTGTGGCATCGGATTACCGTGGAACACGGGGTTGCCCGGTTGAACGATTCTGCCCTTGGGGACATCGACCAACTCGCCGCCCACGAAGTGCAGGAGAGTGCGTGGAACATCGGTGGCGCCCTGCAAAAACATGTAGGGCGTCAGGGATGCCCAGTCAAAGGCAAGGAGATGAAGTCATCGGCCGAGAGGCTTAATTAGTTACCGTGATGGCATCGAGCTCGGCTAATGTCGAGGCACCGCCAACGGCGGGCGTGCAACTGACGGAGGGGCCGCTTGCTGCCGATGTGCCGGCCGGCGTACACCCGGGCGCATTAAGCTCCAATTCTTGTGCCGGCATCGGAGACACCAATGGCGCCGCATGCATGTTGTGCGAGTTGCTAGTCGTGAAGCTGGGAACTGGGGGCGGCCCCTGTTGGCCGCCCGCAATCCACGTCGTCATCTCCTGAATCAAGGTAGGCACAATGGCGGTGAGCATCGATCCCAGTTGTTGTTGAACTTTCTCTTGGACAATCTCTGGAATCCGTGCCACTTATGCCTTGAGTTCTTGAACCTCGCGCGACTGGCTTTCCGATCTGGTCTTTCTCTCCTTTCGCCCACCATCGTTATAGTATGATGACCATTTTGTGGACAAGCCTTTGCCGGCCACACGACCAGCTGACGATGGCTTACTGAGCTTATCCTTGTTTTTCATTACGTTCAATGCCCTATTTAGAGTGTTGTCCCAAGGGGTGCTCTGAGACGACCCCGCGCTACTTCTTTCAGTCTCCTGCGGAAGGAATGTGAACCATTTCGAAATTTGGCTTCATTAATTAGAATGCAACCATATGGAGCTAATTACGCGGGGGTGTATTCCTTACCAGAACAAGCTCAAGCGCCCTGGTCTTCGGATCCGTGGTAAGCTCCTTTGTTACCCGGTTCTCCTTGTACCGGGCCCTGACATAGTTCCTGGTCTGCTTGTCACGATATTTCTCGAAGCGGGGCGGTACCGAGTTTGTGTCTATGTCCTCCTTGTCCCATATAGGCTCTGCCACTCTGTAACCACCGGCACCGAGTTTGTGTTCCCCTAAGTTCAACTACCGCATTTCTTTCCCCCACTGACTTGATTCGGAGGTTGCGCTACTCTCGCACTTGATCTTGAACTACTTCCAGTCATCTTTGCTGATCGAAGGATTTTTTGCCTTGATCTTCTCATAACTATCACCTTTGTCAATCATTCTCTTCACCGCGCTTCTCCAAGTAGACAGGGCCGTGCTCATCGTCGTGAAGGCAGCATTGTTCACATTATTCCCTGAGAGGCATGTGTTTGCAAAGTCAGCGGGGAACTTGTATCGTTCGTGCAGCTTTGTGAAGAGGAGGTTGTGCAAATTCCCTCAGTCCTTATGCCTTATGTTCTTGGTGTTGATCGAGACGGTGCTCCGGAGAATGCACCCGAGCTGAAGCGAGTACCCCTTGACTAATTATTTGGGCGTCGTTGGATGCCCATTGGAGTTCACTTGAGTAAATTCCTCCTTGACGGTGCGGAGCACGTTGGGGTGCCGGTCCTTCCGTTGCCTCTTTGGTTGGCTGCCATCTGTGCATGCGCTGCCATCATCAGTGGTGGCATCCTCGGCAGCACCATCAGTGGTGTCATCCCCGATGCCACTAGGGGTTGTGTAGTCAGGATCGGTGTCTTCCGTGGCGTCCTCATAGCGGTGAGGTTCTTCCTCCATCTCCTGGGACAGCTCCCAGAATTGCTTGCCTAAACCGCCGACCTCATCGTTGTGGTCCATGTTTCGCTCTAAATAGGAAAAAAGTTTGGTCAAAAAGTTGGTTATTGTCAAGGAACAAGATCATGGTCTCATCATTTAGGGTTTGTAGACACCGAGGCATCCTAAAAGCTAAGCTTTTATCATTTAGGGTTTGTCGACGTCGAGGCACCCTAAAAGCCTAAGCTTTCATCATTTAGGTTTTTATCGACACCGAGGCACCCTAAAAGCCAAGGTTTTATAATTTAGGGTTTGTCAACGCTGAGGCACCCTAAATGCTAAGTTAAGTTTTCATCATTTAGGGTTTATTGATGCCGAGGCACCCTAGCTAGGTTGACGCTGAGGCAGTTGATCCTACTTAATTAAGTACTAAGATACCCCGGCCCATGCATTAGTCGCAAGTACCCCATATGTCCTGTTTTTAGCAAAGTCATGCTAAAATTCACGGAAAATTTCAGCATGACCTTTGCTGAAAATAGGACATATGGAGTACCCAAATTTGCCGAAACGGAAGTTAATCGACATTCCGGCAAACTCAAGGGCCTCTCGGGGTACCTGCAAAATTATTATCCCCGCGTAATGAAGTCGCCAATGGATCATTTCAGAAGATCACAAGTAGCATCATCACAAGTACAACATCATCACAAGTACAGCAACAGCAGCAGTGAATACAGGCATAACAGCAGCAGTAGCATGTTTATTCTTCTTCTTCATAAACATTAATTGGTGTGGGTGACTCTATCTACCCTCTAATGACTCACTCAACTTAACAGGACAACCCACAAGCATTGTTTTGATTCCAACAGCTGCTGTAAAATACATCCAGCAAAGGTGCTCTATAATCAGAAATACTACCCCCCAAATCTTTAGCTCAATTCTGAAAAACATGGCTAGGACGACGGTAGCATTCAACCACAAGCCCAAGCCTATACTTCACTAGGCCCAAGTCCATTAAATTCTTACGGAAACCAAGAAATGGAATCAACTCCCCTTGTTGCTGATTCAGTCATGGGAGATGCCATGTCTCAAAAATATCAAGTAGCACCATCATGTTCGATTTCAATATAAGGAATATTACAAAATTAACAGTTAAGATCCCAAGTGAGTAACACACTTTGGTCTTCTAGTTACAAAACAAAACAGACATAATTCTAGATGCCATAATTAGAACAAAATTTCAAACCACACACATACTTTCAAATATCAAATTAGGAACATTTTGAGACATAGGAAAACAGTGTACATCTGAAAATGCTGCAAACTATGAAGAAAACAATAACACTATGTAGTACATGATTATTCAGTTAAGACAAGAGAAACCATCTGCAACTACTACTGTAAATAATACACTTGTTAACACGTTTCTGAACATACATCCAGCAAAGATGCTCTAAAAAAATACTACGGCCCACGCCCACCCACCCCATCCTAGCTACTAGTACCACTTTCAAGTAATACACCTGTTAGTTCAATTCTGAAAATACATGCAGCAAAGATACACCTCTTCTAATGACGTGATACTTTGAACAAAATGTAACCTGCAGCTAAATCAATGTTGACCCTCATAAATCAATGTTGACTAAATTTTTTAAGTGCTCTTCCTAAAAATAACTAAAGTAGGAAATCTTTAACATAATGTACCCTGCAGCTTTGTTCAATTGGTATAGTCAACAGTGGGTTTCGTTCAATTGATCAGGAGAAGGAGATCTTGGTGTTAGACCAAAAATCCAGTTATGCACATTGTTAGTTCTTACCCTCATTTTTTCACATTGGTGAAAGAGCCTGTCATTGCAAATTCAGTTAAGTGTTTGCTTGCTTTAGTTTGACAGAAATGTTTTAGTTAAGTGTTCAGCTAACTTCAGACTTAAGAATAATGACGAAAATTTTAGACCTGGCAGTACAAATTCAGACTTGGTAGTACAAATTCAAAACAAGGAGTTGGAAGAGAGAGGATGGCTCACCGTGGAGGAGTGGAGGACGAGGGTGCGTCGATGGCGGGCTGAGGACGAGGGTGCGTCGATGGCGGGCTGAGGACAAGGGTGCGTCCCCTTCTCCTCCCAATCGCGCCTCAAATCAGGCAGGACAACGACGATGGTGGCGTAGCAGCGGGCCCCGTGCTCCTTCTTCCGAGGAGGGGAGAGGCGGTCAAGGATGACGGCGATGGCGGCGTAGCAGCGGGCCCCGTGCTCTATGCGGAGGCCAGGGGAGTCGAGTCAGTTATGGGCAGGAGGCCGAAGGCGATGGACGGGCGGAGGAGGTGGGGGGCTTACGGGCGGAGGAGACCGGGCGGCGGCACAGTGGGTGGGGTGGTGGCGCAGTGGGTCAGTGCAGTGGGTCGGGCTGGCAGTCGTGGCGGCAGGCCGTCGGCGGCGAGGACCGAGACGGCGAGGCGGGGCGCGGGGGTCGTCGGAGCGGGTGTGGAGCGACGGGCGAATTAGCTAGGGGGGAAGATTACTAATGGCGCACCCCTTGGCGGTGCGCCATTAGTATGTTTTTTTATAGCAATGGCGCACCCCCGATCGGTGCCCCATAAGTAATCTTTTTTAGATAGCAATGGCGCACCAGCCAGCGGTGCGCCATAAGTAATTTTTTTGTTGCATCTAACAAATTTTTAGAAAATGAATATGAATATGAAACAGTAATAAATTTTCATAAAAATATTAATAATTTTTTAAAAAATATCATCAAATTTGTTATTCGAAAATATTTATGAATATAAAAAAATATCATCAAATTTGTTATTTGAAAATATCAACAAATTTGTTATTTGAAAATATCATCAAATTTTTTATTTGAAAATATAATCAAATTTGTTTTTTTCTGGATTTTTAGTTGCATTCATTTGTGACGATGGAGCGTGGGAGGGTGCGGGGGGTCGACGGCGGCGGTGGAGCGGGGGAGGGTGCGGGGTGTCGTCGGCGAAGGTGGAGCGGGGGGAGGGTGCGGGGGTGTCCTCGGCGGCGGTAGAGCGGGGGAGGGTGTGGTGGGTCGTCGGCGGCGGTGGAGCGAGGGAGGGTGCGGTGGGTCGTCGACGGTGGTGGAGCGGGGGAGGGTGCGGTGGGTCATCGGCGGCGGTGGAGCGGGGGAGGGTGCGGTGGGTCGTCGGCGGCGGTGGAGCGGGGGAGGGTGCGGTGGGTTGTCAGCGGCGGCGGAGAGGGGGAGGTTGCGGGGGGTGCTCGGCGGCGAGGGGGGATAGCGATCGAGATGGAGGGGGATTGAGATTGAGTGTCCTCATGAATATTCAATATTTTTTTCATATTGTATATGAAAAAATGTCATCAATTTTGAAAAAATATTCATGAATTCAAAAAGTGCCCATGAAATTTAAAAATATTCATGAGTTCAAAAAGTGCCCATGAAATACAATCGAGAAATGAAGACTACGATTTAAATACAATCGATCTTAGCTAGCTATCTTTTGACAATCTTCTTGCCCTTCTTTTTCGCAAATGGAATTCTTCTGTTCAAGGGACGTCCTTTAGGTAGGGTGGTCCTTCTTCTTCTTGTGGTGTATGGCACTTCATCGTCGCCGTCATGTTCCATCCATTCCGATGATCTTCCTTTTGCCTCTCCTCACAACAACGCGACTGGGCTTTCACGGGTCGGTAATGAAGAAGCATTGGTCCACTTGGGAAGCCAGTACCCATGGCTCATTTTTCACGGTGACGTTTGCGCCCGCGGTCTTGGATTTGGCTTCGGGTATAACCATGGAGGTGAAATACTGGTCTTCTTTTATGACGCTCTTGGCCCATCAGACATGGAACATCGGGACCTTCCCTCCAGCGTAGCTCAGCTCCCAGATCTCCTTGATCCTTCCGTAGTATATGTCCTTGTCGTTACCGGTGTAGGATTCCATCGTTACCCTGGAGTTCTAATAACCATCGCTCTTCATGTCCTTGTCCTCGGTGTAGAATGTGTAGCCATTGATATCATATGCCTCATAGGTCATCAGGTTGTGCTCGGTGCCCTGTGACAAGGCGAATATGAGTTTTTCTTCCGCGGAAGAATCCTCATGTAAAGGGTACGACAGAAGCTTCTTCTTGAACCAACGCATGAAACATGAGTTGTGCTCTTTGATTATATCTCCGTCCGTCCTTTGTTTGCCTCGGTCATTGTACGTCTTCTCAATAAAGGTTTTGTGCTCTACCACCCAAGGTTCGACCACGTCTATGTGTTGTAGCGCGACTAGGTTTGCTCTTTCAAAGTCGGCGAGTCGACCCTCCAAGTCGACATACATTTCGCGGCGACCCTCACGGTGACCCCATCTAGCGAGCATGCCGAGGTGCCTGTTGACGGGCAGACCAATGGGGTTCTCGATGCCTAGATAATTCGTGCAGTAGGAGATGCACTCTTCGGTCAGAAATCCCATGGCTATGCTTCCTTCTAGACCTGACATGTTGCGAACGTATCCTTTGATGACACCATTCATCCTTTCGAACGGCATCATGCTGTGCAGGAACGTCGGCCCGAGTTGGATGATATCCTCCACGATATGGACCAGCAGATGCACCATAACATCGAAGAATGTGGGTGGGAAGTACATCTCAAGCTCGCATAGTATCACCACGATCTCTTCCTGTAGCCTTCTGAGTTGCGTCACGCCAACCTACTTCTGAGAGATGACGTCGAAAAAGTTGCATAGGCCAAATAGTGTTTCACGGACGTGCGCATCCATTATCCCACAGATTGCAACTAGAAGTATCTGCGTCATTAGCACGTGACAGTCGTGAGACTTCATCCCACTGAACTTCTGCTTCGCTGGGTCTAGGTATCTGCTTAATTTCCCCGCATAACCGTAATGAAGTTTTACTCCTACGAGGCAGGTGAAAAACTGCTCGATCTCCTCCTGACTTAGAGTGAAGCACGTGAGAGGGTAGTCATTTCCAGTCTTCTCGGCCTTTTTGCCTTTGCGACGACTTTCCGTGTCCTGCTTCACCTCATCATCATCATCATCATCATCATCATCATCATTAGCATGAAGCTCCTCCCTGATGCCCATTGATTTCAAGTCTGCCCTTGCTTTCGGCCCATCTTTGGTCCTCTCTGGCATGTTGAGCAGGGTACCAAGCAGACTCTCGCACATGTTCTTCGTGATATGCATGACATCAAGGCTGTGAGGCACATGGTGGATCTTCCAGTACGGCAAGTCCCAGAAAACAGATCTCGTTTTCCATACCTTCAACAGCGGCTCTGGCGCCTTTCGCTTCTTTTCTGGCTCTGGCGCCTTTTGCTTCTTTCCCGGCAGTGGGCAATCTTTCCAATTTTTCAACAGCTCATCTATTTCCTCGCCGCTCCTCGTACGCGGGCGTCTTCAGGGTTCGGTTTCACCATCGAACAGATCCTTGCGTTTTCTCCACGGGTCATCGTCGCCAAGCCACCTTCGATGTCCCATGAACATGGTTTTTGAAGACTCGGGATCTCTATCTAGCTGGTGATACATTGTGTCATCCATGCACCTGACGCATCCAGAAAATCCGTGGACCACCTGCCCCGCGAGATATCCGTAACCGAGATAGTCATGCACCATCGTGAGCAGTGCGGCTCTCATAGGGAATATTCTTTCTCTGCAGCGTCCCACATATTGGCTGGCGTTTTCCACAGCGTGTATAGCTCATCTTTCAGCAGCCTCAGATACAGATTGATGTCATTCCCTGGTTGTTTCGGCCCTTCAATTAGCATGCTCGTGTGAATGTACTTCCTCTTCATGCACAACCAGGGGGAAGGTTGTATATCCACACAAACACAGGCCAGGTGCTATGTGTGCTTCTCTAGCTGCCAACCGGATTGACTCCATCGGTGCTCGCGCCCAGCACGATGTTCCTTGGATCGCCCCCAAATTCTGGGTGTTCGAAGTTCAACGCTTGCCACTAGCTCACATCCTTAGGGTGACTCAGCATCTTGTCTTTTTTATTTATCTCCGGACCCTTTCCGTCATCTTCTCGCTTCTTCTCCTCCCTATCCGCGTGCCAACGCAGGAGCTTTGCTAGCTTAGGGTCTACAAAATACCGCTGCAGACGAGGAGTGACCGGAAAGTACCACACCACTTTTCGAGGAGCTTTCTTCCTCTTCTTGTATCGAGTGACACCACACACCGAACATATGGTAGACTCCGCGTGCTCGTCCCGATAAATGATGCAATTGTTCATGCACACATGATATTTCACGTGCAGTAAATCCAAAGGACACACAATTTTCTTCGCTTCCTCGAAACTGGTCGGGCACTTGTTCCCCTTGGGAAGACGTTCGTGCGAGAATGGCATGTTCTCGTCGAAGCATGCATCGGTCATTTTGTGTTTTACCTTCATCTCCAAAGCCATGAACGTTACTTTCATGGGGGTATCCTCAGGCCTGCATCCTTCATACAATGGAGTAACCGCGTCTATCTCCAGTTGATCCAGCTTGGCTTTCTCTCGAGCAGCAGCTCTTGCGTTATCCGTCTTCTTGAGAAGCAGCTCTTGAATATGAGGGTCCTGCACACAGCCCATCGATGGTCCATGGTCGTCTGCTCCGGCATCTTCATCTTCATGATCATGCCCTTCGTCTTGATCTTCCTCATCATCATATCCTGCATCTTCTACATGATGACTGTGTACAGCATCGCCGTCGTGATCATGTCCTGGAGATTCTTCGTCTTCCCGCCCGCCCGAGCCACGATGGTTGTCTTGCTGCCCATCCTCATTTCTTGCCCGGCCCCCATGGACGACTTCATAGTGATCTTCATCACCTTGCCACCGATAGCCATCCATGAAACCACGCAAGAGCAGGTGGTCGCGCACCTGCCCGGAATCCGGGTCCGCAATAAGGCTCTTCAGCTTGCATCTTCGACACGGACATCTTATCTCAGTCTCGTTCTTTTGAAGAATCTCGGCCTTCGTGGAGCTCAAAAACCTATTCATGATGCCTTCGGTCATCGTGCGGACCATGGTCGCCTGCGGGGTAGAGAAAAATGATATTTTAGAACCAAGCAAAAATTTGGCACGACTTTCCCTAAAAATAGGACCAAAAAGAATGCATAGTGCCAAAATTCTCACCGAAACGGAAATGAATCAATATTCCGGCAAAATATTGGCAACTATCGCATTTCAAATGCCGATACCTGCCAACACAAACATATATGCAACACCACAAACATACATAGATCTAGCAAGGCCATAAAAAGTGCATGTGCACGTTGTTGCAGGGAGAAAAAAGTAGATCTACAACATAAAGATAGCTTTCCCCTTAATTACCTATGAAAAAAGGTAATTTAACCACTTAATTTGGATGAATCTATGGTGCAAATGAGGTGAGGAGGAGGAGGCAGCCGAGACAAGCTTGGAGGAGGAGGTGGAGAGAATGAAGTGGGGAAAGTGAGTGTGTAGGTGTGGCTGTCCAAAATATCTAGCTGGTTCCAGATTACTAATGGTGCACCACCCACAAATGCGCCATTAGTAACCCTGGTTACTAATGGCGCACCAGCTTGTGGTGCGCCATTACTAGTTTTGCAAAAAAAATGATAGTAGTGGCGCAGGTGGTGAGTGGTGCGCCATTACTAGTTAAACTAGTAATGGCGCACTGTTCCCTGGTGCGCCATTAGTATTTTTGGAAAAATAAAAAATATGTAAGTAGTGGCGCACCATTGGGGTGGTGCGCCACTAGTGTGCACTAATGGCGCACCAGCACATGGTGCGCCACTGCTATATAGTAGTGGCGCACCACATGTCTGGTGCGCCATTAGTGTCCATATTATCTATAGCCCTTTGCCTAGTAGTGCCTCCTGGGGCCGTTGGTGCTTGGCTCTCTCACATGGTAACCTCAGGAAATTCGTTTGTCGCAGGCCGTCTGACCACCTCATAGGACAAACACATCGAACAAGAACCAAGACGAGGCGCAACGCCTTGAGGTAGGGCCTCGTGAGTCCCGTGCTGGCTCACGAATGCCCATATACACCTCGCCTAGCCCTACCGTGCAAGCCACGTGTCAGGGCGGGGCTATACATGCCCCGGGGGCTCTCCGCAGAGGGAGCCCGCCTCCCACGCATAAGTGGAAGCACCATGCTATGCGCTGGCTGTCGACACTGCCAAGGAGCGGCTATGCCCGTGTAAAAGCGGAAGCACTATGCTCCGCGCTAGTGATAAACAACCGAGGGCGTCCTCGTGGTCGTACCAACCTCAGGGAGCCCAGAGCTCAACGCCTGGCTTCACCGCAACGCCTCCCCTCGGGAAGGCCGCACGAGGGGGGCTAGACACGGGGGCTGCGCTCGTGTCACGCCCAAGCGTACGCCACCCAGCCAGGTCTCCCGGACCTGGTCGTCGCACGCCCCTCCCTAGCCGAGCCTCGGCGAGGGCCAAGCTATAGAGATTTTTTGCACATCAAGGGGGACTCTTGAGCATCGCGACTCAGGAGCCTAACTGGTCACGTAGCCTCTCACTCCTTGGGTCGTTCTGGTCTCCGGTCGGCCCAACGGCGGTTGAGGTATGCGCAGGGCCGGGCTCTGCCGATGTAGAACATCAACCTATCCTCGCGTACTCTTCTTGTAAGTTGTTTCCGCGTCAAGGGGGACTCTTGAGCATCGCGACTTAGGAGCCTTACTGGTCACGTAGCCCCTCACTCCTTGGTCCGTCCTGGTCTCCGGCCGGCCCAACGGCGGTTGAGGTATGCATGGGGCCAGGCTCTACCGACGCAGAACAGAAAGCAAATAGGAAGAAAATCGCAAAATCTCGAAGAAAATATTACAAGACATATTGTCCTCAGAATATCAAATGGAAGTTTTAACGCCTCCAGGAGGCCTGATGCGTGTTGCAGGAACGAAACAGGAAAGCAGACGCAAGTCACCCCTGGACATCGTCATCTTCAGGATCGGTGGCATCACCGGTCAAAGGAGCAAGGAAGAAGCTGTGAAACTTCTTCAGCAGGGCCTCCACCTGATCTTTCACGACTGCGGCGGCGGCCGCACAATGATCATCAGCTGCGGGCTCCAGCAGCTCGCCGAGGTGAGCATTGGGGTCGCAAAGGTGCAGAAGGCTGAAGACGCGCGTTAGTGCGGCTGAAGAAAGGACACAAGCCTCTGCCTCTGCCATAGGACCGATGCCCTCCATGACGTCCTCAAGCGCCTTCACCAATGTGACGCCCCCGATTCAATCGTACACTAATCATACACGCAAACGTGTACGATCAAGATCAGGGACTCACGGGAAGATATCACAACACAACTCTACAAATAAAAATAAGTCATACAAGCATCATATTACAAGCCAGGGGCCTCGGGGGCTCGAATACAAGAGCTCGATCATAGACGAGTCAGCGGAAGCAACAATATCTGAGTACAGACATAAGTTAAACAAGGTTGCCTTAAGAAGGCTAGCACAAACTGGTATACAGATCGAAAGAGGCGCAGGCCTCCTGCCTGGGATCCTCCTAAACTACTCCTGGTCGTCGTCAGCGGGCATCACGTAGTAGTAGACACCTCCGGTGTAGGGGTCGTCGTCGACGGTGGCGTCTGGCTCCTGGACTCCAGCATCTGGTTGCGACAACCAGAAAGGAAGGAAAAGGGGGAAAAAGGGGGAGAAAGCAACCGTGAGTACTCATCCAAAGTACTCGCAAGCAAGGAGCTACACTACATATGCATGGGTATCAAATGGAGTAAGGGTATCATATGTGGACTGAACTGCAGAATGCCGGAATAAGAGGGGGATAGCTAGTCCTATCGAAGACTACGCTTCTGGCAGCCTCCGCCTTGCAGCATGTAGAAGAGAGTAGACTGAAGACCTCCAAGTAGCATCGTATAGCATAATCCTAACCGATGATCCTCCCCTCGTTGCCCTGTGAGAGAGCGACCACCGGTTGTATCTGGCACTTGGAAGGGTGTGTTTTATTAAGTATCCGGTTCTAGTTGTCATAAGGTCAAGGTACAACTCCAAATCGTCCTGTTACCGAAGATCACGGCTATTCGAATAGATTAACTTCCCTGCAGGGGTGCACCACATACCCCAACACGCTCGATCCCATTTGGCCGGACACACTTTCCTGGGTCATGCCCGGGCTCGGAAGATCAACACGTCGCAGCCCCACCTAGACCAACAGAGAGGTCAGCACGCCGGTCTAAACCTAAGCGCCCAGGGGTCTGGGCCCATCGCCCTTAGCACACCTGCACGTTGCGTGGGCGGCCGGAAGCAGACCTAGCCTAGTGGCGTTCCAGTCCAATCCAGCGCGCGCCGCTCCGTCGCTGACGTCAAGAAGGCTTCGGCTGATACCACGACGCCGGGATACCCATAACTACTCCCGCGTAGATGGTTAGTGCGTATAGACCAAATGGCCAGACTCAGATCAAATACCCAGATCTCGTTAAGCGTGTTAAGTATCCGCGAACGTCGACCAGGGCCAGGCCCACCTCTCTCCTAGGTGGTCGGAACCTGCCCTGTCGCTCCGCCTCAAAGATCCACACAGAGGGCCGTTGGGACAAAGGTCCTTTCAGCCCCCAATCCGTGAATCACTCGCGGGTGCTCCACAAGCCGACCCGTCTTTAGTCACCACATGTATCATGTATAAAGCATATAGTATATACCCGTGATCAACTCCCGAGTGATCACGGCCCGATAGTATAGCATGGCAGACGGACAAGGATGTAGGGCCACTGATGAAAATACTAGCATCCTATACTAAGCATTAGGATTGCAGGTAAAGGTAACAACAGTAGTAGCAAGGACAGGCTATGCATCAATATAGGATTAACGGGAAGCAGTAACATGCTACACTACTCTAATGCAAGCAGTATAGAGAAGAGTAGGCGATATCTGGTGATCAAAGGGGGGGCTTGCCTGGTTGCTCCGACAAGAGAGAGGGGTCGTCGATGTAGTCAATCACAGGGGTACCGGCATCGGTCTCAGGGTCTACCGGAAAGAAGTAACGGAAGGGGAACACAATAAATAACAGAGCAATCAAATGTAACAAAAAGCAAGAAGCGGCAATACGTTGTGCTAGAGGTGACCTAACGTAGGGATAGGTGGTACCGGTGAAGGGGGGAAACATCCGGGAAAGTATCCCCGGTGTTTCGCGTTTTCGGGCAGAGGAGCCGGAGGGGGAAAGTTGCGAGTTCGGTATGTTAGGGATGTGTGGCGGACGAACGGGCTACGTATCCGGATTTGCCTCGTCGTTCTGAGCAACTTTCATGTACAAAGTTTTTCGATCCGAGTTACGGTTTATTTTAAAATGATTTTCTAAAGTTTTATTAATTCTTGGAATTAATTATATAATTCAACATTATCCAGAATAGTAAAAGATGACGTCAGCATGACATCATGCTGACATCAGCAGTCAACTAAGCAGTTGACTCGGTCAACTATGTGTGGGTCCCGCATGTCATTGATTGTTCAGCCTAATTAGTGTTTAACTAATCTAAGTACTGTTTAATTAAACTAATTAGTTAATTAGGTTAATCTGATTATGATTAATTAACTTAATTAATTCCTTAATTAATTAATTAATGTAATTATTATTGTTTATAAATTATTATTTTTATATATAAACGTTCCAGGGGCTAGGCCCCACATGTCATTGGGTCAGGGGGCCTTAGCGGACGCCGGCGCTAGCGGGCAGCGGGTGTGGTGCCCATGCCCGAGGCCGTAGCCTGCCCGGGCGATGGGGGGGGAGCCGGGTACGGGCTCCGGCGGCCAAGGGCCGCGATGGCGCCGGCCGGAACAGGGCGGCAGGGCGGAGGCGGGACGGCGCGGCAGCAGGTGAGCGCTGTGGTGTCAGGGGAGCAGCAGCAGGGGAAAACGCGGCGCGGCGGTGACGACAACCTGATTGAGGGAGGAGGTGGGGGTCGTCGGAGAGGCTCACACCGGAGCTCGTGGAGGGCTCGGTGAAGCCGGGGGAGGTCGAGGCCGTCCGGCGAGGTGGGGATGAGGACGACGGTTCCAGGCGGCGGCGGTTGGCGTCGGTGCGACGAGCACGACGTCCTGCGGAGCTCGGGGAGGAGGACGAGGACGCGAGGCCGTCGCGGCAACGGGCGACGGAATCGGGGATGCGGGGCGACGCGGGATCGGGCCCCTCCCCGATCCAGAACCAGCGGAGCGTGGGGGGGCGCTGGGATGGAGGGTTGAGGAGGAGGGAGCTAGGCGGCGGTGGCGATGGTGAACGGCGGCGGGGCGACGTGGATCGAGGCGGAGAGGCTCCGGCGAGGTGGCTCCGGCAGGCGGCATCGGACGGCGTTGAGGTCGAGCCCTGATCCATTTCTGGATCGGGCAGGGGGCGAGGACGGGGAGGCGCGCGACGGGGTCAAGGCGACGATGGCGGGGCGGCGCCTGAGACGACGAGAGGCGTCGGGGAGCGCCGTCGGCAAAGTGGGCAGCGGGGGAGTGCGAGGAGCGAGGGGAGTGGGGGGGTTTGCCCCGATCCGATCGGGGAAGGGGAGAGCGGCGGGGGGGGGGGGGGGGAAGTGGGGATCGTGCTAGGGTTCGGTTCGGTGCCCCCACGGGGTTATAGGCCAGGGGAGGGAGCGGGCCGGCCTGGCAGGCCACTGGCTGGGCCGAGGCCCAGTTAGCCTGGGGGGTTTCTTTTTTTTTGTTATGTATTTTCTTTTCTTTTATTTATTTCCTTTTCTGTTTTGGCTAATTGTTTGGGCACCATATGAGTTTTGTAAAATATGAGAGTTGGCCCACAATTCACATCACAATATATCCTACCACCAAAAACTAGTTTGGGGTAATTATCATTTCATATTTATTTTTTTATTAATAAAAAGGTTAGTAAATAATGTTTTCAGCCACTGTTTGAGGTTGTTTAAGTCACTTATCAAATTTCAATAATGTTGTATACAATTTATCATAGCCTCTGATTTATCTACTATTTATTGAACATTTTAGTTTTAGTATTTGAAAATCTTTTATTGTTTGCTTGATTTTGATTTTGAATTTGAATCGGTTTCGAACTAACTCGAGATTAGCAACTATAAACGAGGTGACGTGGCATCATTAGTGTGGGATCACTGTAGCTTAATTATCCGGGCGTCACAATTCTCCTCCACTACAAGAAATCTCGTCCCGAGATTTAGGAGGGGACTAAGGGAAAGATGTGGCTACGAAATTCTATCGAGTCTTCTCGGTCTTGGTTGCTCTTCTCGAAGAGGTTGATCCACTACGTTGATGTCTTCATTCCCCTGCTCTGGGTCATCATGATGAAGCCGGCATCCTTTTCTTCAAGATCTCCATCGTCCTTATGGAAAAGATAAGGGAGGGAGACTCGGGAAGGACGGAGCTCAACACAAGCTAGGTACCTGGGGGCTATCTCAGTGAACAAGGCATAGAGGCATCTCTTGAGATGAAATTCAAGAGATTCATCAAGAGCAAGGCAAGAAGGTGCACTAAGAAATTTCAAGCGGATAGGCAATCGTTTGTTGCCTGAAATAGAGTGTGAAAGGTGTTCAGAGCAATGAACAAGAATGTTGCATCCAATACCGGAATGAAATATGGCAGGGAAGTTAGGTCGTGAATTACATACGAAACCAAGCGCGAGGAATAGCTTTGGAAACCGGGGGTGTACATGAGAGTCAGGTTTCGATCTTGTGGAACTGTGGGTTATGGGCCCACCATGTGGGATAAAAGTAGGAGGGGTGACATCTTGCATGGTCACGATAGCAAGGCATGTCAGAGGCTAGTCTGTCAGTTATGTCGGCAACAACATCGATACCAAGGGCGAGGGACGAAGAGAACCATTCTCCTGCTCGTTGAACGAGGCGGACCAATAGGCAAAGTTCTCGTCCATCGGTGGTTACCGGGATGCTATCAACAATGGTAACACGGTCTTACTGACAGAGTTGTACAACGAGGTGATTATCACTGCTCAGTTAAATCAGATTACAAGAAAGCTTAACAAGACAATGGAAGGGAAAATGTGATTATCAGGTTTAACAGAAGAAAGGAAAGGAAAATGTGTTTTAAACACATAATTCAGGGATATATCCTTCCCAAGGACAAGCAGAGCATGATATCCGTGGCAGGATATCATGTAGAAAACCCATTAAGTAAGGGGAGAGAAATTTCATGACATTACCCATACAACGGTGTTTGGATAATGGTTAAAGAAAACTTAGCATTGCGCTTTCAATGCTCTTATTGAAAATCGGAGTACCACAGACATGCTTCGAGATAGCGTTGGCGTGGTATTCAAGTAAGGTCAGACTTAGGATGCATAAAGGATTCATCAGGAACAACTTGTAGAATAAGTCTTATGATTTCCTCAAGGAAGAATCGCTAAGCTAGCTAAAAAGGGAACTGTAACAATAGGTCCTCTGGCCAGGGGTGATAGGCATGACCTCACCTTACCGGTATATAAGGACCAATGTTATAACTCTTGGAAATAAGTCCTAACCATCATATCTGACCGAGATTCAGATCTGATTGGTGTCAGGATAACTCAGACTCAGGATGCTTGAGAAGAAAGGTGCAACACAAATTGCCGAGATGACATTGTAAGATTCTTGGGAATTGAACTATGGAAGCGAGTTCCGAAACAAGAGTTCATCATTAAATCAAGGAGATAATGAGGAGGTGGCTGATGAACTCAGCGACAATTCAAAGAGTTTTCCAAAAGATGGATTTCCACAATTAAGTGAACAAGGAGATAACCTTAGTCAAATCAAATGACTTAATGATGTATGCTGGAGGGAACCATACACAATTAAACATTGGTTGAAAGGTGCACCCGAAATATGGGTTGGGTTGCACGACCAACGTCGGAATGGCGATTGGGCAACCAACACACCAAATTGGAATCATTGTCCAATAACTCTGAAGCAATAGGGTTGCTAGTGATATTAGATTTGCACAACGGAGTTCACTCAACACGGGGACCAAGTAAGGAATGGTGATGGCGAGAAGCATCACTGTATCACGAATTCTTAAGAGGTGGTGAAATTCTCACAACATTGATGACATAATAGAAGGTAATGTTCCAAGGTAAAGAAAACCAATTGCTGGATAGCAAGGAACTGAAGGTATAACACCAAACACGAACACGCTTGTGTTGGTGGGAAGGCAATAAATGGTCGATGATAACACAAATCATCGAGGGCAAGGATGGTATTTCTCGTCATGAATTCGATTGGTATCCTGGAAAGAGTTAAAATTATGATGATGATCACAACAAATTTTGCCGAGAGGCTCCATGAGGATGCAATCGCTTGGCGATGACATCAAGCCAAGGGAATGGTGAAGCAAAAGGTTATTATAACCATAGATAAGATGCCATCTCAGAATTCAGAGTTGTCTCTCAAGACAACCAATATGATGGTGAAAGTTCGATGTAAGCTTAGAGCATTGTCGGGATTGCATCTCGAGGATGAAGGACATAGGTAGAATGGTCAAGCAGTCAGCCTGACGATGATGATGTGGTCAATCAGCTGGGAATGACACGATCGAGTACAAACTCGTATGCATTGAAGGTTACTAAGAGTTGTTGAATCGCAGTGCGGACTCGATTCAGTTATCGATGTCTTTGAGTGTTAAATTACTCAGAGCTCATGAAAAATTTGAATCAATGAGAATGTAGCACTTGATGAAGAACTCATAAGAGGTTATGCAGTTCCGTGATAATCTTGAGATACTAGGGGGTAATACTCGACGACAAATGAAAGTAGAGGTTGGTCTGGGGTATTACTCCGCAGAAGACAAGTGCTTAAACTTGCACGAGAAATTGTATTTAAAGAAGAACATGGTCGGAACCACGATTGCAAAAGGCCAGATCCCAGATACAAGATGAACTTATACCAAAGGAATAATTAATTAAGAGAAGCTTTAATGATAAGATCTACATCGTGTCCATGGGCATGAACGCAAGGTTCAAGGTCGACTCCCACTTCTTCAATGCATAACTTTTCATTCACCTCTCGTATTTCAAAAATGACATTACTTGTTGAAAGTTTTTACCTGGTGCAATACCATATAAGTATGACCCGTGAAATCTTTTGGGTTCACACAGTTTTAGAGAAGGCATATGTTCAACCCATAGGGGCTTCTTAGAAACATATACCACAAGTTTCATGAGTAAATATTACCAGCTCGAAAGCAGAGCATGGTTGGCAAAAGGAGAGGATACAAATTACCAAAGGCATTATGTATCGGAGAAAGAACTCACAAGGTGATTAATTACGAATGACATTGTCGGATAATAATCCAACAGTGGATATGGTGACCCACAATGGAGCTGATGTGAGTATCGATACCCAATCAGAGGAAGAAAGAATGCAAATGCATCGTTTTACAGAATATCTGAATAATTCAACGTTTAAATAACAAAGGAATTATGATTTTCAAATCAAGGGATCAGGAGCAAACGCTTTGATCAAGGACGGACAAGTTGAATAGACTTAGGGGTACAATCGATGGCAATCTGATTGGCCGAGGACCAGCTCACGTTTTAAATGACATCTGAGCTGGAAGGATGAATTTTATGATCTGAGTGAGGATTGCGAGCATTCGCAACATATTGAGTCAATGGACTCAAAATGATATTGACAAAGGTTGCCAATAAGATTGCTATACTTATGGGATTAACCATAATGCAAGCAAGCAAGAATTTCAGGAGCAATAGGTTGCTGAGGATCTTCGGAAGACCGAATGGTATTTCGAAGAATTTTGTGAACTGCATGAATATCTGGGGATGAGCGGATACTCGATAAGTGCGAGAATTATCCGTTTTGGTATTCAGGTGACAATGAACAGCAAGGCACTAAGGTCAAAGGATTATCGAAACAACGACGAGTATTTCGGGGTATCTTGTAATAACAAGACCAACTGGGGATGAATGTACGAATGACAACTGCAAGTAGTTATCATAAGGGTTGACGGTAGAAGAGAAATTGTAAATGCGATGAACACAAGTTCTCGGGTTAATAGCGGAGAATATCTTCAGGGTCTTCTGGTGCAGCAGACGATCCTCAATAACAAGGGGCTCTCCGGGTGAAAGTGATAACGAGATCTTAATGTTAGATTTAGCAAAATCATTTAAACCCGAATAGAAGAGAGGTCGGAGTCCCAGAGTATAGGTCGAGGAATAAAAGATACTACTACCACCCAATGGCGACGTGGGCCCATGGGCCACACAGCCATGTTAGTAAAATAGTTTTCATCGACTAGACTCAACTTCGGCCAAGGAGTTGGAAAGGGGAATTCCTACAGGCAGTCGGCTCTGATACCAACTTGTGACGCCCCCGATTCAATCGTACACTAATCATACACGCAAACGTGTACGATCAAGATCAGGGACTCACGGGAAGATATCACAACACAACTCTACAAATAAAAATAAGTCATACAAGCATCATATTACAAGCCAGGGGCCTCGGGGGCTCGAATACAAGAGCTCGATCATAGACGAGTCAGCGGAAGCAACAATATCTGAGTACAGACATAAGTTAAACAAGGTTGCCTTAAGAAGGCTAGCACAAACTGGGATACAGATCGAAAGAGGCGCAGGCCTCCTGCCTGGGATCCTCCTAAACTACTCCTGGTCGTCGTCAGCGGGCATCACGTAGTAGTAGGCACCTCCGGTGTAGGGGTCGTCATCGACGGTGGCGTCTGGCTCCTGGACTCCAGCATCTGGTTGCGACAACCAGAAAGGAAGGAAAAGGGGGAAAAAGGGGGAGAAAGCAACCGTGAGTACTCATCCAAAGTACTCGCAAGCAAGGAGCTACACTACATATGCATGGGTATCAAATGGAGTAAGGGTATCATATGTGGACTGAACTGCAGAATGCCGGAATAAGAGGGGGATAGCTAGTCCTATCGAAGACTACGCTTCTGGCAGCCTCCGCCTTGCAGCATGTAGAAGAGAGTAGACTGAAGACCTCCAAGTAGCATCGTATAGCATAATCCTAACCGATGATCCTCCCCTCGTCGCCCTGTGAGAGAGCGACCACCGGTTGTATCTGGCACTTGGAAGGGTGTGTTTTATTAAGTATCCGGTTCTAGTTGTCATAAGGTCAAGGTACAACTCCAAATCGTCCTGTTACCGAAGATCACGGCTATTCGAATAGATTAACTTCCCTGCAGGGGTGCACCACATACCCCAACACGCTCGATCCCATTTGGCCGGACACACTTTCCTGGGTCATGCCCGGCCTCGGAAGATCAACACGTCGCAGCCCCACCTAGACCAACAGAGAGGTCAGCACGCCGGTCTAAACCTAAGCGCCCAGGGGTCTGGGCCCATCGCCCTTAGCACACCTGCACGTTGCGTGGGCGGCCGGAAGCAGACCTAGCCTAGTGGCGTTCCAGTCCAATCCAGCGCGCGCCGCTCCGTCGCTGACGTCAAGAAGGCTTCGGCTGATACCACGACGCCGGGATACCCATAACTACTCCCGCGTAGATGGTTAGTGCGTATAGACCAAATGGCCAGACTCAGATCAAATACCCAGATCTCGTTAAGCGTGTTAAGTATCCGCGAACGTCGACCAGGGCCAGGCCCACCTCTCTCCTAGGTGGTCGGAACCTGCCCTGTCGCTCCGCCTCAAAGATCCACACAGAGGGCCGTTGGGACAAAGGTCCTTTCAGCCCCCAATCCGTGAATCACTCGCGGGTGCTCCACAAGCCGACCCGTCTTTAGTCACCACATGTATCATGTATAAAGCATATAGTATATACCCGTGATCAACTCCCGAGTGATCACGGCCCGATAGTATAGCATGGCAGACGGACAAGGATGTAGGGCCACTGATGAAAATACTAGCATCCTATACTAAGCATTAGGATTGCAGGTAAAGGTAACAACAGTAGTAGCAAGGACAGGCTATGCATCAATATAGGATTAACGGGAAGCAGTAACATGCTACACTACTCTAATGCAAGCAGTATAGAGAAGAGTAGGCGATATCTGGTGATCAAAGGGGGGGCTTGCCTGGTTGCTCCGACAAGAGAGAGGGGTCGTCGATGTAGTCGATCACAGGGGTACCGGCATCGGTCTCAGGGTCTACCGGAAAGAAGTAACGGATGGGGAACACAATAAATAACAGAGCAATCAAATGTAACAAAAAGCAAGAAGCGGCAATACGTTGTGCGAGAGGTGACCTAACGTAGGGATAGGTGGTACCGGTGAAGGGGGGAAACATCCGGGAAAGTATCCCCGGTGTTTCGCGTTTTCGGGCAGAGGAGCCGGAGGGGGAAAGTTGCGAGTTCGGTATGTTAGGGATGTGTGGCGGACGAACGGGCTACGTATCCGGATTTGCCTCGTCGTTCTGAGCAACTTTCATGTACAAAGTTTTTCGATCCGAGTTACGGTTTATTTTAAAATGATTTTCTAAAGTTTTATTAATTCTTGGAATTAATTATATAATTCAACATTATCTAGAATAGTAAAAGATGACGTCAGCATGACATCATGCTGACATCAGCAGTCAACTAAGCAGTTGACTCGGTCAACTATGTGTGGGTCCCGCATGTCATTGATTGTTCAGCCTAATTAGTGTTTAACTAATCTAAGTACTGTTTAATTAAACTAATTAGTTAATTAGGTTAATCTGATTATGATTAATTAACTTAATTAATTCCTTAATTAATTAATTAATGTAATTATTATTGTTTATAAATTATTATTTTTATATATAAACGTTCCAGGGGCTAGGCCCCACATGTCATTGGGTCAGGGGGCCTTAGCGGACGCCGGCGCTAGCGGGCAGCGGGTGTGGTGCCCATGCCCGAGGCCGTAGCCTGCCCGGGCGATGGGGGGGGGAGCCGGGTACGGGCTCCGGCGGCCAAGGGCCGCGATGGCGCCGGCCGGAACAGGGCGGCAGGGCGGAGGCGGGACGGCACGGCAGCAGGTGAGCGCTGTGGTGTCAGGGGAGCAGCAGCAGGGGAAAACGCGGCGCGGCGGTGACGACAACCTGATTGAGGGAGGAGGTGGGGGTCGTCGGAGAGGCTCACAGCGGAGCTCGTGGAGGGCTCGGTGAAGCCGGGGGAGGTCGAGGCCGTCCGGCGAGGTGGGGATGAGGACGACGGTTCCAGGCGGCGGCGGTTGGCGTCGGTGCGACGAGCACGACGTCCTGCGGAGCTCGGGGAGGAGGACGAGGACGCGAGGCCGTCGCGGCAACGGGCGACGGAATCGGGGGTGCGGGGCGACGCGGGATCGGGCCCCTCCCCGATCCAGAACCAGCCGAGCGTGGGGGGGCGCTGGGATGGAGGGTTGAGGAGGAGGGAGCTGGGCGGCGGTGGCGATGGTGAACGGCGGCGGGGCGACGTGGATCGAGGCGGAGAGGCTCCGGCGAGGTGGCTCCGGCAGGCGGCATCGGACGGCGTTGAGGTCGAGCCCTGATCCATTTCTGGATCGGGAAGGGGGCGAGGACGGGGAGGTGCGCGACGGGGTCAAGGCGACGATGGCGGGGCGGCGCCTGAGACGATGAGAGGCATCGGGGAGCGCCGTCGGCAAAGTGGGCAGCGGGGGAGTGCGAGGAGCGAGGGGAGTGGGGGGGTTTGCCCTGATCCGATCGGGGAAGGGGAGAGCGGCGGGGGGGGGGGGGGAAGTGGGGATCGTGCTAGGGTTCGGTTCGGTGCCCCCACGGGGTTATAGGCCAGGGGAGGGAGTGGGCCGGCCTGGCAGGCCACTGGCTGGGCCGAGGCCCAGTTAGCCTGGGGGGTTTCTTTTTTTTTTGTTATGTATTTTCTTTTGTTTTATTTATTTCCTTTTCTGTTTTGGCTAATTGTTTGGGCACCATATGAGTTTTGTAAAATATGAGAGTTGGCCCATAATTCACATCACAATATATCCTACCACCAAAAACTAGTTTGGGGTAATTATCATTTCATATTTATTTTTTTATTAATAAAAAGGTTAGTAAATAATGTTTTCAGCCACTGTTTGAGGTTGTTTAAGTCACTTATCAAATTTCAATAATGTTGTATACAATTTATCATAGCCTCTGATTTATCTACTATTTATTGAACATTTTAGTTTTAATATTTGAAAATCTTTTATTGTTTGCTTGATTTTGATTTTGAATTTGAATCGGTTTCGAACTAACTCGAGATTAGCAACTATAAACGAGGTGACGTGGCATCATTAGTGTGGGATCACTGTAGCTTAATTATCCGGGCGTCACAACCAAGTGGGGAAGCGGCTGAGCAGTGCCATCCTCGTCGATGGTCAGTGGCTTCTCCAGGCCCTTCTCGTACAGTGACTTCAGCGCCACGCTGGACCTCTTCTCAAGAAGCGAGAAGGCCTCGCGGTCTTCAGCTCGGACCTTCGCCTTGGCATCGAGCTCGGCCTCCCTCGTCTTCGCCTTCTACTCCAGTTCCTCCAGTCGGCTGCGCTCCGTAGCCTGTACCTTCGCCAGCTCCCCTAGCTCGGCGCTGCGACCCTTGATGGCATCCTCCCGAGGCTTCATCTCCTCCTTCGCTTCGCGGTCGCGTGCCTCCTTCGCGTGCTCATCCCGTAGCCTCTTCAGCTCGTTCTCTAGCTCTCGGCAGCGGTCGCGGGCAGCCTCGGCATCCTTCAGCACCGCCTCGCGATCGGCCGCAGCTCTGGCGGCAGCTAGCTTCCCCTGCTCAGAGGCTGCCGTGGCCTGGCTCAGCAACGCTCGAACGGCCGAGTCGGAGCGAAGCCAGCCTGAGGCTAGTCCAGGCGCCCGGTCACTAGGTGCGGGTCCGCGCCTAGAAGGTCTTCCTGCAGCTTGGCCATCCCCGAGAAAACACGCTCCAATGATGCGGAGGGAGAGAAAGAATTCGGAGCCAGGGGAGCAGCAGGAGGAGGCGACATCGTTACCAGAGCCTGGAAGATCCAGGGCTTCGGAGCCCTTGGGACCTCATCAGCAGAGCCAGGCGCCGGCACTTCAGGAGGCGGTGGAGCCATGGGGGCTGGTTCATCCTACCGATGGTTCTCCTGGCCTCGCGAGGGCGACCGGGCTGGGGAGGTGCGAGTGCTATCGCCTCTCTTCTCCGTGGAAGGGGGCGCGGCCGTGGCGCCCTCCATCCTCTTCTTCACTGATGATGCTGACCTGATCATCCGAGGGTGATTGTCAGAAAATAGCAAGTACAAGCAGGAGCAAGGCGAAGCTCGAAGCACTTACTGATCCACTGCGACATAGTCCACCTTCCGCTTGGTGAGCCTGAAGCCCGAAAGCGTCGGGGCCTAAGGAGCGGGAGCCTGGGCTCCGAGAGCAGAAGACGGTGCATCGGAAGGGCCGGAACTGCCCCAGGAGGCACCACGTCGGAGGAAGCCTCCTGAGAGACCAGCGATGACCTACCCCTTATCGGGATAGGGGGCAGCTCCCTCACCTCCTGGAGGGCGACGACCTCGGCATCGTCTGGAAGGACCCAGAGGATGTCAGCCTTGCTCAAGGGGGAGTTCTCCCCTGTTCCCTCGGGGATCTCCTTCGAGTCTTCCTCCTCCTCTTCCTCCCCGCGGGACTCGTCATAAGACACCTCCACCGACTTCGGTGTTGCGGAGCACCGGTGGCACCAGCCCACGCGCGTCGAAGGTCATCCTGGAGGCAACGAATTGCTCCCAGTCCTTGCGATGGAACAAAGGAATAAAGGTGCTCGGCGGGTACCCCTGGTTGTCCCCAACCAAGTGGCGCAGGACTGCAGTCAGCTCATCATCAGGCAGAGCCGCCAGGCTCAGACAAACCTTGTCCCCTTCATCTCCAAGCTTCCACAAGGGGCGCATGTGCGCCTGGAGCGGGGCAACGCGTAGCGTCAAGAATTCCCTCAGGAGCATGACCCCCGTCACCTTGGCCGTTTTCGCAATGCCCTGCCTCAAATCATACTTCATGGCTCCAACACCGACGTCGCCCGCTCATCAGCGAGCTCGGCACGAGACCACCCTTTGTCAGATTGGGGCGCCTCTGTCGGTAGTTCCTTGCGTGGATGAGCACACTTGGCATTCATCATGACCCATTTGGCCTTGATGTTGTCAACCCACTTCCCGGTGTTTGAGATCGAGTTGGCCTGGACGGCCGCGATGAAGTTGGTGCAACCAGAGATGTGGCCACCGGTGACGCGGAGGAAGAAGAAGTGGCGCGGTAGTGCCACAAACGGTATCACGCCTAGGTACGCCTCGTAGTAATTGGAGAAGAGAGACAAAAGAAGAACGGAATTGGGATGGAGATGCAGCACCTACAACCCGAATTGGTCAAGGACCTCGAAGAAGAAGTCACAGAAAGGGGGAACCAACCTGGCAGCGATGCTGCTCGTGAAGGGAAGAAGGTGCTCCCCACAGGCTCCGGCTCGTCAAAGGCAAGCCTGATCTCCGTCTTCCCCCTCTCGTTGCTTGCACCCGCCGTCAGCAAGCGCGTGGCGGCTAGGCTCTTCTCCATAACAGTGGGCACATCAAGGGCTAGCTCATACCAGGATGGCGCCGAGGAGGACTTGACCTTGTGCAGCGACATTGGACGCGGATGTGGAGCAAAGTCGAACCGGATCTGGAAGTTTCAGCAACAAGGAGCGAGAAAGGGGATCTGGAGCAAGGCGGGGAAGAAGCAATGAAGGCAAGCACTGTCTGCGCCAGCCTTTTCGTCAAGTCCGGTAGTTGCCAAGGCAGCCTGGGGAAGTGGAGACGCCCATGTCTAATCAACCGCCACGCGTCAAGGGTAGCCGCAAGCATTTGGGGCCCGCGGCGCTATGCGCTTGACCATTTGAAGCCAAGCCCGAGTGCGCCTTGGGCCCGGGGGCTACTATCGGCGTTCTGGGAACGGGGGTCCCCAGACTTGCCTTCCTGTGGCCCACGGCGTGGCTAGGCTGGTAGGTTCGTACGACCCATCTTCATCAACAAGACATTCAAGACTCTCGCGAGGGGCCAAACCTCACGGGGCGGACAACGCAAGACCTCATCAGGAGCGGCCTCGCCAGGTAGGCTCACGAGGGGTGGAGAGATCAAGCAAAGGCAAACCTCGCGAGGCTCCTCGTGACGTGAGCCATGACGATCAAGGCCAGGCGGGCGCCAGCGCGCGCAGCGCTCTTGTTTCCTCTTTGGTGCTAAGGGGGCAAGCGCAGGCGCGGAGTACCGAGGCATCAAGCAAAGGTTTCCATATTGGTGCAACGAGACAAGGACCAGAAGGACGGCAAGACGGAGGTCACGGTGGAGCCCAAGGCGGCGTCATCACTAGAGCCTTTTGCAGGCGAAGACCACCTTTTGTCAGGATAGCTTGTACTAGCTGTCCCCTTTCAAATTGGCCATTGTTGGCTCCCTTCCCGCCCAATATTTGGGGAGAGGACCAGGGCCTATATAAGTAGAACTAGCCACCACCATGACGAGGAATCGGATCGACACCATCACAAGTCGGCAGCTGATTCCGGTCCTCACACACACAAACTCACCAAATACAAGAACACCTCAACCTCAACCTCAGGAGGCTGTTCTTCCTCTTGTACTGTTCATCATAAGCCCAAGAGGCAATCCACCACCACCACACTGGAGTAGGGTATTACACCACAACGGTGGCCCGAACCAATATAAATCTTGTGTCTTTCTGTGTTGAGAGTTCGTCGTGTTTGTCTGTGAGATCTTAGAGAGCTAGGGCGTGGATCGATAGGGAGAAAACCTTCACGCGCACCCCAGTGTTAGAACCTCAAGGGTCTGCCGGAACCCCAGATCCGACAATGATCAGAATCATCTCCACCGTGTTCTTCATGTGCAATAAGAGCCAACGTCTCATCATCAAAGTCACTAGCGGACTTATACACACCATCCTCAGTAGCAATCATCACACGCTGAGATTTGCATTCTCTCGCAAAATGTCCTCTTCCCTTACAACGACGACAAATAATATCACTTGTGTGCCCTGTTGATGCCATGGAAGAAGAAGAGCTCTGCGCAGGCCCGGCAGGTGTGCCCTTGGCAGATAGTGGTGGTTGTGCCTGCTTTCTTGTATCATGGCTGGAGGTGGCACCTAATGGAGGTGCTGGTGTAGTGGAAGTAGAGGATGCACGTGGTGTCCATGATGAAGATCGACCTGCAGAAAAGTTAGTTCGCACCAATGCCTATCGATCTTGCACTTCACGTTAAGCTTTACAAGCAAGATGGAATAAATGAGTGATATTATTATACTCCTTATACTGTAGAATGGTCTGAATCGCTCTATTTAATCCACCCATAAAACATGCAAGCATAGCTTCATTCCCTCAACAATACCACATCTAATCATGCCAGTTTGTAATTCCTGATAATATTCTTCTACATAATTTTTTCCTTGTCTTAAGCGCTGTAACTTTTGAAGTAATTCACGTTGATAATAAGGTGGAACCCAACGAGTACGCATAGCAGCTTTCAAAGCAGCCCAAGTAGCTAGAATGGGATATAATCTACAATGTTCAGACCACCAAACACATGCAAAACTTGTGAAAGCACAAACAGCAGCAGGATCACGTCTCTCCTCAGGATATTGTAAACATGTATAACATTGGTCAGTTTCTAACTCCGAAGTAAGATATATATCAGGAACATATCTACCCTCAAATGGTGGAATATTCAATTTCAGTTTAGGAAGATGGTCATGATCTCGTACCTCGGGTGGTGGTGCAGCCCTATCGTTGCGATGATATGCATGAGGACGACCTAGTGGTGGTGGTGCTGGTGGTTGCACGTAGTTCTGATTTTGATCAACCTCATCCTCGTAATGGTCCTCCACCTCTGCAGTAGCAGCAGGAGCTACAGAAGCACCAACAGTAGGTACAGCAGGAACAGAAGTTTGACCAGGCTCAGTGGGAACACGATGTGCTCGTCCCACTTGATTTCGAAGACGATGTTGTTGTTGTTGTAGAGGTGCGACATGTGCAGCGGGCGGTGGAAGACGCGCGAGAAATTCATTAAACTTGTTATCAAGCTTTGTTTTGAATGCCTTCTCAATGCGATCTATCTTCTCCATGGCCTCTTCAAATCTATTTATCACATGTTCCACCTGTCCACTCATCATTTGCTGAAACTTATCATGTAACTCTTTGTTTGTCATGTTCTCCCAGTCAGTCTCGTCGGCTTGTGATCCTGCCATGGTTAGCAGCAATAGAAACACACAATAATATGATCCTACAGACTACTAGGAAGTGGTGGACAGTCACAAATCCGTCAAGCGAATCTCAAATTATTACTAGTTCTTACCAAGCAGCAGGTGGTGATCAGCAACCGTTGTAGTCAAAACTCTCAATGCTTGGATAGAGCGATTACCAGGAAGAGTCAAACGCATGACGTAGATGTATGTGGAGCTAGGAAGGCTTATAATATGGTAGCAAAAGGGGTCAGCAATAATCAATTCATATATGCAAAGTTGAATAAACACTCAACGATGGTACTGTGCTTGTCCTAGGCTACATCGTACTAGAGATGCGAGCCTAGAACACTAACAAAATCACGGCACTGCACGTAATAAGGGAGGAGCACACTCTAATTTTTTTCCTTTTTTTCACTTTTTTTGCACTTTTTTCTCTTTTTTTTGCTCTGCAACAATTTTTTTTCAAAAAAGCCTACAAATGTCCTACAAACTGCCTAGCCAGATTTTTTTTGAAACTGGAACTATTTTTCTTTTGCGGATGCCTTGGAAGTTGGGGAGTCCTACTCCGTCACGACTTGGAGTATCATGTGATCTGGAAATCAAAAACAAATTAACAATTACTGGATTCGGACTAGGACTAGTGGCGGAGATGAATCTGGTGGAATCTCGGACTGGTGGCGGAGATGAATCTAGTGGAACTCAGACTAGTGGCGGCTATATGTTGCAGGTGGACTCGGGTTGGCGTGATGGCAACTGATATTTGGTGGCGTATATGGACTTGGATTGGCGGTGAATATGTGGTGGTGGTATCTGGCAGCGGCGATGAAGTTGGTGCGGTGGTGGTATATGGCAGCATCGATGATGATGATGATGAAGTGGTGATATATGGCAGCGGCGACGTGACAACCTGTGAACAGAACTCGAAACTCTAAAGGACTAGATGGTAAGACCAGCAACTTGACACGATGATGCAACCGCAAATTCAACAAAGCAAATACAGAAAAGATTATGCAAAGGCTCAGATAGGTTCGGATAGGATGAACTAACCCTAAATTTTTTTGGTTGTTTCGTGGACTATAGGTATGAAGAACAGACTCGATCTAAACTACGAAAACCTGTAAAATCTCACCGAGCACCCTGGAAATCTGATACCACTTGGTAGAGGCGAGGGGCCTGATCTTTCAATGAGATGGTGGCTACGTTTTGGTGGAAGTCGACTTTGACGATCCGACTACGAACGTGGGAGGACGTCGCGCCTTAGCAATCGCTAAACCAACTCCGAGAGGTTATTGACCACACTGGAGGATGATCAACCTGACCACTATGGTCTATTTCCTGCAAGAAACGAAGAACAAGCAAGAAATTGAAATTGCAATCTGGATATTGTGAATATAAGAGGAATGCTTTATTTATGAAGGTGGGGTTCTGTGACACCTTTGTCTGGTTGTTGAACACAAATGAAGTACGCGAAGTAGCAGCTATGGCGAACTTTAATCTAAACAAAACCCAAAGTCTAAACGATTCCCTAAGGGCTGTATATATGGAGGAGAGAGGGGGGAATTTCGTGGCCCTTGGAGGAGGGGTCCGAAACCAACCCTAACTCTTGTTTCCCCACACATACGGACTCTAAAAACAGCCTATAATCAAGTATTTCGAAATTACATGGGCCTGGCCCAAAAATAAGGTGACGCAACACCTAGAATAGCCTCTGGATGAAATTTATGAAGTGGCATCTTGTATATTTCATCCAAGGCTTCATGCACTCATTATGGTGGCTTCAAAGTCCTGGAATCATCACTTGTAACTCTGTTCTTGTTCTCCATGCGCATGCCATAATCTCCATGCTTGAACTTGCTCCAAGGTTCATCTTTCTTGTCCAAGCTAGGATGTTTTATGATCAGTTTGAATGATGAATTCATGAGGGCGAAGATAGTGTTCCCAATCATGCCAAACGCAGACTAAAGCATATAGCTCTTTGTCATAGATGAGGTAATGGAGTTGCACTCCAGGAAGTTTCTCACTGAAGTAAGCTATGGGGCGCATCTCTTGCGTTAACACACCTCCTATGCCATTACCACTAGCATCACAATGAATCTCAAAGGATTTGTCAAAGTTGCGTAATACAAGCACGGGAGCATGAGTAAGCAAATTCTTAAGCTCATTGAAAGCAGTATCTTGGGATGATCCCCAAACAAAAGGCGCATTCTTCTTGCACAAAGGATGCAAAGGTGAAGCAATGGTGCTAAAATCTTTCACAAAGCGACAATAGAAACCCGCAAGGCCAAGAACGTTATGCACTTGTTGCAAGTTGGTTGGTTGTGGCCAAGTCTTAATAGCATTGATCTTGGACTCATCTACATGAACATCCTTAGAAGATACAACAATACCCAAGAAAACAAGCTTATCAACGCCAAAAAGGCATTTCTCCATATTAGCATAGAGATGCTCTTTTCGAAGAATTTGTAAAATGGTTCGGACATGGGTGACATGCTCTTTGAGAGACTTGCTAAAAACAAGGATATCATCGAAGTAGACCACAACCGGTGCTTCCGATAGATCCATAGGCATGACCAACCACTCATACAACCCACACTCAGTTTTGAAAGCGGGTTTCCATTCATCACCCTCTTGTATGCGGATTTGATAGTAACCACTCTAAAGATTAATTTTTAAAAAGATGGTGGCACCACTAAGTTCATCAAGCATATCATCAAGGCGTGGAATGGGATACCTATAACGAACGGTGATAGCATTGATAGGTCTACAATCAGAGCACATGCGAAAGCTACCGTCTCGTTTTGGCACAAGAATGACCGGGACGACACAAGGGCTCAAACTTTCACGCACATGTCCATGGTCTATGAGATGCTTTACTTGCCTTTGTATTTCTTTGGTTTCTTTGGGGTTGACGTGGTAGGGAGCTTTGTTCGGAAGCGGTGCTCCAGGGATGAGGTCGATGCGGTGCTCGATGCCTCGTAGTGGAGGTAGTCCCGGAGGTAGCTCGTCGGGGAAAACATCTTGAAATTCCTGCAAAAGAGAAGACTACACTAGAGGTAGAGCGTGAGAGGTCTTAGCTTGTGTTGCCTTGTCCTTGCACAAAAGGACGTAGTGTAGGACACTAGATGGGTTCTCACACACTCCTCTTATCTCACTTTTGGTGGCAAAGAGAACTAAGTTCTTCTTGTCTCTCATCGTGGAGGCGCTCGATTTGGGCTTGTGGCGCTCACTCTCTTTTTGGTGGTTCGCTCTCTCTCTCTCTCTATTCTCTCCACGATGGGTGGCTTGCTTGTCGGCGACCACTTGGCTTGGAGACATGGGACGAAGTACGTACTCCTTTCCCTTGATCTTGAAGATGTAGTGGTTCGTTCGGCCGTTGTGCATGACTCCTCTATCAAATTTCCATGGGCGTCCAAGGAGAAGGTGGCAAACAGTCATAGGAACGACGTCGCACTCCAAAGTGTCTTCATAGGCACCAACTTTGAGGGAGACTTGTACTCGATGCTCGACTTGGATAGTGACGGAATCGCTAAGCTATTGAACTTTGTAGGGATGTGGGAGCTTCGTCTTGGTCAATTGGAGCTTGGAGCAAAGTTCTTCACTTGCGAGGTTATGACAACTCCCTACATCGATGATGACCTTGACGGATCTTCCATTGATGACGGCCTTGGTATGAAAGATATGGCATCTTTGGTCTTCCTCTTGGTGATGTTGGAGAGTCAAGACCTTGGAGAAAACAAGAGCGGGACTTGAATCTTCATCGCAAAATACTTGTTCTTCTTCATCGTTCACTTGCCCGTGCATGGCGACTTGCTCGAGGGCATCCATTTCTCCTTCACTCATTGAGTAATAAGTGCTATCGCCGTTCAGGATCATGGTCCGCTTGTTTGTGCACTCATAGGACTTGTGGCCTCGGCCTCCGCTTGTGAAGCATTTGAAGGAACTCGTCATGACGGTCTCATCGGGTGGAGTGGATGATGATGAAGCTCTTGGCTTGAAGTTTCTTGTAGTAGGAGGATGACTTTGAGTTGACGAAGCTTTCTTGTGACTCGACTTGTCGACATTGCTTGTAGAAGGCTTGGTAGACGGTGTTGGAGTCGTTGAAGCTTGGGTGTTGGAGAAGCCGTATGACTTGGATGAGAACTTGGCATACTTGAAATCGTCTTGCACTTGACGTTCTGCTTTTTTAGCTTGATGCACGAGCTCGATGAGGTTTGAGTATGGTGGAAGTCAGTGATCTTATTGATAGGATGATTGAGTCTATTCAAGAAAGGTGCCATAGTTTGATCATCATCTTCCATGACATTGGCTCTTATCATGGCAATCTCCATCTCCTTGTAGTACTCTTCAACGCTCTTGGTTCCATTCTTGAGTAGTTGGAGTTTCTTGAATAGGTCGCGGTTGTAGTAGGTAGGCACAAAGCATGCTCTCATGACATCCTTCATTTGCGCCCAAGTAGTGATGGGTGGTTCACCTCTTGCCTCTCGGTGCTTGATAACTTGTTCCCACCAAATGAGTACATATTCTTGGAACTCAAGGGATGCCATCGCGATCTTCTTCTCTTCTTCATAGTTGTGCAAATGGAAGATTTTGACGACCTTCAATGCCCATGAAAGGTACTCTTCGGGATCATTTCTTCCATTGAACTTGAGCTTGCCATAGCGTTGCTCTTCATTGTGTTGGGGTCGGGGATGATGACGTCCATGTTGTTGATGATTGTCAAGCTTGTGTTGCTCTTGAAGAAGAGGGTTGTCGACCTCATGTTGCTCTTGTCGTTGAGGATTCACATTGTCTTCATGCTCTTGATGAACTTGATGTTCTTGGCGAGCTTGTGGAGGACCTTGTCGATCTCGAGGAGGAACATGAGGAAGTTGACGATGCACGCGAGCTTGAAATCTTCTTTCTTGAACCTCTTCGCGAAGTGCTTCCTCTTGTTCACGAGCTTGTCGTCCTCGGTTGGCTATGGCGCAACTTGCATCTTGGAGGGCTTGTTGCGCCGCAAGTGCTTGAGCTTCACGGAGTTGTTGTTCTTGGCATTGTGCCTCGGCATCTTGTGCAACTTGGTTTAGACACGCGCACTCTTCCTCTTCATGTTGGCGTTGTCGTTGCCGTTCTCGTGCTAGCGCAAAAGCCTCTTGGGTTTGATGTTGTCGGTGCTCCTGAGAGTTGGTGTCGCATAGAGGATTGAGGCTTGCTTGACGATCATTACGTGCGGCACGTCAAAGAGTTTTCGATGTCGGTGTACTTGTGCTGGAGAGGGTGAAGTCAGAGTGTCGACTTTAGCGAGTCCTTCTTGATGAAGACGAAGTGAAAGAAGAGCAGTTGAGCAACAAAGCATGAATCTCGTCCATTCTTGCGTCATTCTCTTGCTCGTGATCATCAAGCTTGTGGTTGAAGTAGTCCCTTGTACGTTGCTCGGAGAGTCGCAAGTCGGTGGCGAGGTTGTCGATGTGTTTACTCATTGTTTGTTGCTCTTGATGCAAAGCACATTGTGCACCAAAGAGGTGGCTCATGGTGACGTAGGAGTTCATCTCATCGTCGTGCTCAATGAAGAGTGGGTGGGTAGAAGTACCTGGCCTATCCATCATTCCAAGAGAAAAATGTGAGTGGTAGAAAGAGAAGAACGAATACCAAATGTACCTTGACCGAAGTTGAAAGTGGATCAATGATCACTCCAATGTGGACAAGGAAATAGCACAATTGGTACCAATTCTTGTCGATTTTCACACCTACACAAGTGAAAGCTTATGGTGGAGCTTGGTTAGGATGGTGGCACAAAATTTAATGCAATTGTAAGTGAGCTTCAATAATGTTGGAAAAGATTCGCAAGATTGCAATGCAACAAGTAGACCAAGCAATGTAATGTACACGGAAACACACACGCAAAGAGATAAGTGGGGTTGGGCAACCAAGGATGAGCCAAAATGTGGAATCCACAAAAATGCTCTTGTTGCACAACACTAGAGAGACGCTAGCACGATTGCACAATAGGTGGATACAAGACTTGTGCACAACCTACTAAGCAAAAATGCAACGACTTCTATCCCAAGTATGTTCTATGCAAGGTGTTTAGATGATATGATCCAAGATGATCTAATATGACAATCTTAATGTTGTATGATGCTATGGTGCTTGCTTAAAAGCTCTTTCCTTATCTTTTCCTTTTGCTTAAAAGCTTGTTTGGCTCTTTGTTGTTTGAGCTCTTTTCTCATGCAATGCTTGACGAGCCAAGATAGCAATTGTGTATGCGATGACAACCTTGTGACACAAGAGATGATACCAAGATATGCAACAATGATGTATGTATGCTATGGGAAGTATGATCACTAATGTGCACAAGTCTCGTTGCCGACAATTCTCAAAGGCTAGTCTCAAAGGGTAAGCGACGCAAAGCAGTAAGGCTATGATGGTTATCAAAGTAATGGCAATAGTGATATGTCCAATACCAAGGTCAGGTTACAGTTTCTTCGGTTCCTCGTCCGTAAGAAAGAATGGATGACGGTGATCCAATGGTCCAATACCAATATGTAGTCGAGGTGGTCGTTGTTGATGACGCATCCGTGGCGAAGATGAGCGGCGGTGATGTTGATGTCGAACCGTACCTAAATAGCCGAAACACAAGTAGGTCACGGTACCGCAACTCAAATTCTCAAAGCAAAATTGGACCAAAATTGTCAGAGGTGGTGGTGGTAAGAGATGGTGGTGGTATGCGGAAGTGGTGGTGGTACGCGGAAGTATATGTGGGCACCGGAACAAAATTTAGCGAAATATGGACGGAAAACGAGCGATGGAGAGGAAGTGGTGCTTGATACATCTCCAACGTATATATAATTTTTGATTGCTCCATGCTATATTATCTACTGTTTTGGACTATATTGGGCTTTATTTTCCACTTTTATATTATTTTTGGGACTAACCTATTAAACGGAGGCCCAGCCCAAAATTGCTGTTTTTTTTGCCTATTTCAGTGTTTCAAAGAAACGGAGTATCAAACGGAGTCCAAACAGAATAAAACCTTCGGGAACATGATTTTCTCACCGAACGTGATCCAGGAGACTTGGACCCTACGCCAAGGCATCAGAGAGGCAATCACGAGGGTGGGGGCGCCCCCCCTACGGCATGCCCCCTGCCTCGTGGGCCCCTCAGAGCTCCACCGACGTACTTCTTCCTCCTATATATACCTACGTACCACCAAACGATCAGAACAGGAGCCAAAAACCTAATTTCACCGCCACAACTTTCTGTATCCACGAGATCCCATTTTGGGGCCTGTTCTGGAGCTCCGCTGGAAGAGGGCCGTCATCACGAAGGGCTTCTACATCATCATAGCCCCTCCGATGAAGTGTGAGTAGTTTACCTCAGACCTTCGGGTCCATAGTTAGTAGCTAGATGGCTTCTTCTCTCTTTTTGGATCTCAATACAATGTCTCCCCCTCTCTCGTGGAGATCTATTCGATGTAATCATCTTTTTGCGGTCTGTTTGTTGAGATCGATGAATTGTGGGTTTATGATCCAGTCTATCTATGAATAATATTTGAATCTTCTCTGAATTCTTTTATGTATGATTGGTTATCTTTGCAAGTCTCTTAGAATTATCTGTTTGGTTTGGCCAACTAGATTGGTAGTTCTTGCCATGGGAGAAGTGCTTAGCTTTGGGTTCGATCTTGCGGTGTCCTTTCCCAGTGATAGAAGGGGCAGCAAGGCACGTATTGTATCGTTGCAATCGAGGATAACAAGATGGGGTTTATTTCATATTGCATGAATTTATATCTCTACATCATGTCATCTTGCTTAAGGCGTTACTCTGTTTTTAACTTAATACTCTAGATGCATGCTGGATAGCGGTCGATGAGTGGAGTAATAGTAGTAGATGCAGAATCGTTTCGGTCTACTTGTCACGGACGTGATGCCTATATACATGATCATGCCTAGATATTCTCATAACTATGCTCAATTCTGTCAATTGCTCAACAATAATTTGTTCACCCACCGTAGAATACTTATGCTCTTGAGAGAAGCCACTAGTGAAACCTATGCCCCCCGGGTCTATTCTCATCATATCAACCTCCATCACTTTAATCTTGCTTTGCTTTTTACTTTGCCTTTACTTTTCACTTTGCATCTTTATACCAAAAATACCAAAAATATTATATCTATCAGATCTCACTCTCATAAGTGACCGTGAAGGGATTGACAACCCCTAATCGCGTTGGTTTTGAGTAGCTATCGTTTTGTGCAGGTACGAGGGACTTGAGCGTGGCCTCCTACTGGATTGATACCTTGGTTCTCAAAAACTGAGGGAAATACTTACGCTACTTTGCTGCATCATCCCTTCCTCTTCGGGGAAATCCAACGCAAGCTCAAGAGGTAGCAAGAAGAATTTCTGGCGCCGTTGCTGGGGAGTCTACGCAAAAAGTCAACATACCAAGTACCCATCACAATCCCTATCTCTCGCATTACATTATTTGCCATTTGCCTCTCGTTTTCCTCTCCCCTACTTCAGCCTTGCCGTTTTACTCGCCCTCTCTCTCTCTCTATCCTCCTTCTCTTTCCGTTATGACTAAATCAAAAAGGGTTGGGGGTTCTCTCCAGAGTTTTAGTACTTTGGACAACCCCTCTATCCTCGCTAAACTTATAAATAAGGATAGTATGGAAAAACCTACCGGAGTTATCAATGAGAGTCTTAATAATTTTGATGAAGATGATTCTGGAATTTTTGGTTATTTACTTGATGAATCTTTGAAAGATGCTTGGTATAGACTATTGAGGATCAGGGCTAGCTATGTTCCTCAATATCAAGTTGAAGTTTACCTAAAAAGCTTTTATATTGCCCTTCCTTCTTCTTTTAAGCATGTATTAGATTCTATATTTGAAGAAGGTTTCCTTGAAGGGGATGTCATAGACACTTATGAAAAATTGGAAACTATATTTGGGCACCCCATGAATGAGAAAGTTGAATCTACATCTCTTTTGCTCTATTACCAAAATGAATCTATTAAAGAGATAAAGGCTAGCCTAGATACAAACTTCCGTAACATACTTAATATTTATTCTACCATTAATAGCCATGTGATTTATCCAAATAGAAGGACTAATTCTATAGATAGCAAATTTGCTCTTTCCTTTCCTAATACCAAAGATGGCAATACCTAGATCTATTCTTGCTTGTTATGCCTAGCTAGGGGCGTTAAACGATAGCGCTTGTTGGGAGGCAACCCAATTTTATTTTTATTCCTTGCTTTTTGCTCCTGTTTAGTAATAAATAAATTATTTAGCCTCTGTTTTAGTTGTGTTTTTTGTGTTTAATTAGTGTTTGTGCCAAGTAGAACCGTTGGGAAGACTTGGGGAATGTCTTGTTGAACTTGCTGTAAAAAACAGAAACTTTAGCGCTCACGAGAACTGCTGTCATTTTTATTTTGAGAGTGCTATTTAGTTAATTATTTTTGCAGATGATTAATAGATAAATTCCTCACGTCCAGAAATTTATTTTAGAATTTTTGGGGTTCCAGATATTGCGCTAGCTACAGATTACTAAAGACTGTTCTGTTTTTGACAGATTCTGTTTTTTGTGTGTTGTTTGCTTATTTTGATGAATCTATGGTTAGTAAAATAGTTTAGAATCCATAGAGAAGTTGGAATAAAGTAGTTTTAACACCAATATAAATAAAGAATGAGTTCATTACAGTACATTGAAGTGGTTTTTAGTTTTCTTTCGCTAACGGAGCTCACGAATTTTCTACTTTAAGTTCTGTGTTGTGAAGTTTTCAAGTTTTGGGTGAATTCTTGTGATGGATTATGGAACAAGGAGTGGCAAGAGCCTAAGCTTGGGGATGCCCATGGCACCCCCTAGATAATACAAGGACACCAAAAAGTCAAAGCTTGGGGATGCCCCGGAAGGCATCCCCTCTTTTGTCCACTTCCATCGGTAATTTACTTGGAGCTATATTTTTATTCAGCAACATGATATGTGTTTTGCTTGGAGCGTCATGTATTATTTGTGTCTTTTGTTGTTAGTGTGCCACAATCATCCTTGCTGTACACACCTTTTGAGAGAGACATACATGAATTAGAATTTGATAGAATACTCTATGTGCTTCACTTATATCTTTTGAGCTAAGTAGTTTTGCTCTATGTGCTTCACTTATATCTTTTGAGCATTATAATTTTGCTCTATGTGCTTCACTTAGATTTTTTAGAGCACAGTGGTGGATTTGTTTTAAAGAAACTATTGATCTCTCATGCTTCACTTAAATTATTTTGAGAGTCTTAATAGCATGGTAATTTACTTAATAATAACATGCTTGGTATTCAAGATTTGTGAAACTTTCTTTTGAGTGTGTTGAATACTAGGAAAAGTTGGATGCTTGATAATTGTTTTGAGACGTGGAGGTAGTAATATCAAAGTCATGCTAGTAGAGTAATTGTGAATTTTAGAAGTGCTTGAGTTAAAGTTTGCAAGTCCCATAGCATGCACGTATGGTAAACGTTATGCAACAAATTTGAAACATGAGGTGTTATTTGATTGTCCTCCTTATGAGTGGCGGTCGGGGACGAGCGATGGTCTTTTCCTACCAATCTATCCCCCTAGGAGCATGCGCGTAATACTTTGGTTTTTGATGGCTTGTAGATTTTTGCAATAAGTATATGAGTTCTTTATGACTAATGTTGAGTCCATGGATTATACGCACTCTCACCCTTCCATCCTTGCTAGCCTCTACGGTACCGTGCACTGCCCTTTCTCACATTGAGAGTTGGTGCAAACTTCGCCGGTGCATCCAAACCCCGTGATATGATACGCTCTTTCACACATAAACCTCCTTATATCTTCCTCAAAACAGCCACCATACCTAACTATTATGGCATTTCCATAGCCATTCCGAGATATATTGCCATGCAACTTTCCACCATCCAGTTTATCATGACACATTCATCATTGTCATATTGCTTAGCATGATCATGAAGTCGACATAGTATTTGTGGCAAAGCCACCATTCATAATTTTTTCATACTTGTCACTCTTGATTCATTGCATATCCCGGTACACCGCCGGAGGCATCCATATAGAGTCATACCTTGTTCTAGTATCAAGTTCTAATCATTGAGCTGTAAATAAATAGAAGTGTGATGATCATCATTCAATAGAGCATTCCCCCAAAATAAGAGAAAGGCCAAAAAAAAGATGGCCCCAAAAAAATAAAAAAGGGGCAATGCTACTATTCCTTCTTCCACACTTGTGCTTCAAAGTAGCACCATGTTCTTCATATAGAGAGTCTCTTGAGTTATCACTTTCATATACTAGTGGGAATTTTCATTATAAAACTTGGCTTGTATATTCCAACAATGGGCCTCCTCAAGTGCCCTAGGTCTTCGTGAGCAAGCAAGTTGGATGCACACCCACTTAGTTTCTTTTGTTAAGCTTTCATACATTTATAGCTCTAGTGCATCCGTTGCATGGCAATCCCTACTCCTTGCATTAACATCAATCGATGGGCATCTCCATAGCCCATTGATTAGCCTTGTTGATGTGAGACTTTCTCCTTTTTTTGTCTTCTCCACATAACCCCCTTCATTATTCTATTCCACCCATAGTGCTATATCCATGGCTCACGCTCATGTGTTGCGTGAAAGTTTATGAGTTTGAAATTATTAAGTTATGAATCAATTTCTTGGCTTGTCATCGGGGTTGTGCATGATGAGAGCATTCTTGTGTGACGAAAATGGAGCATGACTAAACTATATGATTTTGTAGGGATGAACTTTCTTTGGCCATGTTACTTTAAGAAAACATAATTGCTTTGTTGGTTTGCTTGAAGTATTATTATTTTTATGTCAATATGAACTTTTGTCTTGAATCTTCCTAATCTGAATATTCATACCACAATTAAGAAGATTTGCATTGAAATTATGCCAAGTAGCACTCCGCATCAAAAATTCTCTTTTTATCATTTACCTACTCGAGGACGAGCAGGAATTAAGCTTGGGGATGCCTGATACGTCTCCAACGTATCTATAATTTTTGATTGCTACATGCTATATTATCTACTGTCTTGGAGCCAAAAAACCTAATTCCACCGCCGCAACTTTCTGTATCCACGAGATCCCATCTTGGGGCTTGTTCCGGAGCTCCGCCGGAAGAGGGTCGTCATCACGGAGGGCTTCTACATCATCATAGCCACTCCGATGAAGTGTGAGTAGTTTACCTCAGACCTTCAGGTCCATAGTTAGTAGCTAGATGGCTTCTTCTCTCTTTTTGGATCTCAATACAAAGTTCACCCCCTCTACCATGGAGATCTATTCGATGTAATCTTCTTTTTGCGATGTGTTTGTTGAGACCGATGAATTGTGGGTTTATGGTCAAGTCTATCTATGAATAATATTTGAATCTTCTCTGAATTCTTTTATGTATGATTGGTTATATTTGGAAGTCTCTTCGAATTATCCGTTTGGTTTGGCCAACTAGATTGGTAGTTCTTGCCATGGGAGATGTGCTTAGCTTTGGGTTCGATCTTGCGGTGTCCTTTCCCAGTGACAGAAGGGGCAGCAAGGCACGTATTGTATCATTGCCATTGAGGATAACAAGATGGGGTTTATTTCATATTGCATGAATTTATCTCCCTACATCATGTCATCTTGCTTAAGGCGTTACTCTGTTTTTAACTTAATACTCTAGATGCATGCTGGATAGCGGTCGATGAGTGGAGTAATAGTAGTAGATGCAAAATCGTTTCGGTCTACTTGTCACAGACGTGATGCCTATATACATGATCATGCCTAGATATTCTGATAACTATGCTCAATTCTGTCAATTGCTCAACAGTAATTTGTTCACACACCGTAGAATACTTATGATCTTGAGAGAAGCCACTAGTGAAACCTATGGCCCCCGGGTCTATTCTCATCATATCAACCTCCATCACTTTAATCTTGCTTTGCTTTTTTACTTTGCCTTTACTTTTCACATTGCATCTTTATACCAAAAATACCAAAAATATTATATCTATCAAATCTCACTCTCGTAAGTGACCGTGAAGGGATTGACAACCCCTAATCACGTTGGTTGCGAGTAGCTATCGTTTTGTGCAGGTACGAGGGACTTGAGCATGGCCTCCTACTGGATTGATACCTTGGTTCTCAAAAACAGATGGAAATACTTGCGCTACTCTACTGCATCATCCCTTCCTCTTCGGGGAAATCCAACGCAAGCTCAAGAGGTAGCAGTGCTGCCAGGGGCCGGATGTCCGGGCCTGATGGCCGGATGTTTGGGCTTGTCGGGCCGGATGTCCAGGCTCTGGATCCGGGGATGAATTCGAAGATATTCACGAGTAGAGGTCAAATCCGGGCAAAATTCGGAGGAATTAGTGGATGGAAATTGGGGAAACAAGGGGGCAAAGGTAGATCCACTCAAGGCAAAGCAAATCCATGGATCAAATCCAACAAAATTTCATCACACCAACAAATCACAAAAAAGTTGGGGCTATTTTTGTGGGGAATTTTCGAATTAGGGATAAAATCAAAAAAACTAGGCTAGCAACACAACGGGGAGGCTCCGAAATCGTGATAAACATGGCTCTTGATACCAAGATGATGTAGGGTAGAACCCTAATCGGCCGATCTTTCACGAAAGGAGCGGATCCTGCGATGAACATGAAGAACACAAGGAGGGAAACAAGGGGAAAATCACAAGGGGAACACAAGAGAACACTCAAACCAACAAGTATGATCACACATGTGCTAGACCCATAAACACAAAGAAAGATACAATATCCAAAGTCAACAACGGATGATACATGAGGTAACCGGTCTTCTCCATGAGGTGGTCTTGATGGTCAAGGAGGTCTTGAATCCAAAGGGATCTTCTCCAAAGAGGGGCCACGATCTCTCTCGTGGAGTAGATCCAATGTGGATGAGCAATGCTCTATCTTTAAATATGAGCTAAACCAATGCTAACCCTAGAAAGTTGGACGAGGTGGAGTTTATATAGTCTAGGGGGTAGATGGGGTACACGGGCCTCGACCCTTCACTGTGCGCAGACAGGGAGGGCGGACATCCGGGCGTCAGGCCGGATGTCTGGGCTTTCACGCGGGGTTGGATGTCCGGGCATTCACCGAGGGCCGGACGTTCGGGCTGTGGAGGCCGGATGTCCGGGCTGGTGAAGCTAGCCATGTCGCTCTCGGGAAGGTGGTCTTCAGATATCCAGGCTCGAGGCTGGATTTCCGGGCTGGGCCGGATGTTCGGGGCCTGGAGATGCGCGACGGCTGGTAGGCTGTTGTGGTCGAAGTCTCCAGCAGCGGATGTCCGGTCTTGGGGCGGATGTCCGGGTCCTAGAGGTGCCTTCTTCTTCTCTCGGTGTTCCTCTTCATCCGTGAACTTGGGGACTTGTACATCTTCATGTGCATCTTCGGGAGGGTCCTATTGGTACCTAATCATGCACAACAACTCAGACTTAGGTAGTAGCCATGTCTCATGCATAGAAAGTGGAAGTTAGGAGAGGAGAGAGTTCACCTTATCTTTGATAGCCTTCGCTCGGGCTCTTGTCATTGGTCCAAGTGGTGCCGTAGAGGACGTAGGTAGGTCCATGTGGATGACCTTGGGATGCTCCGCATCAGAAGCTATGCTTGCACGTTTTATGGGTGGATTAAATAGAGAGATTCAGACCATTCTAGATTATAAGGAGTATAATAATATCACTCGTTTATTCCATCTTGCTTGTAAAGCTGAACGTGAAGTGCAGGATTGACTGGCATTGGCGCGAACTAAATTTTCTGCAGGTCGATCTTCATCATGGACACCACGTGCATCCTCTACTTCCACTACACTAGCACCTCCATCAGGTGCCACGTGCATCCTCTACTTCCACTACACCAGCACCTCCATCAGACACAACCACCACTATCTGCCAAGAGCACACCTGTCAGGCCTGCGCAGAGCTCTTCTTCTTCCATGGCATCAACAGGGCACACAAGTGATATTATTTGTCGTCGTTGTAAGGGAAGAGGACATTTTGCGAGAGAATGCAAATCTCAACGTGTGATGATTGCTACTAAGGATGGTGGGTATGAGTCCACTAGTGACTATGATGAGGAGACTTTGGCTCTTACTACACATCAAGAACACGGTGGAGATGATTCTGATCATGGGACGCAATACATGGCTGCTAAAGATGCTGACAGGTATGAATGTTTAGTTGCTCAACGTGTTTTGAGTGTGCAGATTACACAAGTTGAGAAAAATCAGAGGCATAATTTGTTCCATACAAAGGGAGTTGTGAAGGAACGTTCTGTTCACGTCATCATAGATGGAGGGAGCTGGAACAACTTGGCTAGCATGGAGATGGTGGAGAAGCTCTCTCTAACCACAGACTGCATCCACATCCTTACTACATCCAATGGTTCAACAACAATGGCAAGGTTAAGGTAACATGTACCGTTCTTGGGCATTTTAGTATCTCTACATATGCTGATTATGTTGATTGTGATGTGGTACCTATGCAACTATGTTCCTTATTACTTGGTAGACCATGGCAATTTAATAAAAGTTATGTACACCATGGTAGAACTAATCAGTATACTCTTGTTCATAAGGACAAAAATATTACTTTGCTTCCTATGACTCCTGATTCTATTTTGGAAGATGATATTAATAGAGCTAATAAAGCAAAACGGGAGCAAAATAAGACTGAAAATCAGATTGTGGCAAAAGAAATTGAGCAACAAATGAAGCCTAATAATAAATCATCTAGTGGTGCTTCTGAAATTAAATTGAGAAGTGCATGTTTACTTGCCACCAAATCTGATATTGATGATCTAGATTTTAGCAAATCTGTTTGTTATGCTTTTGTGTGCAAGGAGGCATTATTTTCATTCGAGGACGTGCCTTCCTCTTTGCCTCCTGTTGTCACTAACATTTTGCAGGAGTTCGCTGACGTCTTTCCACAAGACGTGCCACTGGGATTACCACCTATTCGAGGGATTAAGCATCAAATTGACTCAATTCCCGGTGCATCATTACCCAACCGTGCACCATACCGTACCAATCCAGAGGAGATGAAGGAGATTATGCGTCAAGTACAAGAGCTGCTCGACAAAGGTTATATACGCGAATCCCTTAGTCCTTGTGTTGATGCCATCATTTTAGTGCCGAAAAAGGATGGTACGTCGGGTATGTTCGTTGATTGTAGAGGCATTAATAATATTACTATTCATTATCATCATGCTATTCCTAGGCTAGATGATATGATTGATGAATTTAGTGGCTCTACATAATTTCCAAAGTTGATTTGCATAGTGGATACCATCAAATTTGTATGAAATTGGGAGATGAATGGAAAACAACGTTTAAAACTAAGTTTGGATTATATGAGTGGTTAGTCATGCCTTTTGGGTTAACTAATGCACCTAGTACTTTCGTGAGATTAATGAACGAAGTTTTACGTGCTTTCATTAGACGATTTGTGGTAGTTTACTTTAATGACATATTGATTTAGAGCAAATCTTTGGAGGAACTTTTGGAACATTTACGTGTTGTTTTTATTTCTCTACGTGATGCACGTTTGTTTGGTAAGCTTGGGAAGTGCACCTTTTGCACCGACCGAGTATCTTTTCTCGGCTATGTTGTTACTCCACAGGGAATTGAAGTTGATAAAGCCAAGATTGAGGCTATTGAGAGTTGGCCGCAGCCAAAAATGGTCACACAAGTGAGTAGTTTCCTTGGCCTCACTGGTTTCTATAGACGTTTTGTGAGAGATTTCAGCACCATTGCTGGACCTCTCAACGAGCTTACAAAGAAGGATGTGCCTTTTGTTTGGGGTACCAGACAGGAAGAAGCCTTCACGGTATTGAAAGATAAGTTGACACATGCTCCTGTACTCCAACTTCCTGATTTTAATAAGAATTTTGAGCTTGAATGTGATGCTAGTGGAATTGGATTAGGAGGTGTGTTATTACAAGATGAAAAAACTGTTGCATACTTTTCTGAAAAATTGAGTGGGCCTAGTATGAACTATTCTACTTATGATAAAGAATTATATGCTCTTGTTCGGACCTTAGAAACATGGCAACATTATTTATGGCCAAAGAAATTTGTTATACATTATGATCATGAATCTTTGAAACATATTAAAATTCAAGCTAAACTGAATCGTAGACATGCTAAATGGGTTGAATTCATTGAGACTTTCCCTTATGTTATTAAACACAAGAAGGGTAAAGAAAATGTTATTGTTGATGCATTCTCTCATCGATATACTATGCTTTCATAACTTGACTTGAAAATATTTGGTTTGGAGACCATCAAAGATCAATATGTCCATCATGCTGATGAGGACATGACTACCTTGGATACGACCAAAAATATTGCATACATGTATATTTGTGAGGTGATTTCTAATGAGAACTATGCAATAATTTATTTATGTCATCAAGGACAAAAAATACTGCAAAAAATTTTGTGCCATGTCTAATTGCAGGTATATGGGACATTTGTACAGTCCACATATGAAGATAAGGGAAAAGAGAAGTTTAGGTGCTGTTCAAAAAGTCCTCTCACGTCACTTTTGGGCCAAGAGAAAATAGAGTCCAATTCTCTCACGTTCTGGATTCAGATTCAGACTGCACAGACATACCTGACTCAAAACGCCAACAACTTTTTCATACGGACTCCGAATTGGGTGATTCATTTTTTATTTGAAAGTAGATTTTGTGCTCTTTTCAACACAATTGGATTCACCTTCAAATTCGTGCAGAGCACTGAGTTATGGATGAAACAATCTAACATTGCGGCAGAATCCGAGTCAAACTACAAGCCCAAAGGTGTTTCATCACCTCCACTTGGGCTCATTAGCCTTGTATGACCTAGGGTTAGTTTTAGGCTGCCTTGGGACGTCCTCCCACCTCCTTGGCCGCCACCCCTTGCTCCTATATAAGTAGATCCATCTAGTAGCTTTTTCCTTGCGATTTGTTTAGTTAAAAGTTAGCCATTGCAACTTCGTGTACTTCGTTTGTGTCCAACGACCAAACCAAGACCGCTTTCGGATCCCCACCTTTATCAACACTTCATCTATATTCGCAATATTCAGATTGCATTATCATATTCTTGCTTGTTCTTCGATTGCGTGCAGGAATAGACCTTCGTGGTCAAGCTGATCGTGCTTCCAGCATCGTCAGTAACCTCGAAAGATTGGTTTAGCGATTGCTAAGGCAACGTCGTGCACATTTGTAGTCAGATTGTCTAAGTCGACTCCACCAAATCGATAGTTATCATCCCATCGAAAGATCGGAACAACGTTGCCTCTATCAAGTGGTATCAGTTTTCAGGTTGCTCGGTGAGAATTTCCAGTTTTTTCTAGATTAGATTTATTTTCTTACCTATTGTCCAAGAAAAAGCCACAAAAAAGTTAGATCTATTCATCCTTTGTCCCAGCCAGTCTGAGCCTTTGCAATTTTCTTTTCATTGCTTGCATAGTTGAATTATCGGTTGCATCATCGTGTCGAGTTGCTAGTCTTAGTGTCTAGTTCGTTTAGAGTTTCGAGTTCTGTTCACATTAGTCATGCCGCTGCTGCATCGTTATCCCTTTCGCTGTCCACCATCCATCCATCAATTTCCACCATGTTCTACCCATCGTTCATTGTCACAATAATAGTTGAGGTCGTTCACATCTTCGCTCGATCCAATCCGCATCTTATCTAGTTTGTCTTGAAAAGAGGGAGAGAGAAAAAAAAAGGCAGAGAAAAAAAGAGAGAAGAAGTTAAAAAAAGTCAGAGAAAAAAAGGAGGGAAAGAAAAAAAGTGTGAGGAAAAAAAGAGAGAAGAAAAAAAATTCGGATCTATGTAGACTCAATCTCGTAGTTGATTTCGGATTGGAATCTGTTTCGTGCACTGCTCAGTCAAACAACCATAACTTCCTCATACAAAGTCCGTTTTGGCTCCGTGAGTACTCATATGAAATCTAGCAACGAGCCGCATCTAAATAGTTGCAGAGACAAGTTCAATATTTGGCACCTCAAAATCGGCTTCTAAATAGGTCTTTTTGCCCTCCGAAATTCGCAACCCAGCTTCTTCTAGTTTTTAACACCAGTTTTAGAATTTTTTGACTCCTCATATCAACTCGGAATTGAGTGATTCTTTTTGCATTTGAAACCTTGAGTCAATGACATTCTTGAGAAAAATATCAGAAAATTGGCACAAACTCTTCCAGAGAAAAGTTTGAGAGAAAGTTGTTGTATATCCTGCTTGGCAGTTGTTTTTCATCATTATCTTTACTGTCGTTGTGATCTTCACTTATATATTGTTGTCCAGAGCAACTTAGAATCCTTCATTGATGCTAGTTGTGCTACGCCATGACCTCATTAGTGTTCTAGGATCGCGTCTCTAGTCCGGTCTAGCCTAGGACCAGCACAGTACCGTCGTTGAGCGTTTATTCAACATTGCATCTCTGAATTGATTATTGCTAATCTTTTGCTACCATATATAGCCAACCCAGATCCACGTATTTCTACACCATGTATACGTACGTTCCCCTGGCAATCGCTTTAGACAATCTTCGAGTTATTTGACACTGCTGGTTGCCTGTCACCACCTGTCGCATGGTAAGAACTTGGAAGATATTGATATTTGCTTTACTGTGAGGACTTTACAACCACATCCTAGTAGTTCATAGGAAAATTATTCTCGGATTTTGTTTCTTGTTTCTACTAATCATGACAGGTTTTGGAGATAGAAGTTCTTGGACGACGGACACATCTGCACCATCACGAGAGTTGGGACAACACACACAAGCATATGGCTAAGTTATCTCTTTACCATCATTTGAGGGTAGATTTAATCCTTCTATTTATCTAGCTTGGGAGCTTGAAGTAGAACAAGTTTTTGGTCACCATGATTTTTCTGAACTTGAGAGAGTACGAGCTACCACTAGAGCATTTACTGGTTTTGCTTCTGTTTGCTGGAGTGTACATGTAAGAAAAACATTGATAACCAACCCACAACTTGGATAGTTTTGAAAGCTGTAATGAGACAACAATTTTTTCCTCCTTACTATCGTCGTGAATTTCTTCGCAAATTGGAACAATTAAAACAAGGAAATGACACTGTTCATGCTTACTACCAAGAGTTCAAATCTTATATGCATCATTGTGATATAGAAGAATGTGAGGATAATACAATAAATAGATTTTTTGGTGGTTTGAACCATGATATCTATGCAATATTTCCGTATATTCCTTGCTGCATTACTGGTATGTATGTTCGCGCTTGTACCTTTGAGAGACAGATATAGGATGATGCATTGGTTGACTACAACAACTACTATTCCAGTTCATGCTCACCACCACTGGTTGGTTCCTCCACCGTTGCACCTACTAGAGAAGCCCCACCTCGGATTGTGAGTGCGGCATCATATCGAGAGTATCGTACATTGTCAATGTCCATACCTACATCAGCTATGTCTTTGCGACAAGGTAACAGTAAAGGTATTGATGATATAACTTCACATGAGAATGATGCATGCCTAGTTAACTTGAATGCATCATTTGCTGAGTTACCTCTTGATTTCAACACACCACCTATTTTAGAGAATCTTGATACTGTCATGAATGCGTCATGTGATCAAACAACTGAAATACCAAAAAAATTTGAGTGCACCCATTGAATTAATTGTTGATGCAAAAGAACCGATGTTTAATCATTTGATATGACCTCTAATCTTGGTGATGATTCTGTGTCAAATGACTTATTGCATGTCTTCTTATTTAAGCATGGTGTAGCATGTAAATTTGATGCAAGTAAGGTTTATTCACCAATGTTGGGATGGTTTAATGATGAACATTGTCAATCCTTTGATATGAATAAGAGCTTCACTTATGTGTGCAAACTGAATTGCAACATTTTCATGTCTTCTACTTCTTGTGATAATATATCGCCTTGAGATTTTATGAGTTATGAAAGATACTCATGTATACATGTGTCGTTTGTCCAAAAACCAAGGGAAGTAAAAATGGATGACATATACATATACAACATATACACCTTGTCTCTTTTGTTAGCCACATTTCAGATTAAGCAATGCCTAGGACAGCTTTGTTTTCAAGAAGGGGAGGATGATGAGGACATGACTACCTTGGATACGACCAAGAATATTGCATACATGTATATTTGTGAGGTGATCTCTAATGCAAACTATGCAATAATTTATTTATATCATCCAGGACAAAAATACTTCACACACTTTTGTGCCATGTCTAATTGCAGGTGTATGGGACATTTGTACAGTCTACATATGAAGATAAGGGAAAAAGAGAAGTTTAGGTGATGTTCAAAAAGTCCTCTCATGTCACTTTTGGGCCAAGAGAAGATAGAGTCCAGGTCTCTCACGTTCTGGATTCATATTCGGACTACACAGACATACCTGACTCAAAACGCCAACAACTTTTTCATACGAACTCCGAATTGGGTGATTCTTTTTTTGTTTGAAAGTAGATTTCGAGCTCTTTCCAACACAATGGGATTCACCTTCAAATTCGTCCGGAGCATTGAGTTAGGATGAAACTATCTGATGTTGCAGCAGAATCCGAGTCAAACTACAAGCCCAAAGGTGTGGCATCACCTCCACTTGGGCCCATGAGCCTTATACGACCTAGGGTTAGTTTTAGGCTGACTTGGGACGTCCTCCCACCTCCTTGGCCGCCACCCCTTGCTCCTATATAAGTAGATCCATCTAGTATCTTTCTCCTTGGGATTTGTTTAGTTAAAAGTTAGCCAGTGCAACTTCGTGTACTTCGTTTGTGTCCAACGACCAGACCAAGACCGCTTTCGGATCCCCACCTTTATAAATACTTCATCTATATTCGCAATATTTAGATTGCATCATCATATTCTTTCTTGTTCTATGATTGCATGTAGAAATAGACCTTCGTGGTCAGGCTGATCATGCTCCCATCATCGTTAGTAACCTCGGAAGATTGGTTTAGTGATTGCTAAGGCGCAACGTCATGCACGTTTGTAGCCGGATCGTCAAAGTCGACTCTACCAAATCGATAGTTATCTTCTCATCGAAAGATCGGGACATCGTTGCCTATATCAGATGTTGATTTTTAAGATGTAATGTAGAATTGTAAAGAATTAAGAACGTGGAACAAGTTCGTTGTTAATGATGGATTTGTGTTCCGTGCTAACAAGCTATGCATTCCACCTAGCTCCCTTCGTCTTTTGTTGTTGCAGGAGGCGCATGGAGGAGGACTAATGGTCCACTTTTGCGTGAAGAAGACATAGGACGTACTTGCTACACATTTCTTTTGGCCAAAGAAGAGAAGGGATGTTGAGCGTTTTGTTGCTCGCCGCACTACATGTCAAAAAGCTAAGTCACGACTCAATCCTCATGGTTTATATATGCCTTTGCCTATACCTAGTGTTTCTTGGGAGGATATATCTATGGACTTTGTTTTAGGTTTACCTCGAACAAAGAAGGGGAGGGATAGCATATTTGTTGTCGTGGATAGGTTCTCTAAAATGGCACACTTTATACCATGTCATAAAAGCGATGATGCTGTTAATGTTGTTGATTTGTTCTTTCGTGAAATTATTTGCATGCATGGTGTGCCAAATACTATTGTTTCATATCGTGATACTAAATTTGTTAGCCACTTTTGGAGATGTTTATGGGCTAAGTTGGGGACTAAACTGCTTTTTAGTACTACTTGTCACCCCCAAACTGATGGACAAACTGAAGTAGTCAATAGAACATTGTCTACTATTCTTAGGGCTGTTTTGAGGAATAATACGAAAATGTGGGAAGAATGCTTGCCTCATATTCAATTTGCTTATAATCGTTCATTGCATTCTACTACTAAGATGTGCCCTTTTGAAATTGTGTATGGTTAATTTCGATGATAAAGAACGTGTTTACTTGATTTTAGAAATGCATGAGTTAACTAAGGAAAACATTGCGCGTATGAATGCTAAATATAAACTAGCTAGAGATAAGGGTAGAAAACATGTTGTGTTTGCACCTGGAGATCTTGTTTGGTTACATATGCGTAAGGATAGATTTCCTAATTTGCACAAATCAAAGCTAATGCCACGTGCTAATGGTCCTTTTAAGGTGTTAGAGAAAATAAATGATAATGCATATAAACTTTAGCTGCCTGCAGATTTCGAGGTTAGTCCCTCTTTTAACATTGCAGATTTGAAGCCTTATTTGGGTGAGGAAGATGAGCTTCCGTCGAGGATGACTTCATTTCAAGAAGGGGAGGATCATGAGGACATCAATACCATTGTTACACCCACAGCCCCTGCTGCTATACATACTTGACTCCCACAGAAAACGATATCTATCTCATCGAAACATCAGGACACATTTGCCTCTATCACGTCGCGATGTGGCCCGATATAGAGGCGCCGCACACCCTCTTTGCTTCACTGAGGAAGTAATGGATCATGAATTCCCACAAGGGTTTAAACCCGTGAATATTGAATCATACGATGGAACAACTGATCCTACGATGTGGATTGAGGATTTTATTCTCCACATTCTTATGGCTTGTGGAGATGACCTCCACGCCATCAAATACCTCCCATTAAAACTCAAATGGCCAGCTCGGCACTGGTTAAACAGTCTACCTTAAAACTCTATTGGCAGCTGGGAGAATTTGGAAGAAGCCTTCTGCGACAACTTCCAAGGTACATATGTCCGGCCACCAGATGCCTATGACTTAAGCCATATATTTCAACAGCCTGGAGAGTCAGCCAAGAAATTCTGGACTACGTTCCTAACTAAAAAGAACCAAATTGTGGATTGTCCGGATGCTGAAGCCATAGAGGCCTTTAAACACAGCATCCGTGATGAATGGCTCACCCGCCACCTTGGCCAAGAAGAGCCGAAGTCTATGGTAGCCCTCACGGCACTCATGACCCACTTTTGTGCGGTGAGGATAGTTGGCTGGCCCATAGAAAGAACAATGCAAATGACGTCGGCACCCCTGAAGTTAGAAATAGTAATGACAAATCTCGATGCAATAAACACAAGCGTCGAAACAACAATGACAACACCGACGATACAACGGTTAATGCCAGATTCAGTGGCTCTAAGTCCGGTCAGCGTAAGAAGCCATTCAAAAAGAACAATTCGGGCTCATCCAGCTTGGACCGCATACTCGATCGCCCGTGCCAGATCCATGGCACCCCAAATAAACCGCCCAGTCATAACAACAGAGATTCTTTGGTTTTTAAATAGGCCGGTAAGCTAAATGCCGAAAGCAAGGAGAAGGCATCGCAAAGCGAGGACGATGACGAGGAGCCCCGGCTACCGAACACTGGGGGACAGAAGAAATTTCCACCTCAGGTCAAAACGGTGAACATGATATATGCTACCCACATCCCCAAGAGGGAGCGCAAACACGTGCTCAGGGACATCTACGCGATAGAGCCTGTCACCCCAAAATTCAACCCATGGTCGTCATGCCTGATCACTTTTGATCGTCGGTATCATCTGACGAGTATCCGTCATGGTGGTTCAGCCACACTGGTCGTCGACCCAATCATTGATGGATTCCACCTGACGCCAGTCCTCATGGACGGTGGTAGCAGTCTCAATCTGCTCTATCAGGACACATTGCACAAAATGGGCATTAATCCATCACGGATCAAACCCACAAATACTACCTTTAAAGGAGTCATTCCAGGTGTAGAGGCCAGCTGTACGGGCTCAATCACACTAGAGGTTGTCTTCGGATCGTCGGATAACTTCCGAAGCGAGGAGTTAATCTTCGATATCGTCCCTTTTCGCAGAGGTTATCACGCATTGCTCGGACGAATCGTGTTTTCTCGATTCAACGCAGTGCCACACTATGCAGCAACCCATGTGGTTTTGGGGTACTGCTTAGGTTTCCAGTAAGAGCCATCAGCATTCATTTTCCTTTCGAACCCGACACCCTCTTTCCTAGGGTTTCGGTTCAGAATCTACCTTTTGAGGACATCACATAGAGTCTGATGCCCTTTGAGACTTTTGTACATCCCTGTTTCAAGCAATGTCTTCAACCTAGCATTTTCATCAGCAATAGCAGTGGTATCCTCAGTAGAGGGGTTAGTTACCACATCAACAGTTGAAGATATTGCAACAGTAGCAGCAGTAGAACATCCAGCAACAGAAGTAGCGTTATCACGCTCAATGCATTTAAGACATGGTGGTTCAAATCCTTCCTGAGTGGGACTGATCTATTTGGCGTGAAGTGACTCGTTTTCCTTTTGAAGATCTTCATGAGCCGCTCTCAATTTGTCAAGTTCTTGCTTCCTTTGAAGATAATAATAGGAAAACTTTTCATGAGTTGTTGAGAGCATTTCATGACGACTTTCAAGCTCCTCATACCTAACATGAAGATTTTTTATGTCTTCAATTAAGGACTGAGATCGAGTCATTTCAGCGTCTAACAGATCATCGCTTTTGTCTAACAGTTTTTGAATATGTTCCATAGCTTTTTGTTGTCCAGTTGCAATTTTAGCAAGTGTTTTGTAGCTGGGTTTGGAACCACAATCAGAGTCATCTTCACTTGATGTTTGATAGTGAGTGGTGCGTGAGTTTACCTTGGCACCACGTGCCATGAAGCATTAGGTGGGAGAGGAGTTGTCCCTGTCATTAGCATAGGCGTCGGTGACGAAGTCATTGTCTTCAATGTTGAAGATGGACTTGGCAACATAGGCTGTAGCCAGACTTGCAACGCCAGAATCGGACTCCTCCTCAGACTCCACCTCCGCCTCCTCAGAAGCAGACTACTCCTCTAAATCCATTTCCTTGCCAACAAATGCACGAGCCTTGCCAGATGAGCTCTTCTTGTGTGATGAAGACTTTGAGGAAGACTTGGAAGAAGACTTTGAGTATTTCTTATTCTTCTTCCTGTCGTCAGAATCATATTCCTTGCTCTTCTTCTTGTTGTTGTTCTCATTTTCCCACTACGGACACTCAAAGATGTAGTGACCAGGTTTCTTGCACTCGTGGCATGTTCTCTTTTTGTAGTGATGAGCAGAAGCTTCATCATTCCTTGAGCTTGATCGTGAAGACTTTCTGAAGCCTTTCTTCTTGGTGAATTTTTGGAACATCTTCACAAGCATAACAAGCTCCTTTCCAACGTCTTCAGGATCATCAGAACTGCTGTCAGATTCTTCTTCAGATGAGGAGACAGCTTTTGCCTTGAAGGCACGAGTTCGCCCATAGTTGGGACCGTAGATGTCTCTTTTCTCAGAAAGCTGAAACTCATGTGTGTTGAGCCTTTCAAGTATGTCAGACGGATCAAGTGTCTTGAAGTCAGGGCATTCTTGAATCATCAGGGCTAGGGTGTCAAACGAGCTGTCAAGTGATCTCAGGAGTGTCTTGACGATTTCATGCTTGGTGATCTCAGTAGCGCCGAGAGCTTGAAGCTCATTTGTGATGTCAGTCAGTCGATCAAATGTGAGCTAAACATTCTCATTGTTGTTTCTCTTGAAGCGGTTGAAGAGGTTGCGAAGGAGACTGATTCTTTGATCTCTCTGGGTTGAGACGCCTTCGTTGAACATGGAGAGCGAGTCCCAGACTCGCTTGGATGTTTCCAGAGCACTCACATGGACATACTGTCCTTTGTCAGATGACCACATATGATATTCTTGGCAGTGGAATTCAGTTGAACGAACTTCTTAACATCAGCAGCAGTGACACCTTCACCAGCCTTGGGGACACCATACTTGATGACATACCAGAGGTCGACATCAATGGCTTCAAGATGCATGCGCATCTTATTCCTTCTAGTAGGGATATTCAGTTCCATCGAAGACTGGGCATGCAGCGGAGACTTTGATTATCCCTGCAGTCGACATAGCTAAAACTCCAGGTGGTTAAACCGAATCACACAAAACAAGGGAGTACCTTGCTCTGATACCAATTGAAAGTGCTAGTGATCGACTAGAGGGGGGGTGAATAGGCTATTTTTATGAAAGTCTTCAAAACATGGAAGTTTCGAAGATAGACGATAGAAATGAACCTATTAATATGCAGTGGAAGGTAGACTACACTAGTCAAGCCATAGTCAAGTATTCAATAAAGTGAAAGCACAAAGACTAATAGAAGCTAGGCAGTATGGATCAGGATGGAAGATAGTATGAAGCCAATCAGAACAAGCAGTCACACAGTGAAGACAAAAGGATAATGCAAACAGGCAATGAATTCAGAAGGACCAACTGTAAAATAAAGAGATGGAAAGGATAGAACCAGTGGCTCGTTGAAGACAATGATTTGTTGGACCAGTTCCAATTGCTGTGACAACTGTACGTCTGGTCAGGGAGGCTGAGATTCAACTCAGAAGACCGCGTCTTCACCTTATTCCCCTTGAGCTAAGGACACCCAGTCCTCGCCCAATCACTCTGGTAAGTCTTCAAGGTAGACTTCCAAACCTTCGTAGACTTCGTTCACCGGCGATCCACAATGACTCTTGGATGCTTAGAACGCAATGCCTAACCAGCTGGAGGATTCACAGTCCTCAAGTGTAATAAGTCTTCACATCACACAGACAGGAAGACTTCAGTGATGCCTAACACTCTTTGGCTCTGGGTGTTTAGGGCTTTGTCTTCGCAAGGATTTCTCTCTAAAAGGCTTCGAGGTGGGTTTCTCTCAAACGACAAAAGACGTGCACTAACTCTGAGCAGCCAAGCAATTTATGGTGTAGGGGGTGGGCTATTTATAGCCACTAGGCAACCCGACCTGATTTGTCCGAAATGAACCTGGGTCATTAAGGAACTGACACGTGTTCCAACGGTCAGATTTCAAACACACACGGCAACTTTACTTGAGCTACAAGCAAAGCTGACTTATCCAGCTCTGGATAAGATTTGCTCTCATTGTCTTCCCTCGAAGACATAGGATTTTGGTTAAGCATCACTTCAGTCAGTCTGACTGGTTCACTTGGACCCCACTTAACAGTACGGTGGTTCCTATGACTCAACAAAGAAGAAAAAGAACGACGAAACAACTAATTCTTCGCGCTCCATATTCTTCATGTGATGTCTTGTCTTGTCATAGTCTTCAATGTGATGACTTCACATACCACCTTTGATTTCAATGTCTTCATACATTTTTAGGGGTCATCTCCGGTAGGAAAACCGAATCAATGAGGGACTTCTACCTGTGTTATCCTGCAATTCTCACAAACACATTAGTCCCTCAACCAGGTTTGTCGTCAATACTCCAAAACCAACTAGGGGTGGCACTAGATGCACATACAGGAAACAATGTCTCCACCATGGAGGACACAAAATTTTGGGCGATGCGCCAGAATGCGTCATGAGTAAATGAAGTTCTTTCAAGGACTGCCATATGAAGAACCGGTGTTCACTAAATCGGTCATAACTTTGTCATTCAGAGTCCGTTTTGGACCCCCCAAGTAGTTGAAATGCTCGCGACGAGCATGGGAATCTAGAAAATTCTTCCGGCTTGGGCAGGAGTCCGGGGGGACCCTCAAATTCGTCCCCTAAGCAGGACTTTTTGCCCCCGAAAGTCAAAGTACATCATTTGCTGCTGCCTTTTAACACAAGTTTCTGAACCCATTGGCACTCCTTTGGAAGGAAATCTGAGAGATTATGGTGAGTATAAACATTACTCTGCCTGTTATGGACAAACGTTGCATTCTTCACATGCTCTATGATCCGGGAATCCCATTTGGTTGTAAATTCAAGACAATAAGGTGACTATAAGCGTTATTCTTGCCCTGTGGCATGTCGTAACGTACGTTTGTGATAGCCAATAATAGGAGGGAATTCCTGGAATTGGCCAATATATATGTGGAAACAATATCTCCACTAAGGAGTACACAAAATATTTGGGCGGCGCGCCAGAATGAGTCACGAGAAAATGAAGTTCTTCCAAGGGCTGTCATATGAAGGACCGGTGTTCACTAAAATGGTAATAACTTTGTCATTCGGAGACCGTTTTGTAGCCACAACTAATCAAAATGATCGCGACGAGCGTGGGAATCTAGAAAATTCTTCTGGCTTGTGGAGGAGTCTTGTAGGACCCTTAAATTCGGCCCATAAGCACGACTTTTTGTCCCCGAAAGTCAAAGAACATCATTTGTGCTGCTTTATAGACAAGTTTCTGAACCCATTGGCACAAATTTGGAAGGAAATCCGAGAGATTATGGTGAGTATAAACATTAGTCCGACTGTTAAGGACAAACGTTGCATTCTGCACATGCTCTATGATCCTGCGAAACCCAGTTGGTTGTAAATTCAAGAAAATAAGGCGACTACAAGCCTTATTCTCCATGTTTTTTCCATGTGGCAAGCCGTAACGTATGTGTGTGATAGCCAATAGTAGGAGCGCATTCCTGGCATCGGTCAATATATTTGTGGAAACAATATTTCCACTATGGAGGGCACAAAATTTTTGGGCGGCGCGCCAGAACGCGTCACGAAAAAAGGAGGTTCTTTCAAGGACTGCCATATGAAGGACCCATGTTCATTAAAACGGTCATAACTTTGTCATTCGGAGTCCGTTTTGGACCCACAAGTAATCAAAATGATTGCAACGAGCGTGGGAATCTAGAAAATTCTTCCGGCTTGTGCAAGAGTCCTAGAGGACCCTCAGATTCAGCCCCTAAGATGGACTTTTTGTCCCCAAAAGTCAAAAACATCATTTCTCGCTGCTTTTCAAACAAGTTTCTGAACCCATTGGCACTCCTTTGGAAGGAAATCCGAGAGGTTATGGTGAATATAAACATTTTTCTGCCTGGTAAGGACAAACGTTGCATTTCTGCACATGCTCTATGATCCTGGGAATCCCATTTGGTTGTAAATTCAAGAAAATAATGTGACTATAAGCCTTATTTTCCTTGGTTTTGTCGTGTGGCATGCTGTAACGTACAAGTGTGACAGCCAATAGTAGGAGGGCATTCTTGGCATCGGTCAATATATATGTGGAAACAATATCTCCACTATGGAGGTCACAAAATTTTGGGGCGGCGCGCCAGAATGCGTTATGAGAAAATGAGGTTCTTTCAAGGACCGCCATATGATGGACCGGTGTTCACTAAAATGGTCACAACTTTGTAATTCAGAGTCCGTTTCGGACCCACAAGTAATCAAAATGCTCACAGCGAGTGTGGGAATCTAGAAAATATTTTCGGCTTGTGCAGGAGTCCCAAAGGACCCTCAAATTCATCCCCTAAGCAAGACTTTTTCTCCCTCAAAGTCAAAGTACGTCATTTGCCGCTGTTTTTAAGACAAGTTTCAGAACCCATTGGCACTCCTTTGAAAGGAAATCCGAGATATTATGGTGAGTATAAACATTAGTCCACCTGGTAAGGACAAATGTTGCATGTTGCACATGCTCTATGATCCACGGAATCCCATTTGGTTGTAAATTCAAGAAAATAATGTGACTATAAGCTTTATTCCCCTTGTTTTTGCCGTGTGGCATGCCATAACGAACGTGTGTGACAAACAATAATAGGAGGGCATTCTTGGCATCGGTCAATATATATGTGGAAACAATGTCTCCAATATGGAGGACACAAAACTTTGGGGTGACGCGCCAGAATGCGTCACGAGTAAATGAAGTTCTTTCAAGGACTGCCATATGAAGGACCGGTGTTCACTAAATTGGTCATAACTTTGTCATTCAAAGTCCGTTTTGGACCCCCAAGTAATCAAAATGCTCGCGACGAGCATGGGAATTTACAAAATTCTTCCGGCTTGGGTAGGAGTCTGGGAGGACCCTCAAATGCGTCCCCTAAGCGGGACTTTTTGCCTCCGAAAGTCAAAGAACATCATTTGCCGCTTCCTTTTCACAAAAGTTAATGAACGCATTGGCACTCCTTTGGAAGGAAATCCGAGAGATTATGGTGAGTATAAACATTACTCTGACTGGTAAGGAAAAATGTTGCATTCTGCACATGCTTTATGATCCGGGGAATCCCATTTGGTTGTAAATTCAAGAAAATAAGGTGACTACAAGCCTTATTCTCCTTGTTTTGCCATGTGGCATGCTGTAACGTATGTGTGTGACAGCCAATAATAGGAGGGCATTCCTGGCATCGGTCAATATATATGTGGAAACAATATTTCCACTATGGAGGGCGCAAAATTTTTGGGCGGCGCGCCAGAACGCATCACAAAAAAATGAGGTTCTTTCAAGGACTGCCATATGAAGGATCGGTGTTCACTAAAACGGTCATAACTTTGTCATCCCGAGTCCGTTTTGGACCCACAAATAATCAAAATGATTGCGACGAGCGTGGGAATCTAGAAACTTCTTCCGGCTTGTGCAAGAGTCCCGGAGGACCCTCAGATTCGGCCCCTAAGGAGGACTTTTTACGCCCGAAAGTCAAAAACATCATTTCTCGCTGCTTTTCATACAAGTTTCTGAACGCATTGGCACTCCTTTGGAAGGAAATCCGAGAGATTACGGTGAATATAAACATTTTTCTGCCTGGTAAGGACAAACGTTGCATTCGGCACATGCTCTATGACCCGGGGAATCGCATTTGGTTGTAAATTCAAGAAAATAAGGCGACTATAAGCCTTATTCTCCTTGGTTTTGTCGTGTGGGATGCCATAACGTACAAGTGTGACAACCAATAATAGGAGGGCATTCTTTGCATAGGTCAATATATATGTGGAAACAATATCTCCACTATGGAGGACACAAAATTTTGGGGCGGCGTGCCAGAATGCGTCATGGGAAAATTAAGTTCTTTCAAGGACTACCATATGATGGACCGGTGTTCACTAAAACAGTCACAACTTTGTCATTCTGAGTCTGTTTCGGACCCACAAGTAATTAAAATGCTCACGGCGAGTGTGGGGATCTAGAAAATACTTCCGGGTTGCGCGGGAGTCCTAGAGGACCCTTAAATTCATCCCTTAAGCAAGACCTTTTGCCCCTGAAAGCGAAAGCACATCATTTGTCGCTGCTTTTAAGACAAGTTTGTGAACCCATTGGCAGTCCTTTGGAAGGAAATCCGAGATATTATGGTCAGTATAAACATTAGTCCGCCTGGTAAGGACAAACGTTACATGCTGCACATGGTCTATGATCCACGGAATCCCATTTGGTTGTAAATTTAAGAAAATAAGGTGACTGCAAGCTTTATTCTCCTTGTTTTTGCCGTGTGGCATGCCATAATGTACATGTGTGACAACCAATAATAGGAGGGCATTCTTGGCATCGGCCAATATATATGTGGAGACAATGTCTCCACTATGGAGGACACAAAATTTTGGGGTGACGCGCTAGAATGCGTCATGAGTAAATGAAGTTCTTTCAAGGACTGCCATATGAAGGACCTGATGTAGGGTAGAACCCTAGTGGCCTATCTTTCATGAAAGGAGCAGATCCCGCGAAGAACACAAAGAACATGAGGGGAAACATGAGGGTAAACGCGAGAGAATCACTCAAACCAACAAGATTTAGTCACACATGTGCTAGATCCTCAAAACACAGAGAGATACACAATCCAAATCCAACAAAGGACGATACATAGTGTAATCGGTTCTTCTCTGTAAGGAGGTCTTGAATCCACAAGGGGATCTTCCCCTAAAGGGGTCTTGAATCCAAGGTGGATCTTCTCCGAAGAGGGGCCGCGGTCTCTCTCAAGGA